>NW_026267171.1:57332-65579 GCF_000697945.3 Frankliniella occidentalis | reverse complement strand
CAGGTCATTAAAATAATTAAAAAATTGACTACAACGCACTATAACAATATTCATGCTGTCTCTCCTGGCACAACATAAATACCTCAGTCTGTTGCACAATACTGTACAAAATAATCAAATTGTACAGAGGAATAGAAGCCAAAAGAAGAGACTAGAAAATGACAATTTAAATACTGTGCAACAGATTGAGGAAACATTGGAAGACCATAAAAGGACTACCAGCAAAATACATTCTCCACACATTCACACCACAGAAACACAACTTTGATTCACAGTTTTGGGGTGAGAACAAACCAGAAAAAAAGAAGAGAGTGAACACTACTTGTGTCAGGGTCCTTGATCCCCCTGAAGGAGGCACTTAGCAGTATGACTCATTTTTCATTGTTCCTCACCGCACACTAACCTTGCACCGGGTGCACACTTTGAGCAATTCACTCTTTGCTAATCACATCACACCATGGTAACGTTCCTTTTCTTGCGGTCACCACTACTGACAGAGCTGAGCGAGCCCTGTAGGCTGGGGTTGAACGGCAACAGCCGATTGCTGTGCAGGAAGCCATGCGTCTGCTGCTGCTGGGGCTGCTGCTGCTGGGATGGCGGGGTCTGCACCCCGTACACGGACTCGTCCGCGTACCTCATGTGAGGCAGTGGGGGGACGGGCGGCGGCTGGTGGAACGGCTGCTCCTGGTAGTACTGCTGGTCCATGTACTGGCCGTCGACGGCGTGCTGGCCCTGGTAGCCCTGGAACTGGTAGCCCTGGTAGGCGGGCAGGGCCTGCTCGTCGCCGTAGGGGCTGTGCCTCCGCTCGTGCTCGTGCAGCAGCTGCGACGCGGTCCACGACTGGTAGGGGCTGAGCGTGCGCGGCCGCTGCAGCGAGCCCGTCAGGCCCACCATCTGGCCCATCTGGCCGGCCGAGTGCGAGGGGCTGAGGTGCTGCGGCGAGTGCGGCGCGCTCACGGGGTGGCCGTTGGTCATGACGCCGTCCTGCGACATGGGGTCGGCCAGGCTCAGCCTCTTCTTGTGGTCCATGCCCGGGCTGGAGTCCGGGCCGGCGAGGGGTGCGTGCGTCGCGTGGGGCGTCACCACCACGCTGCTGGGCGCCAGGCCGGCGGGCGCGCCGTTCTTGACGGGCTGCGGGGCGCCGCCCTTCTTGCCGCTGCCGCCGTGGCTCCGCCGGAGGACGCAGAGGTAGCAGTACACGGCCAGGCACACGGCTAGCAGGGCCACGCCACCGACCACCGGCAGGATCAGCTCCAGGCCGAGGTCGAGGCCGTGGGCGAGCCGCGGCACCGGCGAGTCGTCCGAGTCACCCTCCAGCGACCAGGGCGGCAGGTCGGGCGAGCCGTTCGAGGAAGGCGAGGAAGGCGGCAGGGTGGGCGGCGGCGGCGGCGATGGCACCAGGATGCGCACCCAGTTGGAGACGGGGCCGGCCGAGGCGCCGGTGCTGGCCTCGGGGAAGGCGCGCACCGCCACGAAGAAGGGCTCGTCGAGGAGGCTGGGGTCGCGGCTCAGGTCCAGGGTGAAGCTTGTGTCTGAGCCGGGGGCCAGAGGGAAGGGAGAACCGTAGTTCCACGTGGAGGCGATGGTGTCGAAGCTGTCCATCTGGGGGAGAAAAAAGAGAGCAAATGGTTAGCTTCTATAATACTTTAAAATGGAAAACCAGGAGACAACAAATCTTGCTTTTCCCTTACCAAGTCGCTCAGCTTGGAGGCGTATTTGACTTCGTAACGGGCCACGTCGAGGCCGCCCATGTCCGGTGCCGTCCACGAGAGGCGCGCCTTGAGGGCGGAGCCCAGGATGTCGACGCGGAGGTCGCCGACGCGGCCGGGCTGCGAGAGCGGGGAGGTCTGCGACTGGACCGAGCCGGCGTCGGGGAGCGCCACGGTGAGCGGGGGCAGCACGCGCTGGAAGGGCGACAGGTTGGCGACGGCGGGGGCGCGGAGAGCGCTGCCACAGCAGGAGCCTGGAGAGAAGAGCGAACATGAGCACGAGGTCGGAGGGGGAGCGGGGAAAACAACACGACTTATGGACTGTCTGCCGCCAACTTACCGATGCCGTCGAGCTCGTCCTCGTTGCGGTTCTCCTTCCAGGTGTAGGCGGTGTTGCCGTTGTCCGTGACGGTCACCTCGAAGGTGTAGACGCCGGCGCCGCCCTTGAGGGTGCTGAAGTAGCGCGAGTAGACGCCGTCGCCGCGGGTGAGGTCCGGGTCGCCGCCGCCGGTGTCGAGGAGCATGAACTTCTCGCGGTAGGGCGCGGAGGCGGTGCCGTTGACGCCCTGGCCGGGCACTGCGGGGCGGGTGGCGGTCACCTCGACGGCGGCGCCGAGCACGGGGGCGCCGCCCCAGGTCACCTGCGCGTACAGCACCAGGGGGCCGGGGCCGGTGGACGTGAAGAGGCGGGCGCGCACCACGGGCGTCAGGGCGGACCACGGGGTGGCCGTCACCGTCACGAAGTGGGGCTGAGGGTTGCCGCGGAAGCGTTCGATGGTGTACTGCCAGGTGCCCGTCTGCAAAACACACAAGAATGAGATTAGTTTCGTTGCGCCAAGAGAAGACAAGCGTATACGTCGGATGGGTTGCCTATGCAGCGGGCTGATGAAAGGCCCGAGCACTATGGGTTGGCTATCCTCCACACCGCGGGCGCTCGACTTACCTCATTGATGTTGGCGGCGATGGTGAGCATCTTGAGCGAGATAAGTCCCTCGGAGCGGGTCGTGTACACGCGCTGGCTCGGGGAGATGAGCGTCAGGCCCTTGATGAGCGGGTTCTCGGTGTTGTAGGTGTAGACGGCGAAGCGGGCGGGTGCGCCGAGTCCTTCCTCCAGGACGAAGGTGCCGGTGGCGCTGGACTGATCGTTGAGCTCCCTGCGGTGGATCTCGATGGGGAGGTTGTTGAGGTGTCCCTGGTAGAAGTGGCGGGTCACGTCGGCCAGGGCGTTGGCGAGGCCGAAGTAAGTGCCGAGCATAGAGGTGGCCATGTTGTAGCCCTTCTCGGCCACGGTGAAGGCGGGCGCCCCGGTCGCGACGGCAGCCGCGTCCAGGGGAGCTCCCCTCATCACGCCGGGGTAGTTGACGGTGGCGACGCGGATCCTCTTGGCGGCGGCGTCCTTGGCGGCGGCGAGGAGGTCGGCCTGGGCGTCGGTGCCGGGGGCGAGGAGGATGACGACGGAGCTGGCGGGGCCGCCGAGGCGCGCGCGTTCCTCGAGCATGTCGAGGGCCTCGCGGAGGCCGCACGACAGGCAGGCGGGGGCGTGGCTGTCACCGGGCGAGTACGGCAGGTTGGAGGACACGAGGCCGCGGGCGGCCTGCGAGCTGAGGGCCTGCATGGCCACCAGCCGCGAGGCAGAGGAGTCGTTGACCAGCACCAGGCCGGCCTCGGCGTTGACGGGGAGGTCCAGGTTGGCCCACTTGCGCACGGCGGTACGGAGGAACAGCCACGAGTCGCGGACCAGCATGTCCTTGGTATCCTCCACGACGAGCACGTAGCGCGTCAGCGTCTGCCGCTTGTAGACGAAAGAGGGCGCGGGGGTGGGCGCCGGCGGGGCGGCCGAGTTGTTCTTGTTCTGGTCGGCGCTCTGGAAGTCGTCGTGCACGTTGATGACCTCCATGACGGAGCGGCGGCCGCAGAGCGCGTTGTGCTTGGTGGGCGACAGTCGGTCGTGGGTGCTGGCGTCGCAGAAGTGGTCGACGTGGTGGAGGCCGGGCGCGAACATGAGGGAGGAGCGCGCCGAGGGCTGCACCAGCTGCGTGAGGTTGGGGACGGCACCGCTTTGGCACGCACCGTGGTCACCGTCCAGGGGAAGGTCCGAGCAGCTCGTCAGCGACAGGCGCTCCGTGTCGTCGCCGCTGTAGCAGGTCGGGTACACGGGGTCCGCGCTGTGGCCCGCCTCGTCGAACACGCCGTAGCGGTACTTGGCCAGCTCGCGCGCCAAGCGGCGGCCCAGCTCGGACACGGGCTCCTCCAGAAGGCTGTAGCTGAGGTAGATCTGGTCGCCGGGCTGGCCGCAGCCGCGGGACTGCTGGGTGTACAGGAGCGCGCCGTACGCGGGGTCCACCCTCTGCACGGAGATGTCCGGGGTCTCGCCGCTCGACGGGGAGATGCTCGGCGCGGCCACGCCGTTGGGGCCATGGCCGGCGGGGGCAGGCACGCAAGAGTCAGGCCAGCTGTCCGGGAGCAGCACCACGGACTCGCCCAGGGTGGCGCGGCCGTCCAGGGCGGTGCGGAGCGTGGCGGAGGCGCTGGAGACGGCAACCTGGAACACAAGAGAGAGGGAGCGAGTTAGTACATGATGGTGCAGTCCACGGGACGCGAGAAACGAGGCACTGGCGGGGCGGCACCCGTCCCAAGAGGAGCACGACGGTAGCCCGTCACAACCCTTCTTCGAACCTTTCCACTCCGGCGTCCCACACTCGGGTTTCACCTGACATCACCTCGCGCGCGCGCGCGCTGCCGGGACATCTGGGAGGTGGAAGGACCCTTTGGACCTTTGAGACACCCGAGCAGACAGATAAAGGTATTGGGGAGCGAGGCAGACGCTCCTCGCGCACCCCCCCCCCCCCCTCCAACCTTTCCCTCTCTCGTTTACTCCCCTCTTCCGCTCACAAATCCACAGACTCTGTGTTAATGCACCGATACGCGGGTTCACACATACTCGTTTTTTATAGCACCCCGCGCGCCTCGGGATGCCCAAGCATGGTGTGTGTGTGTTTCTTCTCTGTCGCTCTCTCAGCCGCAAAGAGAGATAGAGAGGCCCAGGGAGAGAGAGAGAGACAGAGAGAACACAGTCGGTCGGCCAGACTCGGCTGCGGCAGTAAGGTCCGTGGCAGGCAGACGGCACTTGAATGTCAAGGGGCCAGAGCCAGAGAGCTCCAGCGCCAGCCCCAGCCAGCTCCGACCTGACCGGAACCGTTAAACCAGCGCCGGGACTATTTGCACGCCACGCCACGCCACGCCAGGCCTCGACAGGATGCTACAAAACATTGCGCACTGCCTACCCATCCTCACCAAAGACACCTCGCGACGGCGCGCCCACACACGAGCCGCCCGGAGCGAGCAGGAGGCGAACCTCTCCACTCTCCTCCTCCACTCCAGCGGGGCGACGCCACGCCACCCGCCCTCCTCCCCTCCCGGCAGAGAGAAAGAGCAGCGTCCGGGGTCAAACTTTTCGCCACCCAGCCAGAGAGAAAGGGAGAGGGGAAAGAGGTGCAATAAAACCGTGCCTCGCAAAACATCTGGTCACTGGGCTCACCGAGCTTCGGGCCTGGTCCCCCGCGCGTAAGCGCACTGGCGGCTGCCGGCCCGCCCGCCTATTGGCTGGGCAGGACGGGGTGGGGGAGGGCCACCTTCGCATAGTGCAGCACAAGGTGTCTCGCTCCCTCTCCTTTGTAATCACTGGCGCGACAAAGACAAGCAGCACGGCCGTCACTCGGAGGCGAGCGCGCGTTTGCGAGACCCCGAAGATGCAGTTCTCGATCCGCTCGGCGAGTCGAGCCGGGCCACGGCCCGTAGGGCCGAGCCGAGCCGGGGCCCGTCCACGTCGCTTACGCGTCTAGGGGGTTTCACGAACTCCGAAGTGGGCCCGAAGCACTGCCGAACGGCCACGGACGGGCCGCTGCCGGTTCGTGACACGTGTGCGGCCGGCTTCAGCTCGTCCTATAGCAAACGCATAGGCCTTCCGCTCTCCTCTTCTCTCTGCACCCAGCAGCTAGCAGGGTGATAAATTTCGCATAAAACGCGCCGAATCATCTTCGCGCGCATCCTTCCCTCCTTCCTCCATGCGCAATGAAAATAACCCCGACACGCACACACACACGCACACACGGACATTACTCGGGTGGGGCGCAGGGACCAAGCAGCGTACAAAATTTATAGTTTTCTCTCTTTCTCACTCTCCTCCTCATCCTCTTCCTCCTGCCTGCTCCGACCGTTACGACGAATCGTTTTGCATGAGTAAAACAAACCGAAAGGGTCCCTCCGCGGCCCCCCTGCTCTTCCTCTCTCTCTATGTCTGCCTCGTCATGGGATAGCCATGTCCATGTCCGTCCTCTCCGTGCGCGGCCACACACACACACACACACACACACAGAGAGAAACACACACACGCGCGCGCGCGCACACACACACAGAGCTGTCCCGTCACGCCGCTAAGGAGGACTCTCTAGCACCTCCAACCTGACAGGTGCGGCCGATTATTTACCCAAGGAACAGAGCCGAGTTTACTCTCGGAACAAAACCGAACACACACACACACACGCACATACAGAGACATGGAGCAGGGCGGGGGAGAGGGGGGCTTGCTCGGGGGTGTCCGCTCCGTCAGGCCCTTTCAGAGCAGTGTGTGTGCGCGCTCTTTCTCTGGACCGCATTCACCGCGGCGGGTACCCCTTCCCTCCCTCCCCCCCTCCCTCACCCTCCGTCGTTTCACATGGAAATGCACCCACGGCGGCGACGACGGCGACACATCATAAAAACGAAATATAGATATAACAATAAAAATAATAAAACAAACGAGGTCATGCGGTATTAACACGGACGAGTAAAGGGGGTCAATGGAAAGGGCCGTGGTGTGGGTGCGCGGGCAGCGCGAGCAGCGCTCGTGAACCCGAAGGACCATCACCACACAGAGAGAGCCCTCCGAGTGAAAAGGAAGGACCCTGAAAGGCTCCGGTAAAGGTCTAGGACTCCTCGACGACGGGGTCCTCCAGGCAGCAGCCCCCCTCCTCTTTTCCGCAGCCGCCATGGCCAATGTGATGCCACGCTGCGCCACGACGCCGCCGCCGCCGACGACGACGCCCGCCCAATATGAAAATGAAGCAGCGGACCATCTTTTGTACCGCCCCGGGGCCCCGTGGCGGGGCGTGGCGGGGCGTGGCGGGGCGTGGCGGGGCGGTGGCCACTCCCCTCGGCCCGCTTGGCTTACGCCCGGCGGGGCGGGGCTGACCGGTGCGCGCGATCAGCACCCCGGCCCATTGCGCCGCCCAAAACGGCGCGCCGCGGGACGAGCAAAGCAGGCTCTCACCGGCCAACAGGCGAGCCAACGGGCGAGCCAACGGGCCCCAGGACGGCCCACGCCGCGGGCGAGTTGGAGGCACTTGGGCCAAAAAATTCAAATAGAGGCGGCGCGTCGGGGCCCCATGGCCATGGGGCCTCGGCTGGCTGGCAGTCACTACTAGAAAGTAGAACCCTGCTAGCCGCCGCCGCGGCCCGCGGGGGTCTCAACAACAACGGGTCCCAAACGGACGAAATTCAAATTCAGAAAAGCAATAATAACGCCCCTGCCCCCGCCTCTGGTGCTCTGCTGGACCTGCCCCCCGCGCCCGCCCCACCTGCCCCCTTCGGCCACCGCGCAACCGGAAAAATAAAACTAGTCCGGCTAAGTACCCTCCGGATGTCATCGTCCTAAACGTAAACAGAAGGACGGAGGCAGAACGCATCCGCCTGTCTCGTACGGCGGGCAACGGGAAAGGGGAGGGGAGGGCAGAGGAGTTCGCATCGCTTGCTTTTTTTTTCCACCCACCGCGCCGGGATCCAGTCGGCGTTACGACATTCCCTTGCGCTGCTCACTCCCCGCTTCCAGCGAATCATACCAAAACAGAAGGCGCGGACGAGCCGAGCCGAGCGCGGAGACAGAGTCGAGCCCGGCCGAGCCGTTGTTGGTCGTGTCGCACGGGGAGCCGAGGCCGGGGCCAGCCTTCCTCCCGGTCTTGTCCCGCCGCGCCGTCGTCGCCCCGCGGGAGGCTAAGGAGGCCCACCCTCCGCGAGGCTAGCCGTAGTAGAAACCCTTTCAGGGAACCGGACGACGACGACGCGGCGCACCGAGAAGAGATCCAGTCGGCCAGACCGGCCTTCACTCGTTCGTCTCTTTTCTTTCTTCCCGCACTAACTCTGCAAAAGGAGACGGGCCGTCGTGTCGAGACCGGCAGAGTCCGGCCGGACCGGTGAGAGACCAGACCGCCGAGAGACAGAGACGGACACAATTAACAAGTTTGGATTTCCGCAAAATCTGCGGCGGAGAGGCAGGGGGGGGGACGAGGAGGACGACGGCGCCCCCGGGCGGGCGGGCGGCCCTCTCGCGGAATGCTTTCGGCGTGGGAAAGCGGCGGGAAATGTGGGTGTCAATTACAAGGCGCTCGGCGGGAGGAGGAGGAGGAGGAAGGGCTGGGCTGCTTCCCCAATTAAAGACAGCTCATCCCGAAATAAAACACGAGGCGGAATGGAAGAGGGCGGGAGGGGGCGCAGAGAGGGGGGA
>NW_026267171.1:55339-57282 GCF_000697945.3 Frankliniella occidentalis | reverse complement strand
GGGGGGGGGAATTCATTTTAAAGTGCTTGCTTCCCGCGGCGCGTTTATTGAATTCATTTGCGTGCGAGTCGAGTGCCCGTGCCTCGGGCCGTGCCTCCCTCGTGCCGTGCCGTACGTGTGGGTTTGACTGCCCATAGCTTTGCCTGCCGGAGCAGCGTCCATCGCGTCCATGGTATTCCTCTTGACACATCGAGCAGGAGGAGAGCCCGGGGAAAATTGAAAACTTTGCAAACCTCGAACCAAATAATTTAAAATCGTACCTTAAATTCGAAATAGAAATTGGACCGGGCTCAAATTTCTATGCGGTCTCTGAAAATCACCAAATTACTAAAAGTGAGTTGGGCTAACGTAAGTAAGTGAGTTTGGTGGATTCGAACAAAACACTGCATTCGGTGAATCTAGACGCCGTTGGGTATGGTCAGGAACACGGATCGTAAAGACAGGTGTGGGCTCGGCGAGGAATCGTTTCGAAAAGCACGTCCTTTTGTTTCAGATTCATTTAGGTAAAAATAAAATACGGGAGCTTAGCGCCTGCGAGGCTGAGGGTAGGCCACCCCGCGGTACACGCATGCACTCCAACCAATATGTTGCCTACCTACCAGGCGCTTCGAGAGCTTGCTGAAGGCTCAGCTGGGCAGGTTCGTAACGGCTAGTGCCGAATAGCGATCCCTAAGCGACGTGCACCCTACAATTTTGCTGTACATGCGGGTTGCTGCGCAGGCGCGCAACGACGACGCCCTCTACCCCCGTTTCGCAAAAGCGGACGAGCGTGTCGCATAATCGCGACAACTTTACAGAACTGCGTCAATAAATCAAAACTACGGCGAAACATCACATACACAACTTTACCGGAAATAATTTTCGCAGTGTTGCGTGTCTTGTGTATTCCATCCCCCTTGCCGGCGCCGCGGCCGGGCCGGGGAGGGCATTTCCTCTGGCACTTGTGGGAATATTTCAAGGAGGAGGGAGGTACGTGGAATACACAAAGGGGCTCGCGGCCGGCGCCGGGATAATGTAATCCGTTTTCGCCTCCTCCACGGCCTCCCCGTCCAACCACCTCACCCCCACCCCCGCAACGCCACGCCACGCCACGCCCCGCTGCAAGTGCAAACAGCCCAACGCGCGGCTGCACGCTGCTGAGCCGCCCCTCGGCTCCACCCTGCTGGCCCTGGCCCCTTGCGGACTCCGGTCGGACTCCAGTCGGACTCCAGTCGGACTCTAGCCGGACCTCAGAGAGGGCAGCCAGCAGTGCAAGAATTCACGCCGCTCTGGGTCGCATTATCTCATGCGCGCCACACAGCCTCGCCTCGCTTTGGAGGGGGGGGGGGGGTAGGGTAGGCCAGCACCACCCGGTCGCTACCCTTCGCCGTTTCGCAGGGCGTCACAGCGCGGAGCACGCTTAAATGCGATTGCTTCTTGGAAATTACCACACTTGCCTGAAAACCTTTTCTAGAACAATAAAGTGATTGGTTTTCAAGCAGAAGTAGCGGCAATTTTCAGGCAGTCGCTTTTAACCGTGTCGATGTCTTTTTTGTTGTTTTTTGTATGGCCACAAGGCGCCTCAAGGCTCTCAGCTCTTCTGGCGTTCAGCCGGGGAGGAGGAGGAGGAGGGGTAGAGTGGGGGGGGGGGGGGCTCAGACAACGCGAGTGGAAGCCACTTTAAACTTGATCGCATCTCAGGTGCGCCGAGCCAGGCGTTACGCTCATGTTGCCTTTTTTGTTGTTGTTGTTCCAGGAGAAGGTGATGGTCCGCAACAAAGTGGTGGTGGCCCTCTACCCGTTCAAGGCCATCGAGGGAGGAGACCTGTCGCTGGATAAGGTGAGCAGCGCGCGTGGGATGGGAAAGGGGGGGGGGAGGCAGAGCTGCGCATCATTGCTGCCCCCTACCCCTTTTCATTTTCCCCTTTCTTTCCCAGCTAGCTCGTGAAAAATCGCATCGCGCG
>NW_026267171.1:45175-50679 GCF_000697945.3 Frankliniella occidentalis | reverse complement strand
TTTCAAATTTTGAGTACCTAAATTTTACCTAGTAAATCTTTTAACAGGATTATCTACCATTAGTTTTTCTCTGAATATTTTCATCGCAGAGCCCCTTTTTTATGATGTGTAATTATTTAAGTCCAGTTTTCCTAATGTCCTGCAGTTTACCCAAGGCAATTGCCTTTTCTCCTTGTGTTTCTGGGTTATAAATACATTTCTTAGTTTATTTATTTGTTCATACCTACTGTTCAATATTTAAATGGTTTTATAACAACGCTGCAGAAATTTAAATGAATGCTTAGTAGTTATTATGGCAGAATGAATGTGATTAATTTAGCTCAACAACTGCCCTATTGTGATATCTGTAAATAGTTTGAAAACCCATTCCCATGGTATGTCCTTGTACATGTACTTAGGTCTTGTGAGTAAATATAAAATTCCCAAAAACAATGCAATGTTTTGTTGACTTATGATCTATATCCACTCCATTACAATTCTTAGTCATCAAATGACAAGTGTGAATGACAATGGAAATCAAGTTTGGACAGTGAGACAAAGGTTAAGTTTGAGACAAACTGCTTTAATCAGGAGTTGAGCAATCTCATGCAGGTACAAAATAGCAGATCCAGAATTATTGCTAAGTACTGTTTAGGAATCAACCATTTTGGTTGTTTCACATTAAAACCAAATTACACCTACCCAAATATTTTCACGTTAAGGTTCAAAAGTAATAAAAACCATGAGATGAACCTATCCTGATAAAAGCTTTTAGCTGCAATAGGTTTTAGAGAACAAAAAAAATACCAAAAAAACTCTACCGCATCAGTTTAAATGGTCTTTGAATAGGAAAGCATTAAATGCTTAACACAGAAGTCGCAATAAATAGTCACAATTAAATAAGTGCTAATACATCTGAACACACAATATTACAGGCTCCAAATTTTTTTGACCGTATTTGCCAGACCTATGTCAGTGTAAATAATTTGAAGTAACCCTGCCAATGTAACAATTGACAGCACATAAACACCTCCCAAGGCTACTTTCGGGAAAGCATTTCCAAATATGATAGGCCGTACATAATCCACAACAGCGGCCTCGACACCCCTGTAGAGGAAGAGGAAATGGTTATTCAAATGTTGGATGAAAAACTGTACACCTTAATGATAAATTAATAGTTTTTTACCAGTGACTGTGCATGACCAAAGTAACAGCCAGAACTGTATCTAGTGCTTTGCTTGGAGCTGCAAGAGCAGCTGGTACAACAAGAATCAATACTGCACTGAGGGCTCTCTCAATAGTCCAAAGTTTGGAGTGGTTGTGCCCTGCACCAGCACTATAGCTTTTAGGACTGAGTGAGAAAAATTGAACCTAGAATCAGAAAAAGATAAAATGATAAACATTGTTAATATACAAGAGACTTACAATTGCCATTATTTTGTTACCTGATTAATCCGACCAGGCTGAAGGCGGCTAAACCCAGGCAGAGTGTGATTGGTGAACGATGACTTTAAAATTTGAGGCGAGATGAGAGAGGTTCTTGAAAGGGTTTGAAGGGACTGAGTTTGGCATGCTGTATAAAAGTAAAAAATTGATTAGTTTGCGTACAAGGAAAGAAGCAAAGAAAAAAAGAAGTAGACACTCAACTTCAAGACAACTTGGTAGACAGAATACAGAATTGGTTATGTTTTTCAACTTAATGACTAAGTGTCAACTCAACTTCTTTGAGGTTAGGCAACTCTCGTAGAACAAATTCAAGTAACTTGAACTCACAAAATTATTTTCTGGTTGAATTTCAAACCTTCTCATTGCTAAATGATTCATCAAATAACGATCCAGAAATATAAATGACTTTCTGCTTCCAGGTGTTTTGGTTTGAACTGTATACTTCGCCGTCAGGAAACTCACCAATGCCTCGGCAAGCAGCCGAACGAAGTAGACCAATGAATGCCATGATGTGATAGATATATTTTACTACTTATCTTCCGATAATACTGTTTTATTGTCTTATATTCATGGAAACCAAGGAAGATGTGTAGGTCAGAACCGCAACTGCAGCAATCAGAGGCAGGTCAGGTGCAGACGAAAAAAATGGAAGAACATAACTTCAGTTACTTGCGAATAGTCATTTCAGGAATTTCTTTGGTCAGAATGTTCACAGATGCAATTTATCAAGTTCAGCGCGTAAAAATTGGTTTTATCTCTCTTGACCTTGATTTGCTAAGAAAAAAAATTGATTTTAAAGAAAATATCAATATCAAATTATTTACAGGTTACCCTATGTTACGTTGGTTCGACGTTAGACTATTCATCCTTGGGCGCAGATGATATCCGGAACCTGCCTCATAATAAATTAACTACCACCGTCAAAACAACAATCAACCTAGAAACTGTTTCGTTCATCAAAATCATCAAACGTCCTTCATCCAATCCGCAACTTAGTGCAGCATTCGGAGCTTGGTTAGGTGTTGCCCCATTCTCTGCTGGTGGTGCTCCCGTGCTCCCGTTCGGCGGTGGGGTGGGGGGCTGTGGGCTGACAGACCGAACAAATAAATACCAGCTACGCCCGGCGTCTTCCCGTCACTTCACCAGCTACATCGCCGGCCCAAGGAGGTCCCGCCGTATTTGCCAACCGTACTTCTAACGATCACATCTCACTAATGTAAGTTATCAAATTGTGTCTCTGCATTATCTCCACAGTGGCCGCAATGTCGCAGACTCTAGGCTTTGTGAAAAAGAACTACCCGGTGAGAAGTGGTACTTGTGTCGGCATCGTAACTACGTCTAAATGCTGGAATCGACGCCGTAACTGCTCCGTTTCGTTCTAAATTTTTCGCTTGTTAGGATTGTTAGAAGAACTTTGAAGATCATCAATTTTGCAGTTGTTTCTATTAGAACATAGGAGTCTCACATCACCCGGTTATTTGCTCTCGCGTCTATTTGGGGGAAAGGAGAAGGGGGGTGCTCAATTGGGCTTAACTGCCAGTGTTTGGTGCCTGTGGGGCCAAGATGGCTTCACCACACTAGCTCTTTGTCTAGCTGCGGGTGGTCGAGTTTTGAAGCTCTGATCATGTGGATAGTTTTGGTTAGGTAGTACTTTTGCCAGTACACTGTCTGCTCCCGATCATTGCATAATATGTCCGGGGCGTTGGTCCTGTGTGTGGGGCTTGTGTGGGCGTGGGCTGTTTGACTTAGGGGGGGGGGGGATGGGGGAGGGGAGGGGGGCTTCCGCGGCTTCCGCTCGTCCCCGTCCCGGCCTTCCCCTCACCCTCCCGCTCATGTCGTTCATAGCCAGCCAGGAAGTGGAGGGAGACTTACCTGACTAAGCCGGCGTCGAGTGCACGTGCACCTGGGGCACTGGCACTGGCTGGCACGGCACCTGTGCTCGGCAGCGACTCTGCGAACAGGTTGACAGGTGTGTGGCTGCTTTACTTTTCGGCTCCGACTGTCATAGTCACATACACGCTCCATTAAATCCCCTATTGGTATGAGAATGAAACTTTTCATTATCATTAATTCTTTGTACTGACAGAAGTCTGCATGCTTCTGAAGTTTTACTGTTTGCTTTTATTTTCCCTTGGGTTATTTGTTAGCGGGGGTGGGCAGCAGTGTCGGCAATTACAGACCTACTTTCTCACAAGCTGCTCAACTTTCTGTGTTGAGCAGTCACCCCCCGTCAGTGACGACCTGTCAAGCCTTGTTAGCGTTGAGACCTGTAGGTAGGCTTACCATGGCTCTCCTCTATTTGATTTCAGCAACCATGGCCCCCAAATACAAGCTTCACTATTTCGATGTCACCGCTCTCGGTGAGCCCATCAGATTCCTGCTTTCTTATGGCAACCTTGACTGGGAGGATATCCGTTACGATGATGCTAAGTGGGCAGAGTCTAAAAGCAGTAAGTAACTTCTTCAAAAATAACTACTCTTTATAACTACTGTTTAAAACTGGTTGGCCTTACGTAAACTCTATTTTACCTTTACAGAAATGCCCTTTGGACAGATGCCCGTTTTAGATATTGATGGCAAGATTTATGCTCAATCAACTGCCATTAGCAGATACTTGGCTAAACAGGTGGGATTATCTGGCAAGGATGATCTTGAGAATCTCCAGATTGATCAAGCTGTTGATCTCTTCCATGACTTCCGTCAAAGTAAGTTGAACAATGATATCATTTGAAATATTTCGTTACTAGATAACTAGGTTTATAATACTCAATTTCTTCAATTTCAGAGATTGGTGGTTGGTTCTATGACCCCATTCCTGAAAGTAAGGCAGCTAAGGAGAAGGACCTGAAGGACCAAGTAACTTTCTACCTGAAGAAGTTTGAACAAATTGTAAAGGACAACAATGGCTTCCTTGTCAATGGAAAGGTATGAACCAGAAATTAAATAAAATGGAGATGATATTCACATTCATATTTTAATTGTTTGGATTAAATTTTCAGCTCACCTGGGCAGATGTCTACTTTGTCGCACCTCTAAAATACTTCAAGTTCATCTACGGAAGTGACTTTACTGAGGGTTATCCCGCTCTGCAAGAGTTGGTCAAGAAAGTAGAAGCCACCCCTGCCATTGCCAGCTACATTGCTAAGCGCCCCGCCGGTGATCGTTAAAAGTATTTTATTTTTTTTAAAAGAACCTATTCTCATACAATAAACGTACTAAGATTTTTACAAAAATTTTTGTTTTCTTTTGCCAGTCTGCTTACTAAATGGTCCTCCACTATACCATCACTATATTTACTGAGATAGGGTATTAGACCTCTATTTTTCTCTCTTCACCTGATAAGATAAAGTAGGAAGAGAAATGGGTGTGTAGGAGCAGACTGTTTCTCTTATCTGCCATGACTTGCAAAGCCTCGCACCCAGAAGGGAAACATGTAAATCTGCTTTGCAGACTAATAAGGTTCCCAATGATAACTGCTTGATAATTAAGTTTTAATCATGAAATGGTGTGAATTTGGATTCTCCTTGTGACTTCTTATCAACGCCAGGAGCGCAGATAGTCTGTTCCGCACGGCATTAGTGCAGTCTTCTGCTCGATCCTTTCGATGCATCAGCAGTATCAACTGTATCACTCTGCAAACCCATTTAGTGTATACAATGTAAATATTATGGAAGATACTGGACGTGAATAGGGAGTATCGTCTCACCGGAATGCTGGCCCTAGCCCTAGCTGTGTAGAGTATGTGTGTCGACACCCCGTCCCAACGCAAGGGGTAGCGACGGTCACCCAGTCGTGTTCCCCCAGCAGTCTGCGGGGACAATACCCCGCGCTCTCCAAAGTGGTTCTCATCGTGCAGATAAAATCACGCTTCGGTTTACATGGGTGGCATGAAAAAAGTGTCAGTTTGGCGGAAAATGACGGAAAGTTGGGCTTTCTTGTATTTTATTGACAGCGCACAAGTCCAGATAGAGCGCAAACCGAGCTTCAATTGTGCAAACTGGAGAGGCATTACGGGAGCTCCGACGAAGTGATTTGTAAAGCGGTCAAAACAGATGGTGGAAGTACGATTTCGGGGGGGG
>NW_026267171.1:29791-33270 GCF_000697945.3 Frankliniella occidentalis | reverse complement strand
TAGTCGAATCGACAGGGGTGAACCAGGGGACCACAAAACTACTTTTGGTTCCGCCAGAAACCACCCCTTGTCCAGAGAAACTTGAGTTTTAAGGGCGCGCAGTGTAAGACGTGCTGCCTACGTTGCAGGCGAACCGGTCCAAGAAAAAGAGGCGTTACTCACTTAATATGGCCCGGTGGCGTGAAATTTCGACGGAGACATTGAAAGAGGATTCTGTCTGAAACCACCCCTGTCCACAGGAACTTGAGTTTTAATGGCGGTCTTTCAAACTATGGACGGGTTGCCTACCTAATGCGAACAAGCTAAAGTAACAGGAAAAGAACTGCTGTTGTGGGTCGGCTCTATGATTTTCGCACAGAGCATATGAAAGAGGAGTCTGCCCGACCAATCCAAACCAATTTCAGCCTGCATTTTGACGGGGAAGGATTGAAATTGTCAGAGAAGAACCAAGCGGTACCACAAAAACCATTAAAAAATGAACTTTGATGCACACCAAAGGGAGCTTCTCATAGAGTCTGAACAGAGACAAATTGGACCAGCTTATGTTACTTTTATGTCAACTCACTTATACTTTCAGGTAAAATGACTCCATAGACTTCTTTGCTCATGTCAAGAACATTTCCGGGCTGTGTTCCTGCAATCAAATTAAATGCTAATTTTAGCGATATGTTTGCTTTCAATTATTACTCAACAATTATCAACTGTTGATTGATTACATATGATTCTATTTATACTATGGTAACACATTCACCATGGTACTTCTTTCTGAGGGAAAAAAAAAAGAAATCTGCAGAAAGAAATACGATGGTGAAAGTTGAAAACAATAATCCATATTGGGAGTGGACTATTCAACCATCTCTCAGAAAATCAAGAATATGAAAAATGAAAAAAAATGCTGAAGAGGTGTTTACTAGCAGTCGAGCCCTACTTAATAGAAGAGTTTTTTAACAGTGAATCTACTCCAAATAGTACATTCTATCATGTATATCGTCTTGTTACTGCGGACTCAAGTATTAGGTTTAGATGTAACATATCCCTATAAACACACTGTACATTGTGCACATCTCCCAGATAACTTTCCACAATTATTAGGACCCTAGTGGACAGGGCAGTTGCAAATTAGCTGCAACATAGATTGATTGTTTAGGGGATTACACAGTACACAGTGCTAAAACCCTCAGCTGACTATCAAAGCCTGCACCCCAACCTGCACTAATACTTTTGCTGTTCCATAAAGAATACTATAGAGTAAGAGTAAAATATAAAATATATGATTCACAGGTAGCAAAACCAGCAAATACCTACAACAATGTTTCACATACTGCATATGGAAAGGGATGAGTGCACCCATTCAACACCTTTTCAACAAGCGTACAGTGAGACAAGTTTAAATAATGGGCATCATTTACTCTGCCTCCACAAATAACTTACTTGTGTGTATGAAACGGAGCAACTGGACCACACTAACCTCCTTCAATAACCGGAACAGAACAATTCAATATTCTGGAAACCAACAAGCACTATCCCTTTGGATTAATATCAACAAAAAGCGGCGCTGTCTACCCTGAAATTCTAATTAAAATCCTATGACAAATTTGCGATGTTATTAACGGAATTGAGCAGAAGACACCAATTTTCATTGTTTATTTACGTTTCCAGGAAGGTGCGGCGGGTTGCGGGGTGGGGGAGGGAGGGGAGACGCTGCCAGAAGATCGTGGTGCCCCCCCCCCCTTTCCCCTTCTCTCGCACCTTACGGAAAAGTCTCTAAAGCAACAAGGAACGATACACTATTCTTTCACTGAGAAGGCTGCTGATTTAGGGTTCCCCAACCATATGCGACATGTGGCCGCATGGAGGTGTCTAAGTAGCGAAAGGCTACCTGCCCGCGCACGCCTGAGCAGGTGCAGAGCCGCCACACGCGCGGACGCGTCTGCTAACGTGACATTTTGTCCTTTCATCCAGATGGTACGGCCAGGTTATCATGCTTGCAAAGTTCGGCCTCTGCAAACTCCCATAGCGCCTGTTAGGTATGCAACATCTTGTCTACCGCGCATGCGTGTACTGCGGGGTGGCCTACCCTGAGTCTCGCGGGCGCCGAGCTCCCCGGCATGGATCGGAGAAAAACGGATGTACGTACTTTTAGGACGTTCCCTTACCAGACACCGTTGAGGGACCGTCTCAACGACAGGTCTACGGAGACCTTATGGTCTCAATAGTGAAGTGAACAGCTTCAGTACCCCTGCTGACCTCTGGTTGGAAGCGACGCGCCGCGACTGTTCCCACTGCGACCGCAGATCGCCAACGACAGCGGTGGGATGAGGAAATTACTCCCCCGATTTAATTTGTTATTTCTATCTGGGTTCGTGCAGAGTTGCGTGAGTATGTACGGCGCCGAGCGGACTTTGTGTTTTGCCTACACCGGACACGGGAGTCTGTTCTGCGGAGCTCTCCGATCAGTGTCTGGGTGCACTTGGATTGAACGGACCTGAAATGGGAGTCGCAAATGTAAACTATTGGATAAAAGGCGAATCGTTTCTAGTAAAATAGAATGTTGAGCAACATTTCTAAATTAAATTTGAAGATTTTTAGGTGAGGCTCTCAAGTGCTGACGGTTGGACTAGGGAACTGATAAGGTTTGATAAAGGACACTTTGGTTTACTTGTGAGATCACTTCAAAATTTATTTAATGTTCTTCTATTGTTATATTACAGATACACAATATATACATAGGAGAACACCTATGGCATTCCCTGTTTAATTTCAACATTCAAACTTTGTTTAATGTACTGACAATGTCATATTTTATATATTTACAAGATATCTACAAAGGGAAAATATTTCACAAATTACAAATTGTTTACAAATAAATGATTTGCGCTGCAAACTTAGGAAGATGTGTTCAGTCTTAAGTAGTCCGCCTATAAATTAACAACATAAATGGCTTACCCAATTGCACTTAAATCTGTGTATCGGTTAACTTAGATTACATGGCATTATGAGTTGCTTTAAAAGATAAAAGTGAATGAAGGAGGCGGACAAGCAGCGAAATCACAACGCTTTTCCCCACATATACATGTTTATGTGGTTGGTTGACTAGATAACATGCTCTCAACAAGCATGGGATTGCATGCTAATTCAGATTTCACCATTACATAGTAATAAAACTCCAAATTCAGATAAAAACCCACCAAAAAAAACATAATTATAATTTTTAAGTGTGAAATGTTGTCCTACAAAAGCACAAAAAATTAAAGAGACCAATGAAGAATTCATTAGAAATGTTTTTCGAGGTTTAAGAACAAGGGTATTGCTATAGAGGCAAAGATATTTTGTGACTATTCTATGAATGAGAATCCGTTTTTAGCAGGTCATATCAATTTGCCATTTAAAAATTTACAACATTTATAAAATCATGATAATTCAAAACAATTAAATAAGCTGATCATAATAAAAGAGAGATGTACACAGGTCATTAAAAT
>NW_026267171.1:27169-29741 GCF_000697945.3 Frankliniella occidentalis | reverse complement strand
TAATAAGAGTAATAAATCAAACCCGTAGAGATATTTCAATAATGTGTTTTTGTTCTTTATACTCGTCAACTACTTATATCTATCATTTTTTTAAGCTCAAGTTTGAGGGCTCGACAGAGTCAGCTTAACCCGACCCGACCGTAGACGATGCCAATTATGATATCCGACGCCCCCAGGGTGTAAGCAGAAAACAAGGATGTGTTCTGCAGGCAGATAATCCCTGACAAGCCGAAAGGCCCGCCGGACTCACCTACGCGGAAGCCCCCGACCCACAGAGACTTCTATAGTGTCATAATTGCCTCCACCCCTCCACCGACGGCCACAACTCTCGTCGTCCCTGTTTGTAGCAGTTTGTAGCTACACAGTTGTACCTACAACCGACACGGCCACAGGCAGCTTTATCAGAACCGAGTGTAGAAACAAGTCCGCTCAGCGGCACGCCACGCCCTAAATGTTTTTCTTATACTGGCGTAATCTGAGACAAGGTGAGTGACAACGCCTGCGGAGCAGCGGGTAGGCCCGCCCGCCAAGTGTCTGTGTGAAGATGGTGGCCTACCCTCAGCGCCTGAGCTGCGATACACCCTGCTCTCCCGCCAACCCCAAGTGGACGCATATGCACATACCCTGCAACGAGACTACCACCTCGTGCAACATTGCTGTTGTTTGTTCGTTAGGCGTTTGATTGTTTGTGCCGTCGCAGAGGTAAGAAACTGCTCTTGTTATTTTATTTTGTGTTCTAGTTCGTTTTCATAAATTTGTAGATTTATCAGTAATGGTGTTATGGAGACACCTCTGTCTGTGCGTAGATGCGGAAGAACGCAAACGTGATAAGTCTCATTCACGAACCTCTTTACATAACCTCATTTTGAATTTACTACTATGTTCCAAACTTTTTTTGACATTTATTGTCTAATTTAAATTCATGTCTAAAATATCTTCTGTTTCACTTTTATCAGGCTGTTGGTATTTGGTGTTTAGCCAAAGATGTTGGATCTAGAGAGAATGAAAACTCTCTAAATAAGAGTGCTCAAAATGATACAAGTAAACCTGTAAAAAGGTTCATTGCTTTAATTTAGAAAAGCGTCCCCGCTCTACAATCGTACTACTATCATGTCGGTAGGTCGTGTTATGTGTTCTGAGATATGAAAGTACAAATAGCCAATGGGGTGACACCGTTCTGAGTTGGTGCAGTGATTGTAATTAACTAAGGCCACTGAGAGTAATTGCAATCCCTCCCCTTATGTCGTCACTGGCACAGCTGTAGTTCATGGCTCTCCTCGTGATAGAGATGCAGAGGTACGGATAGAAATAATTATACTTCATTAGTAATTTGAGGATGTTTTTAAAAATAGAAAACAGCACCAGTTGCTCATTTTCTGACCTTAGAGAATAACTGCTATTAATATCAGATACAGTCCCTGGAATTTTTGAGTTTTTCAAGTGGGATTCTAATTTTTTGTTCACATTTAGTGAATTAGGTAGAAATAAATTTTGAAGCCTTTGAGATCCCCAATGTTTGTAACCTTTCTGCTGCACTAATGATTGTGAAAGGGAATGGAGGACTCCATGAAGCAGGACTGGAAGAAACAAGAGCCTCTAATTTTGTAAAGCTTTACTTAATTTATTTTCATGAAATCTTATCTCTTCTTTGATTTTTCACTTTTTTGTGAACATTTGATATTGATTTAACATTGTTTGTCTTAGGCAATGCTTTTGAAGCATTGCACGTTAATGTTGTGAAGCTTCCTGAAACTGTAAGGAGTCCAGAGAGGAGTTGTTGATGATATATGTAGACCAAAATTCTGTTTTTACCCTGTTGCAGGAAGACCGTCCAATAGTTGCATCTGTGCTCGACATCAGCTAAGCAGCCTATGGGTGATCTAATGTATGCTGAGTTGGCGTCACACCACACTGCATGAGAAATGGCCCCTTTTTCCCATGATCTCAGGAATGAATCTGGTAAGTTTTAACTTTTTTTTTTATGTACGTAATGTTAACAAAAAATATCAATACATCATAGTAGAGTCATGTGAGGTAAAAGTTTATTTTGGTATCTGTTTCCATTGGGGAGTTTCATATCTTTACTGTCTCTATGCTGCCTCCATATGTATGGCTTATTACTTGATCCTAAAATATGTAGTCGTGTGTTGATTGTAGTGGAGGGAAGTGGAAAAGGCAAATCATCAGTATGTCACTTTCAGTAATGCTGTTATTTATTTCATTTGTATGGTACAGTCGTAGTAAAATAGGAAGTGATGCTGGTTCTTGTCCTTAGGGATGCCTGGACTTGATGCTGGCCACCTGTAACATAGAATTTCATTCGATGAGCTGGCATCACAGTGATACATATGGACCAGAAAACGTTTGAGTTGAACTCTGAGATGATAATTTGAATTTAACTTATAGATTTTTTTCATTCTTTTACAGGTATCCTGATTAGCCCCAAGTCACCAGCAGAAACAAGCCGGCTACTTGAGGAAGACTTACTCTTATAATGTAAATGATTTGAAACAATAAAGAATAGAAAATCACTACATCTGACATTTTACTTGATTTCCTACACCTAGTTAGC
>NW_026267171.1:24296-27119 GCF_000697945.3 Frankliniella occidentalis | reverse complement strand
GGATTGACACAATGCAATGAGTGGCATCTCCTCTGCCCCCGCCCCGCCCCGCCCTGGACCACTCCCAGCCGGCCCCGGCCCATCCCACGGCGGTACGGCCGGGATGATGCTGCACATGTGTAGAGTGCGCCCGCCGCCGCCTGATGTGATGCAACCCATCAGAGAGCCACTTTGGCTTCCATCATCCAAATGGATTCTTCTCTGCTTCCCCCAGAGCAGTCCTCCCGAGAGTGTAAAACTTTTCGGGACGATCGGCGACGACGACCGGTGCGGTGCATCGCGCCACCCGTCCAAATTACGAGCACTCTGGCGTGGAATTTTAAAAGTCGCCAGTGATTCGGCCGGGCCCGGGACTCTCCAAGGGGGATGGGCCGGGGGGCGGTCTGGCAGGTGTCGGCCGCGCGCCGCCGCCCCCGGGGGCGGCAGGCGCCCCTCGCCACCCCACCGCGGCAGGGTGGCGGGGCAACCTAATCCGGCCGTGATCTGCTGCTGCCTCGCTGCTGAACCGGCCGGCGGCGTGGCGGGGCGTGGCTGGGGCGCTACACGCTCGACTACCGAATTCAACGCCTCCTCCTCCTCCTCCTCCCGCGATCTCTATCTATCGCGGCCCCGCGCCCCGCGCTGAGCCGCGCGCCTCCAACTAAAGCCCGCCCGTCTCAAGCCACCGGCTCAGCGACGCCTCCCCTGATTTCTGCCAAAGAGAGGAGGAGGGGACGGAGATTTTCCTTTCGCCGGCAGCAGCACGGCACCCAGCACACAGGATCCTCCATCGCCTTCCCGATAATGCGCGCTGTTCACAGAGGCGAGGCGGGGCGGGGCGGGGCGGGCGCGCCGCGGGCGGAGCGAGGCGCGTCAAAACGCGGCGGTCCAGTTTGCATCCTGAGCAGCCAGCCGCGCGCCGCCGGGCCCTCTGCCGCCGGGTCGCGCGGAGGATTAACATAAGGCCGACGGAGGCGGCGGCGATTTACGATATAACGAGAGGATAAAGCACCCAGTCCGCGGCCGTCAGGAGGGCAGCAGCCTCGGAGAGAGAAAGGAGACTGAAAGTCGTTTACCCCCTCCACCGCACCGCGCCACTCCTCGCAGGAAACTCTTTATTAGAGCATGATTTAATTTGTGTGCACGGGGGCCTGGCCAGGCTGGAGGGGGGAAGGGGGGGGGCACGCGCGGCCGACGACCAGGGCGCCCCATTTGGGCAGCGCCGCGAGACGCAATACGGCTTGGCGTGCCAGACACGGCCCTGCACACACACACACACACACTGAGGTACATCGTCGCGGAGGATCCGCACATGTTCTCAAAGGCGCGGCACTGCTGCAGCGTGTCTACACTACGTTCGGCCTGAACACGGAGCAGCAAGCGGAGCGGCGGGGAAAAACATTATTTTCCTTTATTTCCCGCGCGCCGAGTAACTGTCCTGTCGTGTCCCGTCGCGTCCCTAGCAGCGGCGGATTGAATGTGCGAGCGGCGTGTAGTTGACGCGCTGTACAGCCGGGTCCGGTCCGCGCGTCCTGTCGTCCTGCAGCCCGCCCCGCGCCCGCCCCGCCGCCGGTTCGCGTAGCGTTGGTTCCGCTCGACGGCCTTCCTGCGCGCAGCAGAGTCCAGTTCGTCCAGCGCGCCGCGCCGTCCGTTCGGTTCTCACACTAACCGACCAACTCTTTTGTTCTTCCGAAATTGGTGCTTCCTGGGGGCCTGCCGCTCCTCCTCGGGTGGACGGGCAGGCGGGGCAGGCGCGGGGGCGACGCTGATCCTCGCGACGCCCCCCCCCCTCCTCCCCCTCACACCCCTGCGCGCCGGCGGGCGGGGCGACGCGCACGCGATTTAGTGAGCCGTTCCGAGAAGACAAATTGTGGGCAGATCAGCGCGCGGCGATACGCGCTGCTCGGCGCTGCTAGGAGCTCTCTTCAGCACCTCCTCCTCGTGCGTCGGCCCCCCGCGCCGCGCCTTCCGCTGTCTCCTCCCCGCGCGGGCCCTGGCCCCCGTCGCCCTGGGGGCAGGATGCTTGCCAACGCGGGGCCAGAGCAGCAACGCCCGCCATTTGTCTGGCGCGGAGAGGAAGAAGAAGAAGAGGAACAAAAATTTAAACGCTTGTCGTTGTGAGCCTTCGGACCCCGTCCGGCCCAGGGTTCCCTCGGGGCCCGATCAGCTGCGATATCGCAGAGCCGTGGCCGAGCTGGCCGCGGGTCCACCCGGGGTCTACACCCTGGGGGCCGGGTAGGGCCGACGGGCCGACGCCCTGGCCTGCTTTCCACGACGCCTTTGGCCCGCCCCGCCCGGGGCCGACGGCGCCCTGGTCCATATGCGCGGGCCGCGGTCGGTCGGACGGACGGCGGCGACACTTGAGAAATGCGCCTCGTTACCACCTGACCGCGCCCGCGCCGCGCCGCCCTGCTGCTGCTGCTGCTGCCGACGGCGTCCCGACGGCGTCCCGACGGGGCTTCCGGGTGTCACCGCAAACAACGGAACTACACAGAACTAGACGAGGCGAGCTCAAAGGGAGGGGACCATTGACACGGTGGCGCCGACCTGCTTTGCGAATCGCACCGCAACCCGCCGCGCCGCTCCGCCCCGCCGCCCCGCAGTGATATAAGATCGCCGGAGATAACGATCCGGGCCATTATTATTTTCCAGCTCCTTCCCCTCTCCAGTCCAGGACGACCCTCCCTCCTCCTTCTGCGAGAGAGAGCCCCCTGCACAGTGCCATCTTCATTAGTTATGTGGGCACAAAGCCGGGGAGGAGCGTGGGCGAGCAGGGCGAGCAGAGCCACCGCGGGGTCGGGGATGGAGACCTGGCCGGGGGTCCGGCCGCCCCTCGACTGGAGT
>NW_026267171.1:0-18591 GCF_000697945.3 Frankliniella occidentalis | reverse complement strand
TTGCCCCGGAATTTTGCCCTTCAGAATTAAGCACCCAAAAAGGGCAATAATTTTCACACAATAAAATTTAATTTAATTTAGTATGCCAACCCTGACTGGCGCAGCGCCGGGGGGAAACATGGAACGGGGGGGAAAAAGGAGGAAAAGAATGAAAGAATCCTTTTCCCTCTCCTTTTGCAGCCCCCCTCGACGCCACTACAAACCTAGAAGTAGTCGAGTCGAGCGATGTTGTTCACCTCCAGCAGCAGAGCCAGCAGGTGCCCTCCAGACGCGCACTGCAGCTCAGCAGTTCCACCGCCAATTTACAAGTTCCTTTTATTTCCCCCCTTTTAAGAAATACGAAGGCCACCCTACTCTCTCTCTGGATCGTTGCTGAGTTGAAAGCGCGCGCGCACTTCGCGAGTCATATAAGTCCGTAACGGCCGGCAAACCACTGTCTTTGCGAGTGTGAGCGAGTCGGGGAGTGTGCGTGAGAGTGTGTGTATGCCCTGGCGAAAACGGCGACGCGGCGCGACGGACGCACCGAGGCAGCGCCTCTCCCACCCCCTGCTCTCCCCCACCCCTCATCTCTCTCTCTCTCGCTCTCCTTCTTTCTCTGTCTAATGAGCCGGATAAGGCGCTCGGCTCCAGACTACAGTAACCCCTCGGTATAAGCTCGCAGACATCGACTCAAAATTCGCTTATAACGAGGATCTCGAACTGTTTTGCAGCTGTTGCAAGGGTCGAGTTGGCGACGAGCACGAGCCATAAACCTGCCAATCATTTACTCGTGCGATCGCTGTTAGTCCCGAAACTCGCTGCCGCCGGCACGCTGCCAGTGGCGCTGCCATGCGGGGGGCACCCTCAGGCCCGGCGGCGGGCTGGCCGGCCGGCCGGCCGGCACAGCGGAGCACCTGAGGAGCGGGCCTCTGCCCGGGACCCTGTCATCCCCTCGTCACTCCTGGGCGCACAAAGAGCTCGACCCCCGCGCGTAAGCAGGGACCGTACCTAATAAAAGCTTATAACGAGTGCGCTTATACCGAGGGGCTACTGTACTTCAGCCCTGCGCCGGCCCCGGCCAAGGCCCTTGTGCGCTCACTCTGCCGTTGCAGGTGGTGCGAGAGAGAGGCAGAGAGGAGGAGAGGAGAGAAGGGGCTCGTTCTGACGGCGAAAAGCGAAGTGAAAAGAAGAAAAGTGAGGTGTACGGTACGGCGCCGTGCCCTAGCCGCCCTAGCCCGGCCGGCCCCTAGTGAAACACACTTGGCTCGGCCACGGCCACTCCACTACTCGCCGCCACGCCGCGCCACGCCACTCTAGCCGGCTTTGCTTCCTGCCCCACGCGTGCTGTGTTGTGGCCCTCCGGCAGGCCATGGCCCCCGAGGAGCAGCACACCGGCAAAAATATATATATCCCGCCCAGTCCCCTCCGGGGAACCACCGAAATATCCCGCGCTCTCCGCGCTCTTCAGCCCCATCCCGCTGATGCCGCCCCCACCCCTCCGACAGTATCGGGGAATATGGGGAAACCGGGCTGCTTTGTTGTGTGATACGTATTTTCGGCGTGGCACTGCTGCTGGAAAAGATTATATCGGTACCGCGCGCTGGATTTCCAATCTGGCAGAGGGGTTTGGCGGCGGGTACAGAGGGGGGGAGGGAAAAGAATTGGACGTTCCGCGAGCAGAGGGCCGTGTCAGCGCCAGGCTGCGCGAGGGCCGCGCTATGGACGCCAACGGTCGGCCCCGAACGAACCGACAGGCGACCTTTTCTTGCTGTTATATCCGCGGCCAGCGGAGAGGGCAGAAACGTTATTGTGAAATATGGATTTGCTTTTATTCTGATGGGCAGCAGCAGCAGCTCTCTCTTCCGATCCACAATTATAAAGTGCACTGATGCTTTTGAGCGGAGAGCTCTGCTCTGCGCGGCTGATAAGGAGGAGACGCCGCACTTCCGGTCCAAGAGCGAGAATGAATCTGACCCCGTGTCTGACCCTGCAGCTCGGGCGCGCCCCGGCCCGGCCCCGGCCGCCAGCGCATCTGATAGCGACGGGGCGGGAAGTATAAACAAGTCGAGAGCAAGCGAGGCATTCGCGGCCGTGTTGTCTCGGGCAGAAGAGGAGGGCCTCGGGGCACCGAAACGAGCACGTGCCCGTCAATCGCTCAATCAGGGCGACACAACCGCGGCCATCCATCAGACGGGACCTCGCGCGCGGGCGAGACCTGCATTCTAATTACTACCAGCTGGCCCGCTGGCCCGGGCCGGTGGCTGTGGCGGAGCGGGGAGGGGTGAGGTAGGCCACCCGCCCAGCCGGGCTGCGGCCGGGACGTCTGCTGCCCGGGCGGGGCGGCGGCCACCACGGACCGGTCCGCTTGCACCGTCAACAAATTTCGCCCGCCGCCGGAAACTTTTTGACATTTTAATTAATCAAACTTCGCAACCGCACGCGTCCACGACGACGACGCGTGCTTGGCACGGAAAGTTTCCGCTTTCCTCTGCAGTCGAGCAGCGCCGCCAATGAACGCGTTCGACGTGTTCAGCAGCGGCCTGCTGGACGCCAAGCAGCGCGCGAGGCCGCAGCGTGCGTCAGCGCTCTATGGCTTCGCGGAGGGATGTCGCGGACGGGGGCGGGGGCGGCGAGGCGGGCGCAGCGCATCGAGGCAGCCAGGTGCAGCAGGAGGTGCAGCGGGCGGGCCCGCGGGCGGGGCGCAACGGCGCGGCCGCGCTCAGCGTGCGGAGACACAATTTACGGCTCTTGTGATCTGTCCGTACGTTCGGCCCGCGCACGCCCGTCCGTCTGCCTCTAATCTACCCGTCCATCTGCCGGTCCGTCGCGTCGGTCCGACCGGGACGCGGACGCGCTGCTCGCTCGGGGCGACTGGATGGGCCTTTGTCCTGGGGTCTGCTAAACCGGCGTGTTCACAACCCGTCGACAACACACACGCACACACACACACACGCACGCGGCACGGGCCGATCCCACAGGGAGAGGGGCTGGCTACCAAATTACGCATTCGCCGGACTCGTCCTCCTCCGGCCGCATGGCCCCTGGCCGGCCGGCCGCAGCCGCAGCCCGACAGCGAGCGCTTCTGAAATATGAACCAAGAGACTACAGAGAGGGGACAGGCTGCTCCCCGCCCCGCTGCTGCCGCCCCGCCGCACGTTGCGACACGTAGCTCCCTCAATATTTATCGCACAGACCCCGTTGTGGTCTAGAAACGTAGGGGAGGGTTCAACGAGTTCCTTGGTACCATAACATTAGTCAGACATCTTACCAGATTTGAACTGCGATCGCTCTAGTCCGCCGAGCACCCCGGGAGCCAGCCGCCGCCGAGCCTGGCAGGCGCCTTCTAGAAGCGGCGCGCGCCGTTCCGGGCGCGCTCTTGTTCTTTTTCCCCTCCGCGCTACGCGACGCCACTCACTCGCTCGTTGCTTTCCGAACCTCGCACTCTCGATCGCGACAAATCTTGTTCTCAAAGTGTTTTATTGGTTTTATCTAGTCTGGTAAATCGTCAAATCAACAAATATTGTTAAAATTTCTTGATTGAGGTGAGACTTTGTTAATTTTGTGCAGAATGTTACCTTTGTGTGTTATGTGTGATCGTGTGGGCATTTATTGTTCGCCTTTGTTTACAGTCGGCTACCACAATGAATGAAAATAATGAAAACAAGGGCGATGAAAAGGATGACAAGGTTGTTTCCTCTAATGTCAAAGGGAAAAAGCCAAAGAAAAAAAGCACTGTACCTGTTAGAAAACGTTACAAACATGTCAAGAGACATGTCAACAAACCAAAGGTGAGCGTTTTAACCTCTGTTGCTCATGTCCTATGCTGCTTGTCTTTTTTTAACTTGTACTAAAATTATGTTTTATGGTGGTTTTAGACTGTGAATCCTGTGGACGAGCCTGAGCCTGACGTATTGAATTGTGATATAAGTGATGAGGTAAACCCGTGCAGTAAATGTATTTAATATTCCTATCAGTAAGGAAACAAATTTTCTATCTTCTGGTGTTGCAACAGGTTCCTTCATCTCCAAACTTAATTCTGGAGCATGATTATGCCAAGCCTGGTAGTCCCTCTCCCAGTGTGAGCCGGCCTTCCTCAAGTTTGAGTCGCCCTGGAAGCAGTTTGAGTTGTACCTTATCAATTTCATTGCCTGATCTATCAGAGGTATGTCATTAATAATTGGCCTTGTTATAAATGCCCACCATGGATTTGCACCCATTTTAGAAAAGATTTCTTTATTATTAAACATTCCATCCCAGGATAACTCAATGACTGAAACATCAAGTGTGTTCAGCCCCACATCAAGTGAGTCTTGGTACAGCCAGAGCCCTCAGCCACCTTCAACACCGCAAAAGGTTTGATAATTTCAGTTCTATGATACAGTATGTAATGTGTGTATGTATTTTATATGTTTTAAAAATTAATTTTCAGGAACCTGAAGCTGTGTTCCGTGCTCCACTTCCACCTGATGTTGCCAGTAATCTACTAATTGTGGTGCGAAACAAGCTCTTATTAATGCTTCCGAACCACTTCACTCCTGTGGTAGATAGCAGGGGAATCCATGTCCTCATGCTTGGACGGAGGGAGTCTAAAGCTGTGCAAAGGGACATATTTGTAACATCGAAAGGAGATGTGCGCATTGAGGTACATGGTCAGCAGTATGACAGTTCATCAGTGCTCAAAGATGTTATGCTTCCCAAGCCTCTCCTAACAGAAGAAGACAGTGGATACTTTGTGGACAGGATTGTGCAAATAGTGAACAATGTGCGCAGTTTGGAAATCTGTGCTGGATTCGACAATCATGAATTCAAGGATGCTTGGGATTTCAGTAGCAAGGGTGTTGGTGTTGTTGATTGTGATGTGTACAAAGAGTGTAGATATAGAGAAACCTACAGATCCAAGAAGTGTGCGTTATTATTGCCAACAAAATATTGGAGATGTAAGGAGTGCTCAAAACTGCAGCCCATTTTAAAAAGAAGATTAGAATGTCTACAAAAAGAAGAGCCTCATGGATTCACCAACACCCGGTATTTATCTGATAAACAGAAAGATAAGAGATTGGAAAGCAAGGCAAAGAAGATTAAAAGTCAGAGTTTAACAATTGATAAGCTACGGAAAAAAATGCAGGAATTACTAGTTAAAGATGGTGTGCAAGTTGATAAAGAGTTGTCATCAGATCTTACTGAAATATTGCAGTCCACCAATCTCAGTGTCTCTCAATCATTATTCCTTCAACAACAACTGAAAGCTGCCAACTGTAAGAAGAGTTGTGGTATGAGGTGGCACCCTACTTTAATTCGACTAGCATTGTCAATTTATCTGAAATCACCTAGTGCCTACAGAACCCTGACAGAAAGTGGATTCATAAAACTTCCTACTTCACGGACACTCTTCGATTATTTACATGCCACAAAAATAGAGCAAGGGATAGACAGAACAGTATTATCAAATGTAGCTAAGCAAGTTTCTGAAAAAGAGAAGTCCCGTAAACAGTATCATGTCTTACTTGCTGACGAAATGCATATAAGCAAAAATCTAGTTGTGCAGAAAACCACAGGTGAAATTATTGGCTTCACAAACCTGGATGACTTGGATAAGGAGGTAAAGCTTCTTGATACTTATCTTGATAATCCAGATACTGTGGTGGAAGATGAGGTTGCTACTAAAATAATGGCCTTTATGGTGAGGGGAATATCAAGCAGGGTGAAGGATGTTGTGGCATCGTACCCTGTCTGTAACCCATCACCTAAACAAATGTATATTTGGACCTGGGATGTAATTGGTGCCCTAGAGAAAAGCGGGATACGAGTAATTACATTCACTTGTGATGGAGCATCAACCAATCGTGCATTCATCAAGCTTCACAAGCCAGTGACAGTTCTAGATTCAGGGATCATTTTTGACACTGTCAATAAGTATGCTCCCGACAGAGTTCTTTACTTCATGTCAGATGTACCACACCTTTTGAAGACAATTCGAAACGGTTTATTCAACTCAAGGCTTGGGAAAAAAGGTACCCGTTGTATGCGCAAAAATGGGCAGACACTGGTCTGGGACACTATCATAAAACTGTATCTAGCCAAGAAGAATTGTACTTTGAGAAAATCTTACAAATTGAATGCTCAAAATGTGTTTCCGGATTCCTATAGTAAAATGAAAGTGCCCCTTGCTGCTGCAGTGATGAGTAAGACCGTTGCCTCAGATATTGCAAGTCAACAGTGGCCGGGTACCAGTGAATTGGTTGACTTTATACTGAAAACAAACAATTGGTTTGACCTTCTAAATGGTGCCTACTCCTCTCATGGTGCGAGGACAAATAACAGGAGACTTGATCCATACACCATGGCAGATGTGACAGCCTTCCAGAATAATGATGAAAATTCTCGTTTCAAGGAACTTCTAGACTTTTGTAATTATTTAAATGAATGGAAAGAAGAGATACTCACAAAACAGCAACAAGGAGCTAATGTTTCCATTATGAGTGAACTTGGTGTACAACCATTAGATGATGTAAGCTTCCATGCCCTAGAAGAAAGCCAAAGTGAAGAGAATGAATTCAATTCTAAGTGTCTACTGCCTCACCAGACTCTGCTGGGGATTGAAATGTCCACCAGGGCCTTTATAGGTGCAGTGTCATTCCTGTTAGGAGAGGATGGTATTTCCTTTGTAAATGCACGAAGTTTTTGCCAAGATCCACTGGAGCAAAATTTCGGGAAACAGAGACAAGGTGGAGGTGGAAGTTGCACCCCGAACACCCATCAGTATTTCTTCAAACAGAGGGCTATCAGTACAATTGGTCAACTTGCAGCAGCCAAAAGAACAGCTGGCAACACAGAAGTTGTTAGTGAAGATAATTGTATCAGCTCAGAACCTCTCCCCAAAAGGAGGTGTAAAAGAGGCAATAAGTAGTGTAATGCTGAATTATTGATATTTCTGATGTACCTGTGTTAATTCTAATGCTGTTTATTGTATTGCAATTTTTGTCTAAGAAATGTTTTATTGGTATTTTGTTTGTACCTAATGTTTACTTCCTATTAACTTTGAAAAAATAATAATCACTTTTTGCATATGCATATTATTAAATTTTTATTCATTTCCATACATCTATACAGAACTTATAGTAGACTAGAAGGTGATGAACACAAAGTTTGGCTGGAACTGTAACAGCACATAGTTAAGAAGTTGACTCCTAATCCAATTAATCACACATAAACATTTCAATAAACTAGTCACATTGAAATAAGTACACAACTTACTCATAGCAATAAGGAAACATTCTTCACAATATAAAATATATAATATTTGGTAATGGTTGACTAAACTAATTATTGCAATGTCTAAATTCAACTAGAATCTTTATGCAAAAGAAAAAAAAAACAGGAACAATTAAACAACATCAACCACATAACTTAATTTACATATCACTTTGCAGTGGTTGACTTCTCACTAGAAGTTTTAGGAGCAACTCTGGCTCGCAAAGGAAGAGCTGCTTCACCCTTTTTCCTAATAGAATTCACCAATTTTTGAGCTTTCCCAACTGTGAAAGTTTGACAAAAAGATTCAATAAGGCAATTCATAAATTTGAAAGATTCATTTTCTGTCATAGAATCACCAACAGATTCATCCCACAACAAAACCAAACCAGTTTGACATACTTTCTCAATCACATCAGGGTAATCTACTCTTTTCTTCAAAGCTTGCTTCTCCAGTATAATCACAACACCACAGAAAAAGTCAAAGAGTAGGCCACTAATATACAACAGTTTCCCTCTATTTTGAGCATTTGTCCACCCTTTCACATAAGCTGGAGGTCCAGGGACGGTATCACTTTCAATCAATCTCTCATGAATGACTCTTCCAATATTTTTCCAACCTTTGTCCTTCGGGTATAGTTTTGACTTCTTATCAATTGCATATAACTTGGCACCACCAACATAATACACAGTTTCAAGATAATCGGTATCCATTATTTCTCGACCAGTTTCAATAACTTGTGATGCTGGGACACTTCTTCTCACACACTCACTAACAAATTGAATTATAAACAACACAAGATATAACACATAGTCAGCAAAATAAAAATGAAATATTTCTTCATCTAAGGAAGGCACAAACACTTGGAAAAGGTTACTGAGATGTTGCCTTGTTTGGATGTCAGAGAGAAGGAGTTCAGCATTTTTCTGAAGATTGGAAACCAAAGATGATGGGAGTAGGAATCTTGTGGTCTGGAGTCCGTTTGTCATTGCAACATGAGTAGTAGATTTAAACTCATCCCACTCAGGCAAGTCAGTGAACGTATTGTGAGACAGTAGGAGCAACTGAACAAAATCTTTGTACTGCTGTCCTTTGAAATGACAGGCAGGAGAGGATTTTAAATGTTCAAAAGATGCACCTATCTTATCATTTAAGTGATTGATAATTTCTTCTACATTAGGATATTGTGACGCCATTCCTGGAGGAAAATCGTACAAGGATTAATGACGGCTTTTTTGGTGTGAGAAGGAAAAGACAACAGTTTAACTGGCTTCACTTACCAGCAATCGTATGTATTCTTTGGTGCTTCAAGAATGACTTATGACACCTGTACTCTTTGCCACAGGTCTGGCAAACATCACACACTGGTCTCACAAATTGTTTCTTCTTAGACTTGGACACAGAACCAGACCGGAAAGGAGTGGATGTTCTGGCGGGGGCTCGGCCAGATGGTGTCACAAAAAAGGACGAGTTCATACTGTAAGAATAAAAAAGTTATCATTAAAGTTGCACCGAAAGAAACAATCACGAGTGAGCTAGGGTTAACCTCGGAGCACAGTTACCCGTCGCTTCAAACGCGATACGGCAAGAACCACGGTGTGCACAATTAGATTTTTTCACATTAAAATGTCATAATTTTGACATATTTACTATTAATTTCGATTGTCAGTACCTAAACACGTACCTTGCCATCGTGAAACATCGTCGTCACTCGAAGCACCGTTTGTTTACTCCCTGCGAGGGCCGGCGGGGTGGCGTCGCGTAGCGCGGAGGGGAAAAAGAACAAGAGCACGCCCGGAACGGCGCGCGCCGCTTCTAGAAGGCGCCTGCCAGGCTCGGCGGCGGCTGGCTCCCGGGGTGCTCGGCGGACTAGAGCGATCGCAGTTCAAATCTGGTAAGATGTCTGACTAATGTTATGGTACCAAGGAACTCGTTGAACCCTCCCCTACGTTTCTAGACCACAACGGGGTCTGTGCGATAAATATTGAGGGAGCTACGTGTCGCAACGTGCGGCGGGGCGGCAGCAGCGGGGCGGGGAGCAGCCTGTCCCCTCTCTGTAGTCTCTTGTATGAACAGAGTCATCCCGGTCGGCGGATTCCATGGCATTCCTCTCCGCTCGGCTTCACTTCATCGCCAGCCCCTGCTGCTCTTATCAGCCCCGGCCCTGCTCATCGCTGAGCGAAGCTCAGTCCAAGTCGCTGAGGGGTCAGGCGATGTCTCCGTCGTGAGTCTGTCTGTCTGTCTGTGTGTAACATTCCGTATCTCCTCAAAATGTGCTGCACTGACAGCAAAAAGAGTGTTTGTCTAAGAATCGACAATTCACGAGTATTATCTGTGTGCATTATTTGATGCATCGGTCAGCTCTGAAATATTCAATCGTTTTATTTGAATTCGCGTGTAGTTCGTTGCAATGTTGGTAGCACTGCATTCAAGTGGGTGAAGAGCACCAGCGGGTTCGCCGCTCACTTCGCGTCTTTGATACTCTCTCACAAGTGATTAAATTGTCAGATTGTCAAACCCAGTGTGTTACTTTTAGTTTTAAAGTTGCGGAACTTGACCTACGAAGTTTCGCGAGTGTCCGGTGAGAAGAAACGAAAGTGATATTTTGAATGGTTGACGTGTTTACTTACGTAAGTTGGAGGGGGGAAGGGGGGTAGTGGTTCGGGAGAAATGTGAAAAGGTAACTATTGTTTCGAGTTCATCTTGACAAAAGAATACGAAAATGTTTTATGCCCCAAGACGATCGGAATCGAAATGGCAGAGTTATTACCCCCCAATTCGACAATTTGGTCGTTTTTGCACACATTTACCTCTTTGGGGGCTAATAACTTTGCCATTTCGACTCTGATTGTCTTTCAGCATAAGACATATCCTTTTTAATCTTGAAAAAGGAATCCAAATCCGTTATTGAACTTTTAATTTTGTAACTCCCAAAATATTCCAAATTTTCAATTTTGTTATTTTAACAAAATGTAGTGGTGTTTACTTGTAGAATGATTGGAAGTCACCTAATCTTTCAATAGGACATGTTAAAACGATTCTTAAACACACAACTTTTTTTTCACAATAGGCATGGACCTGCAAGGAACCGAACAATTTTATAGCCAATATCGTTAACTCAGGTAGGACAGGCCCATCAAAATCAGAACAAGGTATATCGTTTTCTTAAATTGACTAGCTTTGTCTGAAGTTACATTACGTTCAATGATATCCAATAAAATGGTGGGAGCATTTAAATTAAACTCTATGATACGATACATTATATAACTTTCTATTAAATATACTTCAGGGACTCGTGATCCTTCAAATGCTTCGGAGAGATCTGATAAAAATGAATGAAAGAGCGACAAGTTATACTTGTTGTAGGAGAGAAGTTTAAATGTATTTTAATCAAATTAAATATTAAGGTATTTAATTTCACTCCAACTAGAGGCAATCTAACAGAATTTCACCTTTCACAAAAAAGCCACTGTTACAGTAATGTGTTTATCCAAACAAATCAACCATGTATTTTAATGAATAGAAACCAGACTTCCCAGTATCAAGCCTTTCTGGTGGACTTCCAAATCGGTTGTATTGTATAGTAATTCCTCAAGGTCACTACTCACTGAAAGTACCTGTTGTAGGGGGGGGGGGGGTAAGGGATTTGAATTCTGGTGAATAGAGCGATCCAACCAGACCAGACCAGGCCGCGGTTGAAGGTCCAGCTGGAAGGAGGGTTGAGGGTACGGGTGGGAACCTTCACTGCACTGATATGTAAAGTGTGCAACTGACACACACTTTAAAGTGTTTAACACCGTGTGGCACACTTCTATGTGTGCAACACCAGTTTTGAATATTTGGAAGTGTTCAACAGGTGTGTTGCACACTTTTAAATGTTCAACCTGACCGTCGAGTGCTATAGCTCAACGCTCAAGTTGAACACTAAAAAGTGTGCAACACGCCTGTTGAACACTTCCAACTATTCAAAACTCGTGTTGCACACATAGAAGTGTGCCACACGGTGTTAAACACTTTAAAGTGTGTGTCAGTTGCACACTTTATATATCAGTGTGAACAAAAATTAGGGTACGCCCTTTTTAAAAGAATCAGGGAAAAAAATCAAAAAAATCATTTTAAAAAATCATTTAAAAAATTTAAAAAAAATCAGAAAAACATCAGAAAGATAAAAGGATAATCGCAGGGAAATAAATCAGGGAAAAGAAGAAAAATTTGTGTATGCTTGAATTTATAGTGAAGTACCCCTCGGGGGAGGTGGTAAGGTGCCTAAATGCACATATATGGATCTTGAGAAATTCCTTATCGCTTAGATGGCTCACGATAGAGACGGAATAATTGGAAGCGACCCCCCCCCCCAAATCTCTTACGTTCTAGGAGCAGAGAACCAGTTGCCTACCTACTAGGCGGACCCTCATTCGTTATAGTTTTGTTTATATTTTTTACGTCTTCTGTTATTTTAATGCACTTCGCTCAGCTACCCCGTGCATAATGTTAACGCACGGGGCCCTACGTATTTACACCCGCTTGCTGCGCTTGCTGCCTCCTCCTCCCCTTCCTCCTCCTACGGTTTGCCTTTCTGCGAGGCGAGACGGATGGCGCCGGTCGGCGATAAAAGTGTTGCAGCAGCGCAGCGCTGTGTGCATAACAAACACATCACACCCTCGAGAGCGAGCGCGTGACTGCTCCGCGCGCCGTTCCGTTCACACTCAAAAGTCATCACGGAAACCAGTTCCAACCAAGTCGCGCGGTCGAAATCTCCACCACCATACCACCGCCGGTTCAGAGTTTAACTTTATTCGGCGCCGCGAGACGCCCGTTTGTTGCGCTCGTGGAAGTGTGTGTTGCGGCTGGGAATGTCACGCTCTTGCGAGGTGGGCAGTTATTAACGACCCTTGCGGCCGCTTATCTCTCTCTCCCTCTGCGGTGCCGCGGCGGGCGAGGCGCGAGCGCGCCGCAGCGTTACATGGTGTGTGCGAGGTGTGAATCTGCCTCGGACTTTCACACGTACCTCTACACCACCTCAGGCCCAGGCTCAAGCCAAACCGATGCAAACGCGTGATGCAAACCCTCCGGCAGGCCGCGTCTCCTTGCGTCATGCACCATCGCCCCCAGCCGACACACACCCTCGCTCTGTAATAAATGGATCTGCTGCACTCATCGCGCCCTGCACACACACACACACACACACACACACACACACACACACACACGCACGCACGAACACACACTCACACACAGCCTTTCATGTGTTGTAATAATAATAACGCCCTGATTAATGGAAGTCGGTATGGTGTTGGCGCGCGAAGCGTTCATCGCGACCCCCCAAAAGAACAAAACGAGCGAGCGGGTTTTGAGTGTGACTTTGGGAACAAAACCTCGCGCCGCGCCGCCCCCCGGAGAGCCAGCGAGAGAGAGAGAGAGCGAGAGAGAAAATCTGCACACACAGCCAGCGAGAGCGAGGCCACTGCGCTGGCAGGCGACCAGCAAGTGCGCCATAAATCCGATAGCCAGCTAGCGCCATCCGGCGGATGAGAAATTTGTAAGTGCACATCTCTCTGTTGTACACGTGGGCAGCGCGAGTCGAGCCGGGCGCGGGCATATAGGCCGCTGCGATAAGCAAAAAGCGCCCCGCTGAACAATCGACTGGTGTCGCTGTCCGAGCCGACCTGGGCCGGGACCCCCACGGCGCCACGGCCGCTCTGCTCGCTCTGCTCTGCTCACCCACTCGCAGGGTCCGCGGCCGGCCCGGCTCGGCCACCACCGCGCGGCCACCGGGCTTGCCTCTTGCCTGATGAGCGATGGTCGCGGGGCGGCGGCGCTATGCCCGGTGAAAGTGGGCGTCTGGTCCATTTATCGTTTAGACAAAGCGCTGCGCTCCGCTGCGCCGGCCCGCCGCGGCCACACAGGTGCGGGCGCGAGCGCGCCAACATTTGAATGGGGGCGCGGCGGCAGCGCGGTTACCGTCGGGCCGGGTAACGTACCCACCCGAGCCTGGTGGTGACGCAAGCCGGTAGCCGCGGCCCCGCCGCCCCGGCAGCACCCTGACGTGACGCGCCTTTAATTGAAAAATTCCCACCCGTCGAGATGATGACGACGACGGCGGCGGCGAGACGACGCGGCGCAACCTGACCTCTCCCTCTCTCTCTCCCACTTGCTCGTTCCCCGCACGGGGCAAAGTGACCCCCCGCCGCCGCCGTCTCCTGCTCGCAGCCACTCCGCCAAAGCGCTGCCAATGCGTTGCCATGGCGACCGGGATGGAATGGTGATGGGGTCCCGGCGTCGCCGGAGGGTCCCGCGGGGCGCGGCGGTGGCGGGAGTGTAGAGGGCGCAGGAGGGGCCGGGGGCCCCGGAGGAGCCAGCCAGAGGAGCGCGCGCGCGGCCACCACCGCCAGCCCGGGCCGGCCCGGGCCCGGCGTGCAACCTGACACGGCGTGCTCAATGTGGTGTGACTAAGTCGTCTACGGCGCACATGTCGGCCCCGAGCCAGGTGAGCTGAGCGGCTCACCCCGGGCTCACCGCACGATCACCAGCCCGGGCCGGGCCTTACGGCGCGCAGCAACGCAGCGCGCGCACCGCCGCACTTTACGGCAAAATAAAATGTATCCGCCGAATGCGAGTCCCGTGTAAAGTAACGTCTTTTATGGGGGCGTCGGGTCACGTCCCCCGCACCTTACCTTCCTCACCGCCCCACCTCTCTCTCGTCCCCCTTCACCCAAGCAGGTGCCAGGACCTGTTCCCCCGTGTGGTCCTGCGAGTCTGTCCGGACCGTATTTCATCCCGACTGAGGAGAGGGAAGGAGGACGCCATCACACACACGTGTTCACTTACACACACACACGCACGCCTTTGACCCTCGGGCCGGGCCCTCCGTCCGGCTGCACAGCCCGTGCGCCAGCCAGCACACCCCGCGGCACACCCGCGACCCGGCCCCGGTCCGCCTCCTCGCCATTCAGTACCGTACGCCCCACGCATCTGCCGGCCACGGCGCGCTGCTGTCGGGAGTGAAAGAGAGACAGAGACAGAGAGACTGATTCTCGATTGGATTGGGAGGAATGAGCACCGGAGTTCCCCGCGCCAGAGGTGCGCCAGACCCGGCCCGGCCCGGCCCGCCGTGCGATGTGCATTTGTGCATTCCAGCGGCTTCAATTGCAGCTGCGTCTCGCACAGCGCCCCGCCCCGCCCCGCCCAGAGAAGAAGGAGGGTTCTATTAATTAAAGTGGCGAGCAGAGACGGGGCGGGCGGGTCCCGCGTCTCATCGTCCATCAGTCATCGTCAAGCAGCCGCAGCCGGGGAGCCATAGCGGGTCCAGCCAGAGCCGGAGCCAGAGCCCGTGGCCCGTGGTGGCGGCGTTGCACCCGCGGCGATACCCCGCGCAGCGCCCGCTGGGCAGGCCGCTACCCCGCGCGGCGCGGGCGGGCCCGTATAGGGCCGGGCACCGGGCGGCAATGACGACGTAGGTAAACACATCACGGCAAACACCAACGGGGCCCGGTCCAGGACACGCGAGGACACCGGAAGGACGCCCACGCCGAGCCACGCCGCGCCATCCGCCCGGACGATAGTGCAGCGCGCACATGACCGAGCCCGGTGCACGCCATATGGCTGCTGTGCCTGCTGCTGCTGTGCCTGCTGCTGCTGCTGCTCAAGATTTCACCGGCCTCATGTAAAAGGCGATTACCGGGCAAATGGAGTGGAAATGAGGGAGGAGGAGGCGGGGGTGTGCCGGGCCGGGCGGCAGGTGGCGGTGCTGTACGCCCCTGTGTCCGGCCCGGACCCCGCCCGGCCCACACCGCCGGATATTAGACGACACTCGATACACTGGGGCAGCGGCTGCCTGCCTGGCCGGCCAGGCCAGGCCCTGGCCATCTTGCTGAAATATTATTTCGTTCCAAAGAGGCTGCTCCGGCCGGGTAACTCTATCGCCTGGAGGCGGGGGAAGTCGGAGGGGTACGCGGCAGGACGCTAAACAGCGCTAAACGGGAGCATAAAATTTCACATCCGCGCTGCTGTATCTCTCTAGGGCGGGGGCGGGGCGCGTGGGGCGGACGCTCCGGGCCGGCTTGGGTTTCATACAAGCGGACAGATTTTCCCTGCTAATGCTCTCTCCACGTATCAAGGTGTACTTTTACACCGCCTTATAGCGCCCTCGCCTCGCCTCGCTGGTGCCTGCCGCGACTAAAGCCCTACTGCTTCCATCGACCGCTTCCTGCCAAAGAAAAAGGACCGAAGCGGGCACACGCGAGGACGACGACGACGACGTCCCCGGGATTGCGGTAAGGTACATAATCCCCCTGACGGGATCGCCGCCGAGTCCCGCGTCGACCACTCTTGCTCTTCCCGTCGGCCGGCCGACGCGGTGCTCTATGGCAAGGGGGCGGCACTCTGCCGACCTAATTACGGCCGGAATTAAACAAAAGGCGATCGCGATGGCGGAAGGCCGCCGCCGCCGGCCGGACGGAAAGGGAGCCGCGCGCGGCGAAAATCTTATTGAAAATCTCCCGCTCATCATCATCAGCGTCAAGGAGGGCCCCGGCGGCGGCGTGGCTGTGGCTAGCGGAGCCGGACTTTTTCATCCTCAGACTTTTCTCTTGGCGCTGCGCTGCGCTCTCAATAGTAATAATAACCCTTCTTCTTCCAGCAGGACGACGACTGGATTGTTGTGATGATCGCCTCGCGGCTGCCCGCACAGCTTGCAGATGACCCCTATCCCTCCGCCCTCCTCCTTCCCATCCATTTTACTTTTTCGCAGAACCCGGCGCGAGCCATAAACTTTGAAACTTTTCCTTGTCCTTTTTTTTTTTGTGGCATGCTTCATTTTTCTTGTGGAAGAAAAGCCTTGGGCTGCCCCCCGCTCTGCTCCCCGCTCTGCTCCCCGCTCTGCTCCCCGCGACGCGAATGAGCGGTTCTGATGGGCGCGATGAGCCGGGCCGGGTGGGCCGCCCGACCGATTGAATGGGTGAATGGGCCGACCGGGCGACCGGGCCGACCGGGCGAGGGGCTTTGTTTCGCCCCGTGGTGCGGCGTGGCGAGGCGAGGCGGGGTGGGGCGGGGCGAGGCGGGGCGGGGCGCGGCGCGCGGGGTGTTCCGTGCTACTGGACACATCCGCTTCATCACCCGCGACACCTGACGGATGGCCGCAGTGCCAATGGCCAGAGCAAACGTGGGAAAAACGTCCCTACACACCCCGGCGGCGACCTACAGCGAAACATAGCAGTAAAATAAAAATATTTAAAACGGAAAAGAAGGGGAAGTCGGTTTTGTAAACATTAAGGAGGGGGACTTTTCACTTTCCCCCATATCGCTGCAAAAGCTGCACGTGTACTACGTCCGGCCACTCGGGGCAAAAGCGGGAAAGGTGGGGATTTTCGTGAAACGGGCCCATCCTGTGCAAAGCACGCTCTTCTCTCCTCCGTCTGCCGGCCGGCCCCTCTCCTCCTCCTCCGCTCCGCCTCTCCGCCCCGCCATAACGGGACGTAGGACCAAGGCCGCCGCAGCGCCCCGCCCCGCCCCGCCCCGCCGGGTCAGGATGCAGGCAGCAAGGCACAGGGTCACCTCATCGAAGAAAGCGGAACCGCGCGGGCGAAGAGGGGGCTCTGCTCGTTGCGCCGCTGCGGCCGCCGGGCTGACTGACGCACAGCCTCGGAAATGGCGAACGAGTTTAATTGCATTGGCCCGAATGGCCGTCATGTTGGTGATCGCGGGCCTATGGCCCGTTGGTGGTACAGTATCTGCTAGAGCATCGGTAGGAGCAGCAGCAGGGGGCCTCGACCATGGCCGTGCGGCCAGGGCCACGGCCACGACTGACTTCCGCGAGGTGAGCGGCCGCGGGGGCCGCGGGGGCCGCGGGGGCGGAGGAGGAAGAGGAGGACGGCGCGGAGCACGAGGAACGCGCGGCGGGAGAAGCGCGGCGACCGCAAACTTCACACCTCACTACTTGTCGGCGCCGCGGCGGCCACGACGCCGTGGAGGCAGCAGCGGGCGGTGGTGATGCCTGCTGTCGATAGCGCCCGCCGCGGTCCCGCGCCCCGCCGCGGTCCCGCGCCCCGCCCCCCCCGCCACGCCGCAGAGCGTCGGTTTAGGCCCCGGCGCACAGTAGCTAACGGGACGTCATAGTCCTATTGAGCCGCCCCTACTACCTACGGCACGGCGGCCCCTACACGGCGGAGCCACAGCAAGCGACAACAATTACCTTGCATAGCAATGACAATAATGACAACAATGAGAAGGGGGTGTGGCTGGCGCTGCAAAGCGCGCGGCGCCTCCTCGCTCGCGGGGCCCCGAGGCTCCACGCCCCCAGCCGAGCGAGGCGTCGACGACTGTCATCACCACCTCCCCGCTCCCCCACGCCCGGCACGACAAATATGCGCGAAAAAAATTTATTAAACATAGGCAGCTCCGCTGCGCGCCTATTGAATGTAGCGGAGAGGAGCGGGATTCGGAAAGTGAAATCCGTCAGGCGGATAATAATTGTGCAGCAAGCAGGACCTCGCGTGGTGCTGGCGGGGCTCCCTGTTGCCAGCACGGCACGCTAGGCGCCGCGCCCCGCAGCCGCATCACCCACACCGCGTCACGACACCGTAATGCACAACACTTCCGTCTCGCTGCGTACGCTCCAGCGCTCCACCACCGGCTCCATCGCAGCAGCAGACTCCAGCGGCGCAAAACAATTTCCTCGACGCTCACCTGGAACAGAGAGAAACAAACCGGCAAAGCGTTAGGCAAACGTCATGATGAAATGGGTGGGCGGCGGCCCGGGCCATGGCGGCCTGGGCCTGGGCGCATCCCGTGTCAGAGCCGTCCCACGACCCACCCGCGGCGGGGCACGGCGCCGGCCAAAAGCGACGCCGTCATAGCGGTGCCGCAGCAACCGAGTGACTTGAATAGCAGAGGGGGGTGTTGAACCCCGGCCGGCAGGAGGAGCCCAGGGAGCAGCTCTATCTCTCTATCCAAGCATCCGCCCGGCCTGACTGTCGGCGCTCCAGAAGCTACACATTCATTGGAGAATCAATTGGCACGCCGTTGGAGGCCCCGGCCGGCCCCGCACCAGGGCAGCACCAGGGCAGCGAGGAGGCGGCCGAGGCCCTGATTTACACCTCCGCCCGGCCCCGGCCCCGGCCGAGGCGAGGAGGCACCGCGCCGAGGAGCACCGGCTCATATTTCACGGGCCAATTTCGAACAACGGAACGCACTGGGCATGTTTATTGACGGGTCGCGCATGCCGCCTCCGGCACGGCGAAAATCATTCGAACAACGCTCTCGCTCTCTCGCTCACACTCACTCTCTCTCTCCCTCTCTGGGTGTGACCCGGCGCGGAGATGAGCCCCTATGACGTGCGTGCCCCCCGGATAGCACCCCCCCCC
>NW_026267170.1:2021704-2038722 GCF_000697945.3 Frankliniella occidentalis | reverse complement strand
CCCCCCCCCGTCAGCCAAACCTTAATCCGCCCCTGTTCACAGCACGGCCTACTTGCCCCCATTATGGCTGGGTAAGTCTGAAGGCTGAACACCCTATCTAGAGGGAAGTCCCTGGCCCGCAACAGCCACAGCCGAACCGGGCGCGAAGTGACGCTCTCCTCTACCACAGGCACGCCATCAAACAGGCGAACGGAGACCACACACGACGCATACCCTACATCTCTATGCGACGGGCGGTCGACGCCGTGCCGCTCCTCGTAGTGAAACTGTCCCGCACGCAGCAGACGCGCGGGCTTGTTGCCTGATCGCACGGGGGCGCACGACGGACCACTTGCCATAGGCAAGTCCGCACCGGATGATTCAGAGAAGACGCAGGTGCGGGCGGGTTTCCCTACTCACTCTACCCGTAAGGCGCTATGGTCCCTAAGGAAAGCAAACCCGCCCGCACCTGCGTCTTCTCTGAATCACCCGTGACAGGTGTGCCCCTCCGTGCGTTAGGCGCCACGGCCCCTGCAGCCCGCCACACTCCGTGCCGGACCGACACGGCCCACACGACCTGTGTACTCACCTCCTTGGGCGTCCTTGTTGCAAACAGCCGGTGGCTGGAAGTAGTTTTGACTCTCCGGTCAGTTCAGTCCTCTTGGGCTCTCTGGTTCAGACTGACGGGCCCAGCGCCACCTCGGCCAGGCACCCTCTCCGCCCCTGCACCCTGGTCAGCAGGGCCGCGTCCGGAAAACAGCACACCCCACACCACCGCGGGCTCGGGCCGTCGCGGCAGCGGCCACACTTCGGACGCGCCCCGTCCAGGCTGCGGGCCGTCGTGCCTGAAACGGCACAATTTCCCCTGAGGCGAGCGCTTCCGCGTGGTGTGGTGTGCGCTGCACATGCTGGCCGGCGGGCAGTACGCGCTGTGTGCACTTGCGACCCTTGTCGTTGGTCCGGGGGGGTGGCTCAGGGTGGTGGCGCCGAGGGCACCCTGGACAGGAAAAGGGAGGGGAAAGGAGGGGGGGGAGAGAGACGTAGCGCGCGGTTCCGGAACGAAGTCCACCTCAACAACGCCTCCCGCGGGGCTGACCGCAAAACGTGTGTCACGCGGAACGCGCGCGCGCCTCGCGGTGTGCTGCGCTGTGCGCCGTGTTCCGGGAAACGTACATCAAAACGAAAACATCTTAATTCCACCCAAGATATCGCATTACCTGTGGGTGCCACCCGATATCCCATATTGCGAAATGCGCCCGCAGAGGGGCGGCGGTCCCCGCCCCCTGTAAGCGCTGCACTTTGCACCTCCAGTGCTGACCAAGCTGGCTGCGCTCGGCCGGCCCTCGTGTGGCAGCTGACTGCTCAGCCCGGGCCAGGGCCGCGCCCGGTGATAGGCAAGCAAGTGCAGTAGGCAACCGATGGGGGAGGGGGGGGGGGCAGCTCTGAAGCTGTCAAGTCAAGTACCCGATTTGACGCCCGTATGCGTATGGCCGTTTGAGGGTAAGGGGAGAACCGGCCTGGGGACGGGGGTTGAACCACCAGCTCCCCATACCCATGCCTCCCCCGCGCGGTTACCCTCAAACGGGCATGCGTGCGTTGGTGCGTACGTAAGTTATCCCAGCGGCTGCTTCACTTGACAGCCTCCCTCCCAGTGAGAAATGCATTCCGAAACGATGTCGTTTCGACCAGTTTTCCGTCGTTTCGATGTGACTTCGACGTTGATTCTACTTTCCATTTCTCACTGGGTTACTAGCCCTACCACGCTTGGGATTAGCGAGCCCCGAGAGTAGCACCCTGTTAACTAAACGCAAGCCACGGCCGCCTCGGGTAGGGCGCGGTGTCATGTGTCATGGCCAAAGTTGGTCAACAAGTGAGGGAAGGGGAGGGGCAGGGGAGGTTGCAGTTTCATTTGATTTTTCATTCAACAAGAATCTAAGGTCTGCATGTTCCAAAGCCCGGGCCCGCGGGCGTCACCCGTAACCCGTTGTAAGGTCTCGTTGAGCTGTGCATCCGACAATAAGCCGACCGCAAGATCACCAAGGTCACATCGGCTCAGAGGGCGAGGAAAGTAACGCGCCTCGTCATGTCGGAAGTGGCGGGAAAAAACAGCCACCGCAACGCGCACTTACAAGTAATTTAACGAAAGTTTTCGAGGTAGGTAGAGTCGGGGGAAAACCGAACAGAAAGTTTAGGTTGAAAATGCCAGAAACTCAGGAAAATAAACATAATTCGGATAATGGGCAGAGCAAAGAAATATCAGCATGGCTTGACGGGCTGACCAGCCCCAGTTCAGGGTGCCACGCTCTACAAAATAATGTTGGGTGGGTGGCTCTAAGTAACCATGTAAGCAATTAGCTCGTGTCAACGTCAACATACCTTAAGGCCTTGAGCATCACTATTCTGGTATGCGTGTCTGATTGACAGAACACATAAAAATGGCAGAATCACTGCCGACACTGCTTTGCCAGATATTGTGAATTTTATTCAGTCATTTTCTCATCTTTGTCCTCTGAGAGCAACGCTTCAACAGTGGTTTCTGTACTTTCAACAATAGGTTTTTCAGATGTGGTACCTAGCTCATCTATATCCATAGTACTTGATTCCTGTAAATGTTTTTTTCCCAATCGGACTAGCTTGAAGTTCTGTAGAAACCGCAGCTCGCCATTCCATTCGCGAAGAATCTTTACTTGAGAAGCATCTAAAAGGTTTGGCATTTCTGTAAAGTGAAATGTGGGCGTAAGACTTTACAAGAAATGGTCACTTTTAATCAGGGTGGCCACACAATTTTAGTTTTGAAATTCCTAGACTTTCTCATATTTAACTTGAATGAAAACCCTGACCTTCTGTTAGGCAATGTCTGTACAACATTTTGACCAAACACAACTTGAAAATGTCACACAAAACTCAACAAAGCAACAATATGGTGCAACAGTCATTTACTCAGAACCAATTTGAATATTCCTGACTTTTTTCTGACTCCCAGGATTGTGGCCACTCCCATAATAAAAAACTTGACAGTTGAATTGCAATGAATACTAACCCATTCCACATGTATTGTACTCCTCCTTCTCTCTCTCTTGAGTGTGACGAATTAAATCCTCTCGACTAGCATGTTGACGATTTTTGCGCTGCCCAATGGAATGCTTCATACGTATTTGTTCAAGTTCTTCATCAAATCTACTAAGGTACCTACACAGGAAGACAGCAAAATTAAAATCTATGCCTCACATAAACAGGAGAACAAAGGAAATGAGAATACTGACGTTTGAAGAAGTTCATCGATGCAACTTTTAGAACAAATGGTGACGTCCGTAGGAATCCTTTCCTTAAACCACAACAATTTCTCACCAATAAGGTTTTGTTTCACATATGTAGCCATTTTAGTTTTCTCTCTAGCTGCATGTCTAGAATATGTAGAAGATTCATTTCTTTTAAAAGTGATTAAATAAAATGTAAATAATCTAGGGGAGGCATTTGGAAACTTGTACTTACTTTTTACTTTCCTTGAACATTTTAATGGCTTTTCTACTCCTTGGATGGGAGACATTGTCAAGCGTTACACCTTTTTTCTGTTGTTTAGGCTGCGAAAAGATTTTAGGACACAAAACAGATAATGATAGTTGCGCTACACCACTACACGAGAATGATAGAGGTTAGGATATTATGGTAGAATTCTTTACAAGCATTCCGAAACATACCATAGTAATTTAAGTGGTTCTGCCAAAGAAATTATCACAGGTTGTGCAACAAAAAACCTTGAATAATTGTCGAACGGTAAAAAAAGTTCGGAATTCAGGTGTATATTTTTTTGGAACTGACCATCGCCGTCACTTGCAAGTTTTGTTTTACTTGCTGTGACTATTCGTAGAAATTCGTGTAAATAGCTGATGCATCCGTAATATGCAGATGAACTCCTGCGTATACGTCGTAAAAACGTTATTTGCAGAAAACTCGAGAGAGGAGAGAGGGACCCCCTCCCCCTTTGCCTTCCCCTCCCACACGCCGCCGCGGACGGGCCGGGCAGGCCCCCGCGGCCCTCGCGGTGGTCGCGAAGTGAATACTCGCGGCTTGGCGTGGCGGGTGGCAGGCTGTTCCAGATAGGCAAAAGCCGCCGGAGCACACCTGTGTGTTAGCCGCCTGCCTACTAGGCAACATCCGGACACCCGCGCAGAGGTGTTGCCTGGCAGGCGGGCGGAGCCACTACTCACTCCACCTCGGTGTGCTCGGCAGGGTTGTTAACTTTAATTAACGAGTTAACGGCGATAAGGTTATCGCGTTAACGTTAATTTAACGTTAACGTTATCGCGTTACATTTTTAACCGGGCGTTAACGTAAGCGCGCTCCGTTAATGATGTTGTTAACGCAGTAACGGCGTTAAAGTTTTATCGATTTCCCGACTTCCGTCAAAAGACAAAGACATTTAATGAAAAAGCAACGTTTAGAGTACAGGAAAATAAAGCAAATCGTGCCCGAAAGCTATTTTAACGCTACACTACCTCACTCTTGGTCTCGGACTTGACGCGGCGGCGACAGAAAAGCGACGACCACACACTGGAAATGCAAGTGTGTGAATGTCGCTCATCTGCAGGTGAGCGACATTCCATTCGTACACTTAAGGGGGTAAACGTGTGAATTTTCTAGTAAAAATTCACACCTTTACCCCCCTAAGTGTACGAATGGATTGTCGCTCAGCTGCAGGTGAGCGACATTCACACACTTGCATTTCCAGTGCAACCGCTGTACTCTCAACAGCATTTTTTTTTTAAATATATTTTGAAAATGATTATTGTTAACGGCGTTAATGCTGTTAATTAGCGTTATCGCGTTACTTTTTTAAAAATCATTAACGTTATCGCGTTAACGTTAACCGACTTCCCGGTTAACGTTACCGTTATCGCGTTACTTTTTCGTATTAACGTTAACATCCCTGGTGCTCGGGTAGTTTTGCCGAACTTTTTTGGCAACCGTTCCGTTTTGGTACAGAAGCATGAAATTTTGAACATAAGCTTTCAAGAGCATGTAGAAACGTTTGATCGGTATCCCGTTTTCATCACTTCGAAAGGGGGGGGGGGGTGTATTGAAAGTATAAGATAGATAGTATTTTGATATGTTATCGGTTATCGACTAAGCGGCCAAGGGTTGAAAAAGAAGTTAATACCCCACATAATTTGATGTGTTTCCCTCCATGCTCCAAAACGTAGTCGGTCGAAAAAAAATCAAGAATAATGCAAACGGTGAGAGAGTAAAATCACGTAACCGTAACCCTATATACCAGGTGGCTGATTAACCCCGCACAATTCTGTAGTTAGACTTACCGCACGCAGGATTGTGGGCGGGCTTGCCTATCGCCCCTGTCCACTGCGCCTTACGGGCCGGGCGAGTAGGCAACCCGCCCGCACTCGTGCATGCGGTACAGTCTAACTACAGAAGTGCGCGGAGTTAATCAGCCACCCGGTACTCCATGCCATGCCCTAATCTTCATGCGCAGTTTAAGGTCCGGCGGACAGAGGGGTCGATGTACTGTTGGTTGCCTACATACTGGGGTTTTGTAGCGCAAATTGCCTACCGTTCAGGCGTTTCTTTATAAACGCCCCCCGCGCCCCCCCTTCCCACCACGCCCCCTGAAACCACACCTGTAAAACTTATGATCTTTGCTTGACGACGTATTCTTTCGCCGCTGTCAGGCGTCACGCGTCACGCATCCAGTGTGGAGGTTTCCGAGTGAGCAGCTATGTTGCTGATACTGACGACCGATTACTCTCACTCGCCTCATAAACTGATCTACATGACCTGCAGTGGACCATTACAGGTATAACCCAGCGTACGCATTTCAACTATCTCTTTCTCTCGCTCTCTCTGCCTCTATCGCTCATTCAGGCAGGCGGGAACCCCCGCGCGGTCAGTTGTTCGCATTGCCGCCGCCGGCTACAACCTCCCCGTTGTAGATTAGGCATTGGACAAAGATGGACGAGGTTTGGATTAGAAGTGGTTGGAAAAATTGTGTCATGTCATAGTCAGTACACGTTAGGACTTCCCCTTCTCCTGAAGTCCCCTAGGACTTCCTATAGGACGTTGTAAACCTCCCGCGCCGTCATAGAAACCCCCCTGGTGAAAACAGCCTAAACATTCCTTAATCAAGCATAAATTTCAGTTTAATTAAACGAAAAACTAAAAATAAGTACTCGACTGTTTACAAAGGAAAATTAAAATAACTTTATTCAAACCGTCTTACGAGAGCCACACACACCTGTTCCCCGCCTCTCCCTATCCCTTACGAGCCCTCGCCCTTCGCGCTCTTTGTTGTCTTGAACCCATTTTGTTTGATTTTTTATGCCACAGACACAGAAAGAGGTCTGTGCATTCTCTCCTGTTTTCGGAAATCTATTTACTTTTCACCACTCCTTTCCGTTCGTGTAGGTAACCGAGCGCTGAGAGCGATCCCTACTTGAACTTGACTCCCCGGGCTAATGAAGTGGTGGTTACACAGGTAGTACACACAACACGAGCTTTTTTGCGCCAGGTGTTTCGGACTGTTACGGGGCATGGGATGGGGTGTTGCAGAGGAGGGGCTAGTGGTGTTGATGTTGTGGGTGACAGGTGACGTAAGAGGTGCAAGTGGTGTGTCGAGTGTGCTCCCAGACGGACCAAGCCCAAGGCCCTGAGACGGGTGCGAGTGTGGTAAGGGGAGGGGGTGCCGGGTGCCATTCGGTTACACTCTCTCGACAACTGGAACAGTTTCTGCGCTGAGCTTCTTTGTCAGTCTGAAGTGTGTGTATGAAATGCGTCCATGATAGGAGAGAGGATTGGCATCAGGGGCAGGGGCGTAGTAAGGGGCGGCGTAAGGTCAGTTGTCAGTTTGTATGTGTTTTCGAGCTTAACTTGCCTACCTTTCAGGCGGCTACCCGGGGCCGACTTATACGCACCTGATTAGAATCTAGTCTACATACTCTTAAGACTTGATGAATCGACCTCCACGAATCTCTTGTTCATAATACTCGTAACTATGACACCACAAAAAATTATTCATACAAATATACAGAAGATCCATATTATAGACAAACTTTTTTCGTGACCTTTTTAAAGTGTAGTAGGCAAGAGGAGCGGCTGTTCCCATCTGTCATCTGAAACGCCGGGTTGCCTCTTTTTGCGCGCCTCTTGCGCGTCTTATTGGGTCATCCTGAATCGAGTGGAGGAGGACGGAAACGATGACGGGCAGAAACATTACCGAGCTGATCCCTCCTAAACCTTAATCTAAGAAAATTTTACGACCTGCTCAATCTCAAAATGAATGAAACCTTAACTGATTCAGGGACCATCCATGACCGCTCATTCATGGTCAATTTTTAACTCCCCCCCCCCCCTCCGGAACCTGCGAAACCAAACCATTTATTCAAGATAGGGCGTAGTGACCCATGTCTCTCAGTCTCTCTAGTCTGCGGCAGAGGGTGGCGGGGGAAAGAAAGGGGTTGCCCTGCACACCGTCATGCTGCACATCCACCCCCTGCCCTGCCCCTGCTCGCAGCCCGAGGAGCGCGCTCCCGTAAGCGTGACCCGCCCGCTTGCGGGAGAGTACGTCAAGCTTGGGCCTACTTGACAATAGCCGCAGCGAAAACAGAGAAGAACTCGGCCTTAAATTTGCCTTGACACGTGGGATCATGTGGCCCGTGGCACGTGTCACGTGTCACGTGTCTCGTCAGGCGTTCCTCCCCATTGACTCCGCTCCGTCACACAGAGTCGCGCCGCGCCGGTCTAGCCCAATGCTCCCGGCGAAAACATGTGAACCGCGAAGCAGCGTCGGCGCGGCGGCGGGCGCGTCCGAATACCGCTCCAAGTCGGCCAAGGCAAGCCTCCAGCGTCGCGAGGCAAAGCGCCCAGCGTCCCGGACGCCACCCGCGCGCTTTTATTGTTTACCCTTTACGCGACGCGGTGTGGCATGCCTGTGTGTGTAATGATCTCTGGCCCGCGTAGGGTGGAGTCGTGGGGGGGGGGGGGGCTATTGCAGGTGGCCCTGACGAGCGGCGGACGTCACACGAGCCCTCTCACGAGGAGGGGCGGGGGTACATCTCTATACTCTGCCCCTCTCCCTGATCCGCCTCTCCCCCTCCTCCGTGGAGCGACGGCGGTCGCGGCGGCGGCAGCAGCAGCAGCAGCAGCAGCAGCAGCAGCAGCAGCAGCAGCAGCAGCAGCAGCAGCAGCAGCAGCAGCAGCAGCGGCAGCGGCAGCGGCAGCAGCGGCTGCTTCGCGAGCGATAGGCATGCTCCAGGGCGCGGAGGGGCGCGTCCGAGCAGCAGCCCTAGGTGGGGACATCCACCGGCGCGGCCGTATACCAATGCAGTCGGTGTCCGGACGTCCCCGAGAGCGCAGTGCGAATTGCTGGCAGTGCAGTGGGTCCAGTACAGGACACTAACGTGCGTGCAGTGAGGTGGTGTGCAGTGCAACCCTGTTTGGATACTTACCTGCCGGCGCATCGCCGAAACCCAGCCGCTTTCCAGGTAGGTGTTCTGTGACAGAGATGATTGCGTTCTAGACTGCAGTCCAACGGTTGTAAGTGCAATGCAATGGATGGATGGACCGGAACCAGTACCTTAAGTTCGCTGATTTTGATCATTTGACAGTGCAGTTCGACATATGACCTGTAGGGTCAAGGCTCATTTGCACTTGTTTAAGCCTTTATTTTAGAACTGTTTCCTGTGCTGATTTCCTTAATTCTTCTTTTCACGGGTACTACCCTAACCGTCTATACCAAGGGCCTCTGCCTGGCAACTGCAATACACATATCCTTCACTTACAAAGTGTGAGGCCACACGTGTCGCACGCTAACAAGCGTGAGTTCAAAAGTGTGAGACGTGTATGGTATCACACCTGTAAATGTGGTACACGAGTAGTATTGCAGTTTGCAGTTGCAAGTAAGCAAATAGTTCGACTCAACTTAAAAGTCGAATTAAGTACCCCAAAAGAAGGGGGATAGAAATCGAGCGATGGATGAATCGCTCGTACAATTAATTTTAGGATGTGGTCACAAAATCATCCTCCAATGTAAAGTGATAAATTAAGTGTGCTACTGTTCAACACTTGTAAGTGTACAACCGCATGTTAAATACTTGAAAGTGTTCAATTTAGTAGTAGTACACTTGCAAGTGTTCAATTTGGTATTTTGTGCTCTTTTAAGTGTGCAACTCCTCTATTGAACACTTGCCTTACAGTAAGCGTCCGCGGATCGCGATCTAGAGAAGTGTTCAACGGAAGAGTTGCACACTGACATGTGTTGAGCAGTTGCACACTTGATTTATCAGTGTAAGGTTTGTGGGTAGAACGGGGTAGAACAATACGAATCGATTGCGAAAATTAGGCTGTTTGCGAAGGCTCTGAGAGGTGGATCGTCAGGATGTCACTTTCCGCGACTCTCGCGGACAATTTGGAGTACTCTTTTATCTCCATCAAGTCGCCATCAAGTAGATAGTTCACCAGGTCTACAGCGCTTTTATTGCGTGCACACCAACTCGATTTGTATCAATTATTTGCACGGATTTAAGCAATCAATTTCTTTGCACAAATTTCTGTGTTAATCTGAACTTTTTCATGCATTTCTTTGTGCGTAATCTTGCAGTTTTGGGCAGAAAGTTGTTCAAAACAAAACGTAGGTTTAAGTCAAAGGGAACATTTGCGCAAAAAACATATATTTGTATTATACATTTAGCGTGCATCAAAGCAAACTCAGAGGGCAACAATTGGTTCAGGAGCATGAAAAAACTCGTTGTTAATATACCAGCACGGGCTACCAGGTATGGCTTATTAAACCCGCCCACCTTTGTATTGTATTTGAATTGTACTTTACCGCACACGCAGGCGCGCGGGCGGGTTTGCCCACCGTCGCTGTCCACCACGCGGCGCCTTCTAAGCCCCGAGCGACTCGGCAACCTGTACGCAAGCCTGCGGTACAGTGTGCTCACAAAAGTGTGCGGGGTTTATCAGCCGCACATGGTAGAACATAAGGGTGAGACGAAATCGGAACCTGAAGGAGGAAAGCACAACCGCCGCTCCTACGTTTCTATTTACTCCTGAACTCTGATTGAGGTATAACACCTCGGGGGCCTCAACTTGGGAAAACTGCGGTGACGTTACTGTCGCAATCAGCCAATGCGCGCTCAGGAGGCATCTAGGGATCCGGTTTCGTCTCGGCGGAGTACCCTTCAATGCGTTATTTTGGGGGAGAATCAGAGGCCCCCAAGTTCCCAGTTGTCGATTTCTCCTACGCGACACCGCAAGCGCCACGACATGTTTGCGGTGGGGAAGCTGCTCTGGAAAGGCCACCCTCTCTGGCCCCGGCTGCTCCCATTGCACCACGTTGCTGCTGCTGGAGCGAGGCGGGTAGGCGGCGGGGTTGTTCTTGGGGCGCTGCGCTGCGGTGGAGAAGGGCTGATCCGCCCAGCCAGAGCAAACCAAAACAGGTTACGTTACGGGACAGGGGAAGCAAGAGCTGCAACCGGGGCTGGCACTCAGTGGACCACCAGGGGTACCATCAGAATGCACAGCCAGCCAACAGTCGACTGATTCAGAAGATCGCCTCCGTACCTCCATTCCTGTCGCACTCATGCACTATAAAAATTTCGAAAATAAAAAAATAACTGCACCCAGAAAAGCGAGTTCTTGATTCAAGTCCACCGCACTCAAATCGAGGTCCGTTTGCACTTGATAGTCTCTAGTACATTTTGAACTTGATCCAAGTCCCGTTTCCTCGCCACACTGACCCTTTATAGCCGAGCACCGCTGGGCCTCGGATCAGTCCCTGTGGAGTTTGGTATAAGTATATGGACTTCAAAAGGGCCACAGCAGGATCTCATTTCCGTATTCAGTTTGCACTTGATTTAGTGAGAGGTAGATTCAAAACCAAATTAGTCTCGGCTGGCATGTTCTTAATTCGATGCCATGGATCTGGAGACTGTTGAGAGCAAAATGCACTTGACCGTCATACCATGCAAAGCCAGTGCAAAAGGGAGTTTGGTGTTTGGTTCTCGTGTACGCTTCAAAATACTACTGTCTATATAAAAAATAAAGCGCTCTCTGAGGTTTTTGTCTTGTGATATACGGCTTTATTGGAGTGCATTTACTGAATCGTTTTGAAAGAAACGTTCACCCAATGAACCTAGAGCTGTCTGAATTTTAGAGGAAAAGGGAAAAGTGTGAGATTCCAAGGTCTTCGGAAAACTCTTCAGACTATGCTGTCTCCCCCCCCCCCCCAAATGTTTGAAATGCCCTTCAGATGGGCCCTCCTTTAAATTTTAGGAGTGATCTTTGAAGTATGAGAGTTGTCATAGTTAAACATTTTTCCTCACATTCAGCCCTTGTTTTTATCTTGCAGCACTTATTTGGGTGCAGGCGCCTGTCCTGGTACCTAAAAGCACCCTGGTGAATGCATAATTTGTAGTGCAAAATTCCAGTATTTAGGCAACCCACAGTGCATCCCCCAACCTGCTAGCTCGACCTTACTCAGCACCTGTACTCGTGTTACCACAACACATCTGTGCTCCCCTGGCTATTTTAGAGCGTAATATTTTTGTTTTTAATTAAATACGCATGGGAACAGTAATTGATTTACTCGGACATAAGGAAGACGAATTTTATTGTTGAAGATTATACAACACACACCATATTGCAACACACTGTGGTACAAAACTTAATGTTCTTGATATCCGCCGGAATTTTCCACTTTAAATGAGTAGCGTCGTTATCGAGACATTTCGGCGGAGTGCAGTTCTCTTCCTGTAAAACAACAGGAAAAAATATTAGTAAAACCAATTTATTGTGAAGAATACATAAGGCCTTGCCGGGGCAAGGCGTGCCGGGGAGGAGAGGGAAGGGGCGTGGAGCACTAAACAGCATTAACAACAATTTTCAGCTGTTAATTTGAATAACGTGTTCAAGTTCCAAACCGTGAAATTGTTAAAATTCCACGCAAACTGTGGGATTGAGAGCAGTTTTCCCCAATTGTAAACTGCCATTCTAATTAATAGTTTTAAACTGTTATGAATGCTGTGGATATTTGTTAGATAAATGATGGACGACGTGAGGGGGCGCGGGGCGGTGCGGGGCGGAGCGGTGCGGGGCGGAGCGACGCGGGGCGGCGCGGGGCGGCGCGGGGCGGCCACAGGCCCCAACTGCTCGCAGCCGACAACATGCGTTCAGAGAGAGAACCCCACCTCTCCCTGTTATGCCCGGCCGTTCCTATTTGAACCAGCATCTGGGGACTGTACGCGTTGCACCGTACAACTAGGGTATTCCATGATGAGCATTTGTTGGGTTGCCTATCCACCAATTGCAGGCGCTAAGTTGTACCCAAAGGCATTGAAGGGAGGGGGAGGGGGGGTTCCTTTCGTCATTGAAGGGAGCACTTGTACTTGGGGGATATTGTACTGTACCGGACAGGAGGGATTAGAAAATATTTTCAAAATTTACAAGCCTTGCGTATCAACCTGAAATCTATTGTCAAGCAAAAGTGCGATGATGACCATGTACAATACATTTTGTAAATATTACATTACAAAATAAGTTGCCAATCTCATAACATATTTTTACAGTGTGATAGTAATAAAACCATTATGGGACATAGAAGATGCTTTGAAAGTTAAACGCGAGCGCGATATACATGGGGCGTGAGGGGGCGGGAGGGAGGGGGGCATAGGAGATTCATTTCTGAACGACCGCGCTTGCCGCGGCCGGAGTGGGGCGACGCGCTTTGCGTGGCCAAACACTTCCAAAGGATGGTGGGGGCGACTGAAAATCCTACATGTAATAAGTGTATTTACTTACTTTATCTGGAACTCCCGCTGGAAGAGATGACTCCGGATTGGGTGTTGATGACTGTTCCGGGCTGAGGTTGAGACTATTCCGGATGGAGCTAGCTCCTGCTGCGTCCATGACAGTAACGTGCTCTTGGCGTCCTGATCAGAAAGACTTTCGTTAGCACGTGCACACAAAAATGCACATAAACGAAAACAATTGCCCCTCCGTGCACCCATTCCCCCACCTCTGACTTTATAAAATGGCTAGCTCGCGGTAAACACTCCTTTCCATGTTCACTATCGTTTTGTGCATATGGTTGAAACTACTTTGAAAACACAACAGCACTCAACAAACTATACGCGCACATTTTCATGTCGAAAGTGGTAGGGGCAGACGACTAGAGGCGGCAGGCGGCGGCCCGGCCGGAGCAGCCGCCGGCAGCCGCACATGGCCGCACACGACGAGTGGGGACGGGAGACTGGCCGCCGGCGAGCGAAAGGAGGAGGAGGGGGAGAGGGGGTTGGGCCGGTCGGGCGGTGCCGACCCACTGAACGTGGCTGACCCCCTACTCTAATTACAAAAACTTCATTTTAGAACAGCAGATGTACATACCGCTAGCTGGAACACTTTGAGCTGGCGCAGCAGCAACTCGTCCCCCACCCATCGGAAAGCTGGAGCAAATCGCCCTCGCGCAGGGAGCGACTTGAGTCTAACACGCAGTTCTGGAACTCAAAAATAAATAAATTAGAAAACGTGAGCAACCGTCACAAATTTTAAACTCACCACGAATTTACTCCACTCACCTCACACCTCAGCAGATCTCGAAATCTCGAACAAGTGATGCAGTCGCTATAGACTCTCGGGTCTCGGCGCCAACAGTCGTTGCTTTCGCTCCGGCGGACACTAGCAGACTGAATCATGCGCCCCCCCCCCCTCCTCTCCCCTCAAGATGCGACGCGAGCGCACCTGCGGTCCAAAGGGGATAACTCGAAACGGAACTGGGCAAGCGACTGCTGGCTGCAGCTTGAGACGCTGCGCTGGGCCGCATCTCCCAGCAGCAGAGCGGCAGCGCAGGGGATAGCGCGCCAGCTTCTCGTACTGGCGTGTGCGGGTTCGAGTCCGCCCGGAATCAAACCAATTTTAGTAAAGTTTCTCTCTCTCACTTACGAGCGATAGGCGAGGCAAGTACATTCTGAGGTTGGTTCGACTCACAAGTTCTCGGCGAGGAGAGCCAATGAGCGAGCGCAAGCGGGGATCAAATCAAGCGCAAAAGTCAAGTACAAGAGATCAAGCCCGGCACTGGGATTGAATCAAGAACTCGCTTCTCTGGGTGTGTCATTTGACAGAGAAATCGTCTGGATTAATGTCAAGCGAGAAAAATTTGCAAAAATAATCTTATAGATTTGTTATTTGCGTCTGATGACAGATTTGTGAAAATTTGTCAATTTTGTCAAAATTTTATCATTAATGTCATATGACATTTATTTTTTTCGACTAATTCAGTTCCTCCTTACTCTCTCTCTTCAATGACTTCAAAATCGTCCAAAATTACAACTACCAGGTGGCTGATTCACGCCGCGGACTTTCGTAGTAGTTATACTGTACCGCATGCACGCGTGCGGATGGGGTGCCTACACGTAAGGAGCCATGGACTGCGAGGATCGGCAAACCCGTCCGCACCCGTGCAGGCGATACAGTAGAAATACGAAAGTGCGCGGCGTGAATCAGCCGCCTGGTATATTACATCTGCTTATAGCTACGTTTTTTCGGAGAAAAACCTAGGTCTGTGCGCAGTACTCCCGCTCTCCGCCCCCGCCTGCTGAGCGCCTAGATGCTCCGGGTCCCGGGGAAGGCCAAGGCAACAGGGCCGCAGGGTCACCTCGCCGCATCACAGCCGACGTCTTCAGGCGATACGCAGTGTCTTTCTCGGTCGAAGTGTCACCGCGTCGCACCACTGTTGCGGTCGTGGTTCCTACGCACGCGGGTCCAGGACGTGGTTGTCGAGTGTGAGGTGCGGGGGCGGGGCTGGGCGGGGCGGGCGACAACCGCTAAGTGCTGCAGTGCGCACCGCACAGCCTCCGGGATGATGGGGGCTGGCGTGTGGTCGCGGCGGAGCTGAGCGTCCTGCGTAGAACTTACTCGCTAGCTTTGCAGCGCACTCAAAGGGAAAACCCGAATCATTTCGAAGACAGGACACATCTCCGGCAGGTCCAGGAACGTTTATTTTTCGATTGGAAAGAGAGGGAAACAACACCCAATCTCGAAATGTTTGTATGCGCCGGCCGCCGGCCTTCGGGGTTCGCCCGAGCTCACGTAGCTGGCGTACACAGTGCATGCAGTGGCGGAAAGTGGACGTTGGTAGTCAACAGTGGATCCCGGTGATCGCAGCCTTAAACCTAAGAGTCCTTTATCCAACTCTTTGACGGTCGCATTTCGTCGAAATCAGTCGTTGTGACCGTGAATGGCATGATCAGCGCTCTGTGGTCCAGCAGTGCGGTCGTTATCCGCGCGTGCCATCTCCCCTCTCAGCCGCGACACCTTGATCATGCCCCAGTGCGGCGTGGCGCGTGGAGGGGCGGGGAAGGGCCGGGACAAGTGCGAACAGAACAGAGGGGCGACTGCGACGGAGACTTTCTCTCTTACTCAATTTGCGCCGAGGAGGTCGACACCAAGGTTGCGAAGTGGAGACCCCCCGACCGCCCCCGACAGCCTCAGCAGCACCTATTTCTTATCGCCCAGGGCCTCGTCTCGTCGTCGCGTCCGCGTCGCGTCTTCCCCCCCGAAGCTCTGCGACTGCTGGCGTTACACAAGGCCCTCGCGGCGGGCCCACCAGGACCCGGGGCCCCGGGGCGGCGTGTTGGATGGGAGGGGTGGCCTCGGCCCGGGATGGTGCCTCTCCGTACTGCCAAAGCCCAAGTACTCCCCGGTACTCCCCCGCGCCGGGCCTGGACCTCGCGGCCGCCCCGTTTATACTCGGCTGACGCATCTCATTACCTGAAGCGGGCAGGTCGGGTCGGGGTCGGGGGGAGAGGTCGAGAGCTAGCGAGCCCAACCCACCTCACACTCAGAAAAATTAGCTCTTTTGTATTTGCAGCCAGTACACTGCACAGACCACATATGACCTGCTCTAATGGAAATTTGCTTAATTCTGGAACTTACTATTTTAATCAAGTATGTATTCATTTTTCTATGTATTTGACTCGAGGGGGAAACGACTGTTAAACTTTGTGTCAGCCGGATTACAGATTACCCGGATAACCTCCGGAGTGTCCTCCGGATTACGTTGCTTTTTCTCTAGGATTATTCCGGATTACCGCAAAATTTTTCCGGATTACCTCAAAATTCCCCCGGATTACCACGGATTTTTTAGAATTTCCTCGGATTACCCCTGCCGGATTACCTTTCGGCTGTCAGCCGGATTACCTTAGTCGTTTCCCCCTCGATTTGACTAGAAATTTGAATAATGATAAGTGTTCAACGGTTAATTTGAACACTTTAAAGTGTCCGAAGGATTTTGAGTTTTGCGTCGACCTCAGTTCCCGGGACCCGTAGGGCCCCGCGCCGGCGTGCCCTGCCAGCCCAGGGCCGGGGAGGGGGAGGCCGCGCCAAACCTTGATGCACTAATAGACACTAACTTCTGTTCGCCACATGGATCGACAAAGTCTTCAATTATCACAGAAAAAAAGCTGTATAGTGGGCATGTACAAGCAGATCGGAAATGGAAATGAGTCATCATATTCAGGTGTGATATGATATGAGGTGCGTAAAACTACGACCGTGGAGCGCGGCATACTTTCATGTCTGTGCATGACAGGCACAATTGCCCAGGAGATAAAATTCTACACACTCATACAACTGTGGAATTTTGACTGTCTCGCATGGCTCCATCTGCATTGTTTACATCGCTAAATTGTATGCACAGAGATATATGGACAAACGGCTTGTACATTGGACAGAGCGAGTGCCAAATGGTGTCTGAGTGGAGGGGAAGTGGGAGGAAGGGGAAGAGGTGCTGTCCCCGCACGGCACGCCATAGGCGCGTTGGCTTTGCCGTGAGTTGTTTGGTTTGCGGTCTGTAGCGGCGCGGGGCCCGCGTGACATAATGTGTGCCGCGCGTTTGTGCGAACCGAGCAGAGTAAGCCCAACATATTGGTGTGCCGCCCTCTATCATCTGCCTGCATGTGCTCGCTCGGGACCGGTTGTGCTGGGCGGCCGGCGTGGGCGAGGCGACAGGGCGGCGTCGATTCCCTCCCTCCCTC
>NW_026267170.1:2011524-2019844 GCF_000697945.3 Frankliniella occidentalis | reverse complement strand
GCGAAAAAGAAATCAAAAGAACTGAGAGAGTAAATATAGTACAGGGGGGGGGGATTGACGGGCGTGCTTTCCTGGTTTGTTATTATTCTCTTTTTATTCAAATCACACGAAAAGGCGTACGTTACCCTAATTAGGTGTCGATGGCCCTGGCTGGTTCGACAAGATCCCCAGAGCACCAACGCGCATGAACTGCGGCAATGCGCCTAACAAATGCGCATAATGTGTGAAGCATTTTGGGTGCGGGTGCACCGCGCGCACCGCTCGTTGGCATCGCACCTTGCGCGAATGCTGATGGACTCGACCCCGCTCGACCTAACAATATTCTCGTTCGGAACCGTAAGTGAGAGGGAGTAAGTGAATGGGCGCGCGTGTGAGAGCGAGTGAATGAGCGAGCGAGCGAGCGCGTCGCCGATGCGGTGGCGCATGTCATGGCACCGCGGTGAGCGCGCGGCCGGCTCTGCTCGGCGCGGCCCCGCGGGCGTGTTTGCGGAGGGTGTTTGCTGACCACGCACAACGCGGACGACGGCCGCCCGGCGCGGCTCGACCTTCACCTCTTTCGGGGTGCGCGGCCGGCGTGCGGCGGCGCCCCGCGGCCCTGGGCGAGCCCGTGGGCGTGGCCCTGGGCGAGGGGAGTGGTGCTCTATGTTCGAGCGGTCCCCGCGCACGAGGATCTGCATCCGACCCCCTGGGGGCATTCTTTTAATCGGAGCAACAACAGCGCGAACGTCATCTCGGCAACCGTAAGCCGCGAGGGCGCCGTGCCGGCCCGGCTGGAGGGGTAGGAGGGTGGGGGGTGGCGCGGGGCCGCGAGGGGGGCTGGCGCGCCCCATGTCTCAACCCAAATCCGGGATAAAGGTCGTGCCGAGGTGCCTGGCATCGGCTCGGCATCGCGTTGTTGCCTATCGCTTCCGCTAACGTCAATAATCTGTGCTGGACCCTACGCACCTGCTACGCACCTACCCCAAGAAAATGTGCCCTTTTAATCAACAGAATTCCTTTGACCATGTCGAAAGATTTTCGTGACTTCTTTTTGTGCTCAAAGTCACAAGGACAATCATATCGTTCGATCAAAGAATCCGCAACGTTATTACAAACATAATTTCGATAATCCAAAATTGCTTTGGACGTGGTTCGAGGTAATAACGTTGATCCAAAGAACACATTCTCTGGCCCTGGGCCTGGGTGTAGGCGTAGGCCTGGGCCCTGGCTGGGGACCCTCCCCCCTCCCCTGTTCTGCTTGGACCCCACTGCCGGTGCCGGTACCCCCGGCGGGACCGATGCCCCACTGCGGGTCGCGCCGGGCAGCGCGAGGCGAGCCTCCTAACCACACAGTTGTTCTGCTGCAGGGCTGCCAGCAGCGCCGCGACACTCGCCGCCAACACCACCACCATGCCGCCCCTCGAAGGCTTCGACAGCAAGGCAGGCTCCTCCACGGCCGCCAAGGTGCCGGAGATCAACAACAATGAGCTCATTGTGGACAAGAAGTCCATCGCCGAGGAGGATGTCGTCGAGGACCTCGGGCAGCGCGTCGTGGAGAAGCCCATCAAGGAGGGTGACGTGATCGAACAGGAGGCGCAGAACCGCGTGAAACGTGGGCGCCAGTTCGTGTGGCACAACATCATCCTCATCACTCTCTTCCACGGCATCGCCATCTGGTCAACGGCCTCCTACATTCAACATCTCTCATGGAAGACGTTCTGGTTTAGTGAGTTCTCGTGCTCGGTTTGAGTATTTAATGTTTTTGTCCTGTCGCGGTGAGCTCTCGCATCAGGGTTGTTCTCACTTCCCGCGTCTCTTTCGCAGGCGTGTTCCTCGGAGGGCTCGGAGGGCTCGGCGTGACGGCGGGCTGTCACCGCCTGTGGTCGCACCGCTCCTACAAGGCCAGGATGCCGCTGCGCGTCGCGCTCGCCCTCTGCTTCTCCATTGCCGGCCAGAACACCATCCTGGAGTGGGTGCGCGACCACCGCGTCCACCACAAGTTTACCGAGACGGATGCCGACCCCCACAACGTGAAGCGCGGCTTCTTCTTCGCGCACGTCGGCTGGCTGATGCAGAGGAAGCACCCTGAAGTGCTGCGTCAGGGCCGCAAGGTGGACATGAGCGATGTGAAGGCTGACCCTGTCGTCCAGTGGCATGAGCGGTGAGTGGCCTCAGGGCGCAACAATTTCTACATAGAAACCGACATGTCAAAAATAAAATTGACACTGCGGCGCAGCTAATATCTGACCCCTGGCACTGTTTCCTTCTTTCGTTTCCAGATACTTCATCCCTCTGAAGATCCTCCTGTGCTTCATCATGCCGACGGTCATCCCTGTATACTGCTGGGGCGAACAGTGGCACTTTTCATTCTACGCTACGGCTGTCGTCCGCTACGTTTGTCTGCTCAACTTCACGTGGCTCGTGAACAGCGCCGCGCACATGTTCGGCACCCATACCTACGACAAGTGAGTTGAAAAACGGCGGCTTCGGCCGTTAGACTGGCAGTCGCCTCGACCAGTCGCACGCACCGCCCCTCGAGGTTCTCGTGCAGCCCGAGTCTTACAGGCGAAAAGATCCAGCAGTACTTGGCCGAATGAATCTGAAAACGCGTGAAAACGGGGTACTTTTCTAGACGATTTCCCTTCTTGGCAGCGGGTTACGGGTTACGAACCCTGTTTCAAATTCAGAATCCCATATCAAAAATCGACATACATCTTTTCATATTACAACCATCACAGTTTCTTGACTTGGTCTCCATACAATTGACTCTGCGGAGGTAAAAATATTTCAACGCAGCAACCGTGTTTTCATAAAATACCCACATTTTATTCCTGGTGCAAATTATTTGCACAGAACCAAAAATGTTGTTTCCGCGACTAACACCTTGCTAGGACAGCGAAAAAAATTGGTTCTTTTGGTAACTTATTCGCTCTTGGAACAAACAAGTTGTTAAAACCTATACCAGGTGGCTGATTCACGCCGCGCACTTCTGTAGTTATGCTGTACCGCAGACACGAGTGCGAGCGGGTTTCCTACTCACTCGGCTCGTAAGGCGCCGTGGACAGGGGCGATAGGCAAGCCCGCCCGCACACGTGCATGCGGTACAGTATACCTACAGAAGTGCACGGCGTGAATCAGCCACCTTGTATTATAAAAACACGTTCGTTGCTGTAATGAAATCTTTTTTCCCGTGCGGTTTTCGAATGATTAATACCACAATTAATTCTCGCTCTTCTGCTCAGGCGCATCAACCCGACCGAGAACCATATCGTCTCCTTCCTGGCCATGGGCGAGGGCTGGCACAACTACCACCACGTGTTCCCCTGGGACTACAAGACGTCCGAGTACAGCTATTACTTCAACTTCACCACAATCATAATCGATTTATGTGCCAAGCTCGGCTTGGCGTACGACATGAAGACAGCCACCCCAGACATGGTTCGCAAGGTGGCGATGAAGCACGGCGATGGCACTCACCCCGTACACCGAAATGACAACGACCACCACCACCCCGAGGAGATCACGTTCGAAGAGTACATCCGAGTCATGAAGGAGGACGACGAGTACACAGGTGTGACCGAGCTTCACAACGAAAATGACGTCACTAGGAAGAGCAAGTAGCGCTCCACCAAGTTCCAAAACACAGCGAAATAGTTACAATGGTGTTAAAGTGACAAAATGTGAACCAATTTTTCAAATTTGCCTATTATTTTAATTTGTCACTATGGAGCCTGCATGATGGTTTTGTGCCACTTCTAAGGCTCGCCGCAGGCACAGAGGTGGCGCAGACATGGTGACCCGTAGGGTAGGAGGCGAGGACCTTTACGATGAGACTGGATGGATACCCTTGTAAAGGTGTTAGCTTCCGGCTCGTGGTTGCGGCCTGTTTTGGACAAACAATGGGGCCTTTTTCGTCCCCCCTACACACTAATCCGCAGTTTTGCTTTGTATTTTCGATTCAGCACAACCAGGCGGGTGCACCTGTGTCTTGTTATGATTTATTCGGTTGTAGATTAGAAAGGTCGACTGCCCCTCTTAGGGCGAGCAGTGCGCGCTTATAGAGCCGAGGGGTGCTGGAAAAGGGGGGAAGGTGGCTGCTTTTTAAAGCACGCCTGTCTGTTTCGGACTGGGGTCAAGCGCACCGTGAGACACAAACATAATTTTATACATTGATGTGATAATTAATATTGTACGGGAGGATTTATTTGACGCGTTGGCTACGGCGTAGCCACTTTCGCCGCTTTCGGAATAGGGAATGTGAAACTACGCCGCAGACAGCGCGATAAAAGAATCACCAAAATGCTACTTCCAGTTTGCTAGCACTAGCACGCTTTGTACAAGTAGGTAGAAGTTGAACGATGCTCATGTTAAGTATACTTACTATTGTAGTGAACTTATTCATATTATTCTAATAAACGAATGTAAGTGTTGTTGTTTTTATAAGAAACTTATTGTATATTTTCAAAACGAAACAAAGATTTATAATTAAAACGTCTAAAAAAATATGAGAAACTGAAGTTTGAGAGCATTTTTATTACCAACCCCGCCCGCCCGACTCCATTCTGTAGAGGGCGGTGAGCACCGAGGCGATCGGGAGCAACAGCGCGCCGACCAGCCCCGCCGCGCCCGAGGGCTCGGCGTCCTCCGTGTAGGTCCAGTCGCCGCAGCGGGGGAAGGAGCGTGGCACGGCGGGCATCTCGCTCTCGTCCCCGATCTGCAGCACGAGCCCCATGCCCAGGTGGATGTGGTTGCTCACGTGGCAGTGGAAGAACCAGAAGCCTGCGATAACAAAAGGTGCCACTCCACACGGTCACGGCGCGCGGATGGTGCGCGGGTCGTGCGTGGCCGCCGCTGGGGCAGCCGCCGCTGGGGCAGCCGCCGCCCCGCGCCACCCGCTGACCACCGCTAAGCGGATGAATAGATTACAGCCGGACAGGCGAGCGGCGCCAGCGCGATGAGAAAGCAGAAGGCACCAGTCGGCGCGGCCGCGGGGGGGAGTGGATCGTACCGGGGTTGTTGGCGCGGAATCGGATGACGGCGTAGCCTTGGCTGGGGACGGTGACGGTGTCCTTGAGCGGCGCCGAGTCCGACAGCCTCTTCTTCATCCCGCCGTTCTCGTTGAGAGCACGCACCAGCTCCATGGACACGTTCCTCCCGAGAGTGCCCTCCGCCACGACGTGGAAGTTGGTGCCGTGGATGTGGTAGGGGTGGTCCTGCTCACGGTCAGTCGCTGCTGACGGAGCAATTCCTCTTATTACCCTGAACTGAACGCCGGCTGTGCCCTGTGGCTGACACGGCTGACTGCTTACATTGGTCCACGAGGACGATCTCCACGAGCGCGCCGAGCGGGATGCGTTCCGTGAGCGCGCAGCTGCAGTACGAGCCGAGGCAGTGCTTATGGGCGTCGGCGAACGTGCACATGGACTCGCTGGGGGACTTCTGGTAGCGCTGCAGGATCATCGGCACGGCCGGGTACTCGAACGTCACCCGGTTATTCTGTGGGTACGGACCCGGGGCGGGGAGTTCGTCTGGAACAAGGAGACGGAGTCAATCTTCGCCTCGATGTGCGGAGAGCATTCGACCTGACCTGACGTACCGTACAGGTGGAAGGACAGCTCGAGGTACAGGGTGTGGTCCGGGCTCCGCGCGATGTCACCGTGCGTGGAGTTGTCGATGTTCTCCAAGTCCGTGACGCGGACCAACGGGTTATCGGAGTAGTCCGCCACCACGACTTGCATGGGGTTTAGCAGCTGTGTGACAGGGGAGCTCAGCACTAGCACCAGCACCATTCAGGGTGGCCCGTCATTTCTTCGTCAGTTCGTCAGTTCTTTCGGTTTATACTGTACCAGATGCAGGCGTGCGGGCGGGATTGCCTATCTTCGCTCACCGAGGTGCCTTTCGGCACGAGTATGCAACCCCCGTCCTCACGCCTGCATCTGGTACAGTATAAGCAGAAGACAGAACGGCGCTGACGGGCAGGCCACCCTGTAGACAGGGCCACCATGGGCCACAAAGGCTAACAAGGGAACCTTTTCAGGTGTAAATCTCCGATTTCGTTGGTACTCCGAAAATTTAAAGGTTATCATAATAGAAGTCGGATGGCACTTGAAATTTTTCCTAAACTTAACATTTACCAGGGGTTTACTTAAGCCTGACACTGTTTTTTGCTCCAAATATCCCTCTACCGCTTTAACGGTTCAAAGTAGAGCAAAACGGACAAAATTTTGGCCCAAAGGGCGCTACTTTGACGAGTTACCCCTTAGAACACCGCTCTACATTTTTCAAAAAATATTTTTTTCTAACACCTCACTCCTACCTTTTATAGGGGAAAACTGAATGTCAGGTTTAGGAAAAGTTTCAAGTGCCATCCGATTTCTACATAAATAACCTTCAAATTTTCCAAGTTTCAACGAAATCGGAGATTTACACCTGAAAAGGTTCCCTTGTAAGCCGAGGCCTGAGCATTACCTGACCCTGACGCGCGCTCGTGTGGTACTCCGGCCTGGCCGCGGAGGGGAGCGCGACGTTGCTGCCCTCGTACGTGAGCACGGCTTGCTGGAAGACGCGCGCCTTGGTCTCGCCGCAGTCCCCGAGCGCGCGCATGCGGATCCAGTACTTGTCGACGGGCTGGTCCGCGCGAAGCACCACGTCCCAGCGCTCGCCCGCGTTAAGCATCACGCTCTCCACTGCAACGCAAGAAGATCGTTAGCGCCGACTGCGCGGCCATACCAAAGAGGGTGGGGACAGAGGAGGGTCACCTTCCACCGGCTTGAAGTTTGCTCCGTCGGATGCGACGGCGAGCAGCTTGTGGCCATCGATGGAGACCTGCACCGGGCAGTACACGACGCTATTGTACAGGAACCGGAGCCGATAACGCTTGCCCTGCAGGAAAATAAAGGGGGGGGGGGAGATGAGCGTGAGGATGACATTGGGACTGCTGTGGTCGAGTCAGTCTGGCGGAGCCTGGGGCCTCGTACCGGCTGCACGCGGATCTCCTCGCAGGGGGCGTCTCTGCCCGCGATGGACGCCATGACCCCCTTGCCGTTGACGAGGATGCCGGCCCCGGACACGCTCTGGTTGCGGAACAGCCTCATCGGCAGGTAGTCGTAGGCGAGGAACGGGTACCAGTGCCACAGGGCGAGCGTGTGCTCGGGGAGGTCCTCGTCGTAGAGCGCGGCGTGCGGCTCGGCGGGCCGGCGCACCACCAGCGGCCCGAACAGCCCGTCCGCCTCCAGGAGCCCGACGTGCGCGTGCCACATGTGCGTCCCGGCCGGGTACGCGGTGAACGAGTACTCGAACACGTTGTTGGGCTGGATGGGGCACTGCGAGACGTACGGCACGCCGTCCATGTGCGGCGAGCCCCGCATCCACACGCCGTGCCAGTGCAGCGTCACGCCCTCGTTGGCGAAGTCGTTGAGCACCCGCACCTTGAGCCGGTCGCCCTCGCAGACCTGTGGGTGGATGCAGAGGAAGGTCAGAAAGTCACGGAGAAAGTCGACGGTTCGGGTTTGTTTCATCTCTCAGAAAAGTACAATCCGGAGGCACCTCACTCACATTAGCTGAAGACCCTAAATCATGACTGTAACTTAAGCGAGTAAAATACGCTCGTGGATATTCTCGGGATCTTCGCCAACCTGCTCTCCTGAGAGCAAAATACTGAAGTAATCATAGTAAAGGGATTTGAAGGTACGAATACTATAGTTCTAATTTCCGCAATGAACGACAATTTAAATAATAAGCTGAATAATTTAATTGCAAAAATCTGCTCCCCTCCAGGACGGATCCGGCCGGACCGAAAACCTTGGACCAAAACGTGCCTCGTGGTTAGTCAAGTCAGGTCAAGAGAACACACGATGAACGACACCCTTACCCCTGTCCCCCTCTCCGGGACCGGCATGCGCGCCTGCCCGTCATCCGCCCGGTGCGCCCAGGCCTCGCATCACGCGCGCACTCCAGGATCTGGAGGACGTAGCCCCCGGGAGGTAGTCACCCGCTGCGCACAGCTGTGTGACGCTCGGGGATGTTGCCTACGCTGCAGGCGCGCTGTGTGGTCCGTAGCCCTCGGCTCCCGCGACGCACAGGTGTGCGACGTCCGGGTATGTTGCCCGCGCAGCAGACGTACGGGGCGGACGGTCCGTAAACCCTGGTATGTGCTCAACGGGTAGAGCGTGAGAGGGTACGTTCGAAAACAAGGTGTGTGCTATGGTGTGTTTGCTACAAACTATGGTTTCATTTTGAGACGTAAACGGAGAGGATGCTAGAGTGCGTCCTGGCCGGTCGCAGTAAGAATAGTACATTTAGTTTTTTGAACACCGCAAAACTATACACAAATGTAAATATT
>NW_026267170.1:2009649-2011474 GCF_000697945.3 Frankliniella occidentalis | reverse complement strand
CTCCCTCCCTCACTCACTCCCTCACTCCCTCCCTCTCTCCCTCCTTCCCTCCCTCGCAATGCTGCTGGCCCCCAACGCATCTTGATTGTATTTAAATGTCATTAAAATTCTTCCTCACAATAAGTGGGTCACAGTATCAGTATGCGTTTTTAATTGATGACAAAATTTAAAGACATTTCGGAATTGTACATTATTTTGATTTCGTCCTCCTCCACGTGAACTCAGGAATTAGGTCCCTGACCTTTGACTCGGCTTGGCGAAGCAAACTCAGTCTCTATAGAAATCAACCTTGGGCATTTTAAACTTTACTTCATTTCATTGTTCCTGATTTTCCCTCGGTGACAAATGGCTACGTGCGCATCCACCTCTTGGCCATGGGCGTCATGCTGCTCCTGCAGCGACGCACTTTACGGGCGATTGCTCCATGGACGGGCAGAGGGTCCTGGAGACTCCAGTCAGACTCCAGGGCCTGTGCCCCCCCCCTCCCCCTTCCCCCCTCCCCCCTTCTCCCGATCCCTCTCCGCCTCATTCGTCATGGGCCGTCATGTGCTCGAGGGCCGGGGGGCAGAGTCATAAAGCCATGAGTACCGATGAGAGTACTCACTGTTCGTTTTGACGCACAAGAGTTGGCATTGGCCAAAAGGCAGCCTGTTGCAATCCAACAAGCTGTTGGACTCTCCATATATGCCGGTGATGATGTTGATGTGCTATACCTATTCTTGAAAGAATAATGACGCGGTGACATTTGAAGGTACTCTCATTCTACATACCCGGTGGCGTACCTGTACAGGCGTGCGGGTAGGCTTGCCTATCGCCCCCGACTATGGCGCCATGGCGCCTTTACGATCCGAGCGAGTATGCAACACGCTCGCCCGCAAGAATGAAGTATGCAGTACATCATAATTGCAGAAGTGCGCGAGAGAATCAGCCATCTGGTACATTTTGCCAAGACCGTCGGTGTCCTTTTTCCCTGAAAAAAGCCCTGGCAGATATGCAATCACGCAACAATGCATTCTCAGTTACACCCAGTACTCCAGAGAACGCCAAACGTTGGCATTGAAATATACCAGGTGGCTGATTCACTGCGTGCACTTTCGTAGTTATACTGAACCGCATGCACAAGTGCGGGCGGGTTTGCTATGCTCGCTGCCCACGGCTCTGTGGCTCGTGCGAGTAGGCAACCCACCCGCACACGTGCATGCGGTACAGTATAACTACAAAAGTGCGCGGCGTGAATCAGCCACATGGTACGTCAAATGCCAAAAAGACGCCAGATGTTGGCGTTCAAAGACGCCAATATCTTGTGTTCTCGAGAGGATGCAAACAATACGGCGTTTAAAGACGCCAACCAGTTTATAGTGATGGGCCAGAGCCAGAAAGTGGGTCAGTGCCCCATACGCAATGTAGCTAATTTTTGTGTCTGCATTTGAATTCTAATGAACGGCTTTCAAAGTCAGATTATGCACCCTGTTTGCTGATGTCAATGTGATAATGAAATGCAGTTTGCTTTCGGGGCGCCGGAACCATGTCTAAAACGGACTATACTATGGGAATGGACTACCGAGAAAGGAAGTTTGTAATTACCACTTTTATTGTCTGCGTCCCCCCGCCCGCACGCACGACTTGTCAACTGCATAAGAAGCCAGTAGAACCTTTCAGGATTGGTGGCGAAAAAGAAATCAAAAGAACTGAGAGAGTAAATATAGTACAGGGTGAGGGGAAAAATGGGGGTGCTTTCCTGGTTTGTTATTATTCTCTTTTTATTCAAATCACACGAAAAGGCGTACGTTACCCTAATTAGGTGTCGATGGCCCTGGCTGGTTCG
>NW_026267170.1:1981540-2002289 GCF_000697945.3 Frankliniella occidentalis | reverse complement strand
GACTTAAGTCACAACATCCGGCCATTCCGAAAAAAACGCTACCACTGAGGGGATCCCCTCGAGGAGAAGTCGCCAGCTAAGAGTTTCACTGTACAAAAGTAAAAGAACTCTCTCCCATTCCCAATACCTTCCTCGCTTCTGCTCATATGAGGGCCCTTCGCTTGTGGCCCCTTACGGCCGGCGGGAGAAGGCAAACATGGAGGCGCTCATGGGGGTGGGCGTTCTACGTATACCTTTATTACGAAATGTAAACATATGGTGGCTATGCCGTTAGGCATCAAACGTGTCCCCGTCTGCGCGGGGTCGACTTAATTTTTTCTCTCTGTCTATGTTTGAGGGGAAAGGGGGGGGGGCGTCTTTTTTTTAACAAGGTGGTTTTCACTAGGAATTTCCATGTACAGAGTATTACATATTACGTGTATTACGTGGTATGACGCTGGCATTACACAAGCTTTGCAACTAAAATTCTGCTATTTTCGGGCATATTTTTTTATTTTCGGTATCACATTACGCGTAATATTTAGTTTAGGTGTGCAGTGTATTACGCAAGTGAAAACTCGTCGGTTTTTGAACTGCAATACCGTCCGCCACGGGCCTGTCTGCTCAAACATACGTGTACTAAGACATTTTAGAGGTAAAGTACCTCTAAAATGTCTTATATTCTCGTTTGGTTGGGCTTGGCCAGGCTCGATTGGAAGTGTGTCACACGAGCTGCATTCCAAAGTGTGTTTGACACATTCACACGCGCAGTCCATGGCTTTCGGTGAACCGCGCTTACTGGCTCGCTACGTGAGTTTAGAACCCCTGCCCCACCAGTATCCTCCATGCGTTCGTTCGAAAGCGCATTAGAAAGATATCCACTTAGCGCGACTTTCGACCATCCCAGTACCGCAATTAAGTCTACACTGTGAAGAATATCGTCGTAAATTTACAAACAAATTGTGAACTCGAATTTTAATTTAAGTTGTAAATTTACGACAGCACATTTTTTTACTCGCCAATGGATTTGAAGTCGATGCATACTGCATGTATTTTTACGATTACAAATTGTTATTTTACAACTTGCGTCAAGGAAAATTTTCCTGTAAACCTACCTACTTTTTTCACAGTGTAGCCTATATGTCGAGGATTTTTAGAGGTGAAGTACCTCTAAAAAATATTAAAGAATGGTGTCACCACGAACTGGGGGAACGAGAACGCGAGCAGGAGTGCGTTAGACAAATGTCTCAGCAGAGGCAATAACAATGCCCATGAGGCTGCTCTGTATTTGCGTTGTAGATTTAGATTGTGGGCCACTGAGCACAAATTCTTAGGTTGCGAGCACAAACTAACTGTTCCCGACGAGTTGTGTCATGATGTCACTAAAGCAGTGCAGTCTAAATCTACAACACTGAGAGTGGTCTTTGTGTCGAGAGAGCACAGGTCAGCATGTGATGCGGTCCGGCTGCCCTCCTCCCAGGCATCCTCTCCAGAGCCATGCATAGGCAGCCACGGTTCCCTAAGGTAGGCAAACAGGCCAGTCGTCGTAGTGATGCTGCACGGCACGCAGGCGTGCGAGCAGATTGCCTACCCGCAAGACCCGTAAGGTAATTTTATTTAGAGGTACTTCACCTCTAAAAATCCTCGATATATAGACTTGCAGTACTGGGATAGTCACAAGTCGCGCTAAGTGGATATCTAGGCAACCCGCTCGCACGCCTCCATGCCGTGCAGCATCACTACGACGACTGGCCTGTTTGGCTACCCCAGGGAACCGTGGCGCCTTACGGGCACTGTCTCCCTACGGATGAAGGAATGTCTGTAATATGGATCAAATTGTCTGTAATACGGACAATTTAATCCATATTATGGATAATTTGTGATCCATAATATGTTAGCACAAAATTCTCCGTAAGCGTGTCCATAAGGAAATGAGAGTGCATGTATGTCGGACCTATGACTTACATGTCCACATACATGTCCCCGACGCGTTCGTGTGGGCGACTTGTATATCACATGTATGTGCCGGATGTTTCCCAGAACACATAGATGTGCGACACACTTGTATGTGAGTGCACATATACATGTCACATGTATGTCGGACCTACGACTTCAACCACCACATACATGTCCCCGACGCGTTCGTGTGGGCGACTTGTATATCACATGTATGTGCCGGATGTTTCCCAGAACACATAGATGTGCGACACACTTGTATGTGAGTGCACATATACATGTCACATGTATGTCGGACCTACGACTTCAACCACCACATACATGTCCCCGACGCGTTCGTATGGGCGACTTGTATGTCACATGTATGTCACATATGTTAAGGGTTTTACGGGTTACCAGTGTAACATGAATTTTATTTGCATGTAAAATACGCTTTCTGAGGAAAAATTCATTAGAGGTACTTTGCTTAGAGGTACAATCCATTAGAGGTACTTTGCTTTAGAGGTAAATATCCTTAGAGGTAATTTGCTTAGAGGTAAAAATCTTTAGAGGTAATGTGCTTAGAGGTGCTGAACTCAACTCCTCCAGTCGTACTGTGGCCTCCGAAGCGAATCCAGTCCGACCTGACCGTCACCTGCCGCCTGTGGACGAGGTCTTCATAAACCGTCCGCTGGCGAGTGACATTATTTGGTGCTTCTGCGAGGAGTAGCGTAGGGTGGCGGTCTTTCATTGCGACTTTTTCCAACTGTAAGGAGGCGCTCGATGTGTCACCTCGGAGGCACGTGGGGGTGGGGCGTTACGTTATGAGTAGAAAAGACGTCCAGGTTACCAGGAAGCCAAGTGAATCTTATGGGGCGAAAACATATAGGAAGAACGTGTTTGGTTTTTTTTCAAAACTGCTTAAAAACCTGTTATTTCGAATTTCGGTGGATTTGACAACATTCCGGCGGATTTCACATGACATTTCAGTAGATTTCAGGAAAAAGCACACTGGCAGAATACGTATTACTTTATGATTGCATGTCAGAGGAATTGGGAAGGATTTCAGGTTTCAGGAGTGGTGCACCACCGGACCGGTGGCCCCATCGGGTGCGGTTCGGCTTCGCTTCAAGAGGTCTTATTCGTGAACGGTGTGAAGCGGCGGCGTGTGTGAGGAACGGTGACAGTGATGAGCCTCGTTTGCCTCGTCCCGCAGTACATGAATAAGGCTCTGAATGGGCGTCCCGAAGCGGGGTGCCGGCGATGGCAAGTGGAAGCAGAATGCAGAAGTTCCACCCAACCGTCAAGGAATTGATTCCAAGAAAATCTGATTCCTCAAAAAGCACCTCTAGGAGGGCCGTACTAATCCCGAAAATGGCATAAATATAGTTCCGCACTTTATTATGGGACTCGTTACGAAGCATGTACAAATTAGGTGGGGCTAGCGTGATGCTGCCCCCCCCCCCCCCCCCCCCCGCCTAATTGTGGATTTACTTTCAACCGAGTACATATTACGAACTAATTCCGAATTCAGTACAGTTTGAACATACTAATTGCGTCCCAAATCATGGTGCTCTCGGTTGAATAGCACAGCATTGGGTGGGGCTAGCTTTAACGGAGGTGAGCTGACCCGCTTCAGCGCCTGCGAACCTAGACACCGGCCTCGCCGAGCCCGCCTGGCAGAGCTGCGCGCGGGTCGCCTACCCCGGGTCCCGCAGGCGGCTGGGAGCTGCAGAGAGCTGCTGAGAGCTGCTGGGACCTGTGGGAGCTGCTGGGTGCGGGCCAACCAATACTCACGTGAAGAGAGGGGCCGGGCATCATGAGGTTGGAGACGAACACGGGTCTGTCGGTGCCTCCCGCCGTGATGCAGCCGGGGTTGTCGCAGTGGCTCCGCGTCCTGGGGCAGTCGCCGCAGTGCATGCTGAGCGTGGAGTACATGGCCAGGGTCATGTTGTAGTGGCAGTCCATGGCGGTGCCGTTGCATCGCCGGTAGCATGGGTGCGCGGCGCCCCCTGCACAGGTCGTCCAAGGAGCGTCATACGGAGCGGCGGCCTCCCAGCCAGAGAAATACGATGGTAGGCTTACCGACATTCACGCCAAAGTCTACGTTCCTCTCCATCTCCTGAATCAAAGAAAGGGACAGCAATTAGAGTCCTACACCTCCAGCGGGCTGTGCACGTGCGCGCTTTTATGACCCTGCCCCCCCCCCTTCCGGTCGACACAAATCGCCCCCTGGGGTAGGCAATTTGTCCCCCCCCCAAAAAAAAACCCGCACAGTTGGAATGTGAGCGCGTGGGCGGATACGAGAGCTTAATCCGTCGATCGGCACACACACTACGGATTTAGGGAAAACAATCCTCTTACGTCGCAATCGGTGCGCCTCTGATCGTTTTATGGCACCATCTCGCGAGACAAGCGGCCATTTAGCGACCGATAAACGACAATAAAATAAACTACTGCTCACTGCTCCTACCGAGCCTCTACTCTTACTTCTGGCATTCAAAGCCAAACATTCGCAGCATGTGATACCAAGAACACCAAAAACCTTTCTCGGACTCTCCCCACAATCTAACTAAGAATAAGGGTGTCCCCACTCTGGGTGTTTCGCGTCGGTGAGGGAATGTTCGAATGGCCAAATGCCTGACGCCCGGCAGCCTAATCCACTCTGCTGTTTGTTTGACAGATTGGCCTAGCCTTTCAAGCGCTTACACGCGCTTCCATTACCGAGGTTCACTGAAGTTGAAGTTGAACTGAAGTTGAAGACCACGGGGGCCGCTTATAGGAAGTTATAGTAAGAATGAAATCAAAACTGCCGCCCATGGATTGATTACATACCAGCATCCTCAACTTCCTGCTTCCCTCTGCATGGCCGTACGGTTCCAAGAACACGAGGACAAACAGGAACACTGCTTCCGTGAGAGCTCGCATGGTGCCAGCTGCGGCTGAACTCCTAGTTGTATGAGCTCTGCCAGGCACACAGCCCTAAAAACGACTTGATGGCAACTGAATACCTCACAAGTGAACACATCTCGGCCCGTGGCCGTGACTGCCGCCATGCCCCATCAATTAAGAAGTACACTATCTACCCTGGGCGATTAAAGGATTTCTTTATCGAATTAAGGGACATAATCGATTTCTATTTTGCCTGCTATTAGTGCCCGGGGATGGGGCGGTACACGCTGCACCGATGTGTTCAGAGGAGGCTAAAGTCTCGACTGCGGAGCGCGCGGGGTGGATTCTCAGGCAGCAGCGGTATACGCCGCCTGGACAATAGGCAATTTGTGCTTCAAACCCCTCTATGTAGGCGTAGGCAGCGGGTGGGAGGGGCAGGAAGGGGACGGGAGGGAGCCAGAGGAAATGCCGGCCCGGTAACACGAGATATCTCTCACCTCTGTGGGACACTGATCATAGTCAGTAATATGATGGTGGAGATTTTTCGCAACGGAATAAAATTTGTGATGAACGGAACAGTCCCGGCAGCCGCACTGTAAATTGAAACGGAGACTTTGGCCCCCTTTAAAAGGATGTACAAAATGTCTCCTTGTATAGGGGTCGCCGCCTCCCGGAGTCACCCTGAACGTATCGTCGAAAACGTCCCGCTACGGGGAGACTTTTGTGTCCCTTTCCCGGGTGACTACGCGTCACCACGGGTAGGCGACTTATGTTGCCCGGGCGAGGTGAGGGAACGCACCACGCAAAGGGCGACTTTTATCTCCCTTTCCCGGGTGACTACGCGTCACCACGGGAAGGGCGACTTTTATCTTCATGCAATGGCGAGGAAGCTTACTCCGCGCACGGGCGCTTTCGTTCCCTAGGCAAGGGCAACATTTCTTACCCTTTTTAGAGAAAAATAAAAAAAAATCATATCGGTTATTCTAGTTTTATCTCTCGTGTGTTGTCGCGCTTAACCCTTGGTCGCTGTCGTCACAATACTTGTAGGCTGTCATCATGGTGGGTTGGGTTACTACATAGCCGCGAGACACGCATTTTGCTGGAAATGCCGGGAACCGAACCCCGGCCGTGCCAACTCAGCGCTCACGCTTCGTTCGTAACTTACTGAGCCATGGAGCCCTGATGCGGGTCCTTGTGCAGGCAGCTCATCACACTCCTCTGTCAGCCTGTCTCCCCGGCACTGCCTGCCGCCTCGTCGCCCCCATCTCCCCCCCCCCTTTCCCCCGTCCCACTCCTCTCCCGGCGGGCGGGTAGACGGGGACAGCACTAAGAGGACGGAGCAGGTAGGAGCATCCGAAACAGTGTGACTGACCTCCAAGGTATGACTGCATGTTGATGCGCTGGCGACTGGGGAGGGGAAGGGAGACCGGGGGGGGGGGGGGGGGGGAGGTACACAGCCAGGAGTTTCGTCCGACCATAAAGCGGCAAGTACGGTTTATAAGTTCCCGATTTTGGCACTTTGATTTTGGCATGCGAGTCGTCCCCACCACTCCGGACGGCGAGCGACGGCTCAGCTGCACCCTGCAAATGGTATCCTTAAACCAAGGAAAATTCTTTTTAAAAGATACAAGGATATTTTTTACCTTGGCCCAAGGAATTTCAATTGTTTTCAAGAAAATAGTTCCAATCTAAAGAAAATTTTACTTTATTTTAACGCTATTATCCTTAGGTCTCGCTTTACGTTAGAGACAAGTTTCCTTGTATTTTTTCAACGTAAAAATAGCGTTTCGCATTTCGCTTTGCAAGGTGACCATTTTCTGGATGGGTGACAGGTGACGAGACGCTCCGGCGCGGCGGCCGGCGGGCAGGGGATAAGTGATCGGTCGGGGGATGATTAATCCAGCGTTCGACAGTTTTGTTCGAAAAGTGATAGTTCAAAAAACGTTCATTATTAGACAGTCCCCAATTACTGGCTTTATCGGAGGGCAAAGTGCCCCCCCCCCCACCTCTCCATCTCCTATACAGCCACAGGGACTCGGTGTATTGTGGCGGTGGTCTTGGATAAGCCAGGGGCACGCCACTGAAGCCTATGGTGCTGTCCAAACAGGCGTAAATGCACAGCTCTATATGCTTCGGTCGCAGTTTGACGACTCATTTACCCCACGACCTCGTAAAAAGTAGTCCAGCGTCGCATTCCTGCATGATGCGCCCCACGCCGCTAGGCCACGCTCGACGCCGCGTTCAACACCGCCACGTTCAACGCCGCTGCGCTCATTGTTAACATGATTTTAGTTGTTGGTATTGAACATGTGAGAGGGGTCGGGGGGTGTGTACCTGTACGAAGGCCTTAGATGATGCGGAGGCACTCACCGCTCACAGCGGCAGTGGTCCAGAAGGTATGATAAGATGAGGTGAACAAGACGCATGATAATGGGAACATTATGTCTCCGAAAAGGCGGACATTTGTTCTCTATTACAAGGCAAGGCCAGAAGGAAACTTATGTCGCCGAAAAGCCGGACATTTGTTCTCTATTACAAGGCAACGCCAGAAGGAAACTTATGTCCCGTCGGATGGGACAGCATACGTTTCCCTGTAGGCTGGCGATAAAAGTCGCCTTTGCGTGTTTACGGCTGCAACAGGTCACAAATGGTACCCCGGGCAAAGGAGACTTTCCGCTAACGGAGACTTAAGTGGCCAATAGGAAAGGAGACTTTGCTTGTCTCCCTTCCTCGGGAGACAACGGCCAAAAAGTCGCCGTTTGTAAAAGGAGACAAGTGCAGAAGTCTCCGTTTCAATTTACAGTGCGGCAGGTTGGCTCCCAAAATGGACGTCCTCCGAGGTGACGCGAGCCGCCGAGCTCCTGTCTGACTGGGGCGCTGTTTTGGTGGCCTACTTTTGGGTTCTGTTAGGATAATAACTGTGCTAGATGGTTTCGGTAGTCTTACTGTATTATCGCCTGTTGTTATTATAATTGGACCTCCACACTCCTTGTCGGGCTGGCAACTGACGAGCGGAGACGCGAGCCGGGCCCTTCCCGGGGCCGCAGGCGCTCCGCGGGACGATCCGCGAGGCTATCGCTGGAGAGCTAGATCGCACGCATCGGCGTTTATCTGGTCACCGCTGTCCTGGTCGCGCTCCACGCGAATATTTGAAAGCCCCTCTATATTGCTATAACAGCCCTTGGGCGCTCTTGGGCGCTCAGGGCGGGCCACCGTCTCCACACAGCTGCTTGGCGGGACAACCTACCCAACGCGTCGCAGGCGCTATCATCAGCAAAAGCCAGCATCGGCTGAAAACGTGCAGTTTGTAGGATACTGCACGAACGCGATTGTGATGGCATTTTACAGTGGCTTTTGTAAATCACAGGCCGGAATGGAACGACGCTTTTCCATTCCACGCGGGAAGCAAATGAAGTCTTACGGAGAGGAACGAAGGGTCAGCCAAAGTGTAGTCCGCACGGAACGTACGGAACGCGTACTTTCATCCCACCCCATGCCTTGCCATGCATGATACAGTACGATTTACTCTTACTTTTCCGTTAAGTGGAAGAATCCAATGAAAAAAGGACATAAGCTGAGAGGGCGAAGTAAATGCGCCCAATTTAGACAATCCCCCCCCCCCCCAATTTTGGCCATTTTGTACAACCCAACGCAGTCCTCCCCGGTGCCAGGCCTTCATTTTCATTCCGTGCTTTCCTGCCTCGTGTCTCTGCTTTGCAGTTGTTGATGAACGTTCCGTGGCGGTCTGGGAATTTTAATTTTAGCGAGAAGTTAGTTTATTTGATTGTTCAGTCAGTGTTATTAATTGTCACATCCATCCCGAAAGTCAAGTAAATTGCACGAATATGGGGGACCAAAATTTGATTGACAAGTCTATGAGATCGGTGTTTGGTAAGTTATAGTTAACCTCAAAAATGAGTGATCATTTGTCGGCTTTATTTATTTTCTGTCGTTAACATGTCATCTATACAATTTTTTCTCATAATTTGTATTTTAGTTGGGAATATTCCGTACGAGGCAACTGAAGAGAAGTTAAAAGATATCTTCAGTGAAGTTGGTCCAGTATTATCATTCAAGTATGTGTATGACAGTTCTGGAATGCGACTAAAAAATTAATCAGACTTGGAATTTTTGCAACTCAATGGAACGTTTTATCATGGTCATTTGAATTGCAGATTAGTGTTTGATCGAGAGACTGGTAAGCCAAAGGGCTACGGGTTCTGTGAATACAAGGATACGGAAACTGCTTTGAGTGCCATGAGAAATCTTAATGGTTACGAAATAGGAGGTCGTACTTTGCGAGTTGATAATGCATGTACCGAGAAATCAAGACTTGAGATGCAAAGTAAGCCCAGCTTGATCTGCACCTTTATGTCACTTGTTCTGCATCTATTGCCAAGTTAAACTAGCAAACCTTCAAAATTAATGTACACTTTCCAGCACTTCTTCAGTCAACACCTGTGGAAAGCCCTTACGGAGAACCAATCAATTCTGATAAAGCTCCAGATGCAATTTGCAAAACCATTGCTTCAATGCCTCCAGAACAAATGTTTGAGTTAATGAAACAGATGAAAGAATGTATTCAGGTTGGTTAGCTTTCATAATTTTTCTCCCCCATTTCTGTATTTTTAATTTTGAACTTCTTTTAACTATTGCCTGTAAATTTCAGAATAATCCCAATGAAGCCCGCTCAATGCTTTTGCAAAACCCTCAGCTATCCTATGCTATACTTCAAGGATTAGTTGTAATGAGAGTTGTTGATCCATCTGTAGCAGTGGTAAGTCTTCGACAACTTTTAAACTTTAGGATAAAGAAGTTTCTTATCTACATTTCTGTATTATTCCAGAGTATGCTGCATAAGGCCAATCCAACTCCAGTGCCACTTTATCCATCAGACAAACCAATGACAGTGCCATTATCCACTCCTGCATCTGCACCAACTGTGGGCACTGGCAGTTCTGTTCCAGCAGCTCCTCAACCAGTCATTCTTCCCACCGAGAACTGGGTTGGCACACTGCCACCCTCTGCGCCACTTCCAACTTCAGCACCAAGACCTGCAGCCCCATCTGGTTTCATGGGTAATTTTGATTTACATCCTCACCAACAGTGGTAAAAATTGTATTGGTTGTTGTACAGACACACTCTATAAAATTCTAGGTATTCAAGATATGGATATGCGTCAACCTGTTGACCCTCGCATGGGCCGCATTCCTGATCAGGACCTTCGTATCCCTCCATCAGCTCAGGCAGTTCCAGGGATGCCTGTTCACCCTTCTCTTGGAAGGGATAGTTTCCCTGCTGATCCGTAAGTTAGTTTGCATCTTTATTTTCCAATTAAATCTTTACTTGAATCTGATAAGTGTCATCTTATTTTCTAAATAGGTATTCAGCCTCTCGTGATCCTCGTGATCCTCGCATGGGCGTGGGAGGAGATCGATTCCCGTCACGTGATCCACGGGACTCACGAGATCCTAGGGATATTCGTGACATAAGGGACCCAAGAGAAATAAGGGATCCAAGAGATCCGAGAGATATGAGAGATCCAAGAGATCAGCGTGACTCACGTGATCCCAGAGATTCAAGGGATCCTAGGGATTCAAGAGATCCGAGAGATCCCAGAGATCGAGTTGATCCAAGAACTGGTATGCAAAGTTTTATTTTCTTACATTTTTTTTTTACCTAGTCTTATTATTATCTTTAGTAATTTGTTTTAATTATTTGAAGGAGTCAACCCTCTTCAACCCAACATCAGACCACCTGTACTTGGAGGTCCTCCATTGCCAGTGCCTAGACCAGTTGCTCCTCCTCTACTCGGCCCTGGTCCTCTGCTTGGAGCTCCAGGAGCATCTGATCAAGAGAAGGTATTACAAAGAATTACATATGTTGTCTTAATTTTGCGTTTAGATACTTCAGAAGTCTTCATTCTTATAGCAATTTTTTTTTCCAAAATCAGGCTGCACTTATAATGCAGGTTTTGCAGTTAAGTGATGAGCAGATTGCTATTCTTCCTCCCGATCAACGGCAAAGTATACTCTTACTTAAGGAGCAGATTGCCAAAAGTGCACAGCGTTAATTATGTCTTTGCACCCATTTTTTTTTTTTTAAACTATAAGGATCAGATAAATCTGAGCACCATATTTGTGAAGATTTTCACTTCACACTTGTTTGAATGTAAAGTTTTCACATCGTGCGCCTGAATAAAATCCTCATCTACTTTGATTTTGGATTATGTTTATTTTCATTCTTGATTAACATTCAATGGCAAATGAAACAACAGCAAAGCCGTAGAGAAGTCCAAACAAGTATGTTAGCTACACACTGCTAAAGAGAGAAACTGACAAAGCTCACTTGCATTCAAAACCAATTGAAGTTATAATTTGAATTGGTTTTATGAGGGTACTCAAAAAATGATGAACGCCCATAATCCAAAATAAGAGTCAAATATAAGATAATGCACATGTTTACATAAAGTGCCAACTCAAAAGAATTTACTTCAAAAATCAAATGAATTTGTATTGTGGACAGAAAAATATTTGTTTCTCAACTTCCATACAAGTACAAAAAGAAGTACATAACATTTTATTAGCATCTATCTGGTATTGTTTCAACTCAAATAGAAAAATAACTTAATACTATTCACCCATATCACAGAAAAATGCCCGCAGTTCCAATTCACCCAACATACAATGATTTAAAAGTACACTTTCATAGCAGTATCACAGTTAACGTCCAAGAAACAAAATGACTGAGGCTAAAACAAAAATCAATTGTTAAAACCCTAATATAAAAGTTTGAATGGACCGATAAGGCATGAGCAATTACACAGCAATGTAAGAGAGAAAGAGAGAGAATCACAACTGACGAAGAGTTTAAAAACAAAGATTGGCAGTCATATGAAAGTTCTAGGTAGGTAGTACCTTGCTCCCAAGTACCAAATCAACTGTTGAAAATTATTTCCTTCATTCTATTTTCTAGAGACAAACACATAGCTTGATTATGTACGTGTTACAGCCATAAATTGCAAAACTAAATCACTGTCAACAAAATAAAAGGAGCAGGTCTTCAAGAATAATATATAGAATGATAAAGAAGAAATAAACTAGTATGGACGAAGAACTACCATTGTGACCAAACCTGAAAAGAAATGGATAGATAGTTAATTGTAATATGAGAAGTGTATGACTACCCAAAACAAGCTTTAGTAATATTACCTAAAACATATGCTAGAACCAATTTGAAGTTGACTGAGAGATGAAATGGAGAGGATGAATGATCTCCTTCAGTTGGGAGCATCAAAGCAACACAACATAGTACACCAACAGCCACTGCCACATAATTGGGTGCTACTGCTCGCCCTGAAATTTAAAGAATGAAATTGAAGCCATTTTGTGCAGAGGGTTTGGTGTGGTGCAAATAAATTGACAGATGCTCCATTCTTACCCGATCTTCCATCCCTAACCAGATACTGCTGTTGTTGGGGAGATGAAACTCCTGAAACGATTGGGAGTTGTTGGAAGTTGTCACGATCTCTGTCTGAGGAAGTATCTTGAGCTCCTGGTACAAGTCGAGCTGTCACATCTCTTTTTCCTATAATCTGGGTTGATTTCAAAATAATAAATAAAATATAAAAAGCTAAACGCAAATATAACTAAATGCAGTGCAAGTGATTGATGAATACCTGCTTTGTAGTATGATCCTGCATTTGAATCCGGAACTTGTCAGTAATATTGCAGTTAGATGATGTTGTAGCATTATGTCGCACAACTATGTCAATACAACACCGAGGCTTAATTGATCCTTCGGGATCAACAACATTATATTTGTTAGGTGCAGTGCACATAACTGTTAACATTAAAATCAGTTTAAAAATTCGAACATTGCAAAACATGACAAATAAAACGATTAAAGAGAGAATGACAAACCTTTGAATTTCACAGCAAAATCATAAGGGTTGTATAGCGTTAAAACCTGCTTGTGAGTTGTCTGATCATCTAAATAAAAATTAATTGATTGCGGGAAAACAAAAACGGGAACTTTCTGATCAAATCCAGGTGACGGCTGCATCTTGTAGGCTGCAAAAACGAAAAGAAATATAACTAAGATCAGATAATGTAAGACAAGGCACACCCTCTAACAGAATACAAAGAAAATGCAACAAAATCAAGGATTCTGTAGCAAAATTTTTACTGTCAAAGAAGACTGTTTTTCTATTTCCCTGTTAATCTGAGTTCTACGATACACGAAAATTATGCGCGCGAGAGAAAGGAACCCTGGTGGCCCGGTCCGACATTATTCCGACATAATTCCGACATCTGTTCCGACAGTGTACCGACACGATTTGGACATTTTTCCGACGTCGGAAATATGTCGGATTTATTTCGGATTCGGTCAAATCCCGACTTCCGACATAAGGTGTCGGAAGTCGGAAGGCTGATGTCGGAAGTCGTCTTGGATAGTACAAAAACAATTGTTCTACCCCAACCCCATATACCTGTTACCTTCCCCCTTTCTCTTCTTCACCCCTTCCTTCCTAACTCCTCTACATATTAATGTCACATTTTAATTTCAAATTTACCTTTGGACTTACCCGGACTCGAACCTCAAACCTTTGGTGCGACGTTCCATGTCTTAGACCACTCGGTCACGCAGACATCGCTAAGGGACGTGCGCTCGACTCCTTACTCTATCTCCCTATACAAATCCGACTTCCGACTTCCGAACTTCTCAAAATTCCGACCCATTGACATCTAATTGGCGTCCCACACCTCGGCTGCTCTCCGAGGTCCGACATCCGGGTCGGTCATTCCGACAACCCGCACCTCGGTCGCTTTCCGAAGTCCGACATTCGGATATCCGACATCCGACATCCCACACCTCTGCTAAACTCTCCGACATACACCACTTGTCGGTGGTTTTCCGACCCCCGATGTCGGACATTCGAGGATAACCCGATCTCCGACATTTGACAACCGAGATCCACCTTTCCGACAAGCTACTTGTCGGTGGTTTTCCGACCTCCGATGTCGGACATCCCGATCTCCGACATTCTACAACGTAGATCCGACAACTTTCCGACATTATTCCGATACTTTTTGGAGCTCCGACATACTTCCGACTTTTTCCCGATATCTTTCCGATATATGGTATGTCGGGCCGGGCCACCAGGGGAACCTTCGTGACGCTTCATTTTCGGGGCATTATAGCCCTACGTTAAACCCAACATTTTCAAAATAGAATATATTATTTTCTACACTTAAAGAGACAGTATTTCAAACGCAAGTCAAGAGTTTGCTTTTACCTGAATCCCTAATCTGTTTCGAAATGACAAAGAAATCTTGAACTTTATCAGCTAAAGCCAGTCTTGGTACGTCCACCAGTATCAACACATTAACACGTCACAATCGACGAAAGAAAAATAACACATTTAAGATGGAACATATAAGTAAAAAGTTCATAAGGAAGGGTCTTCTTCGTAAAACCCTACTACAGCTACGAACAGGTTTTCACTGGGATATTTGTATCGCTTTTGGTAATTTCTCTATCTCAATTTCTCAATACAGTGCTTCTGCTGCTACAACGACAACAAAAGAATAACATCATCAACAACAACAACAACATTTCTCTTATCCACAAAAAAATATCAGTGCTCAACGCACTTTCCTAAAACTGACTTAGAAAGATACTGGAGGGCTTAAAGTAAAAATTATTGAAAATAGCAATTTTGTGATGTCCGAAATAAGCTATATCGCAAGGATCGCCTTTCTTCCCGGGAGAAACCTTTCCACCTAACCGTGAAGTGTTCTCGTCGTCTGCTTCTGTAAGTCTCTTTTGGTCATACAACAATAATTTAATTAAAAACCCTAAAAAAACATATTTAAAAGCACGCCTTTTTATAAATCTTGTTATTGTTAAGTTGACAATTATGTTAAATTCTACAGCTTTCTATCACTTTTATAATGTGTATTTCAGGTTTGCTTCTAGTTATTCCCAGCACTCTGATGTTTGAATTCCGTAACATGAGTAACAAGTATTTTTAATTAAATGGAACAGCATCAGCGATATTCTGGGGAACATCATTATACAGCAGTCTCAACAGATAATTATTTACAACCAGCGTGGTTATGTGTACCACAGATAAAAGTTGAAGATGATCTTGGTGCTTACCATTGCCAGACATCATACATGAACAACGAAATCCATACTGTAAATTCAAGGGCTGGATTCATTGAAAGTCCTTTGGAATGCAACACGCCTTATAGTAAAGAACTAACATCAATGACTGATTCATGTACTAATTTCTGCAATAACCAAAAAATGTTGAGTACTTCTTCAAGCAATGGTTACACTGAAGAGACTATCATACCTGTAGCGCATGGATCAACTCAAGGAACAACTAGTCACAATACATGTCTCAACCAAGAAAGTGGAAATTCTCTGTTCTTGACCTCTAATGATGAGCAGGAAAAGAGGAGCAAGTCACACAGCTCTATATTATGGAGTAATGTGCCCAGAGAAAGTGAACAGGTGCAGAATTCCCTCTACCAAAGGGTGAAGCAACGATTTGATGCTGATACCAATGAAGTAAAGGACAAAAAATTGGATGTTAGGACTGTAGACTGTGATGAATATGACTCAAGGCAAGCTTTCGATCTGACTTGTAGAAACAAAACCATTTCAGAAGAAGAATGTACCACAAACAATAATTCCTACATCAGTGATGACCAAGTAATGGGAAATCCAGCACAGACAAGATGTGCACCGAAGCCTCAAACATGTAAAATTTGTGGGAAAGTTCTTTCTTCTCCCTCCTCTTATTATGTGCATATGAAGCTTCATTCAGGCAACAAGCCATATGCATGCACTATCTGTGAAGCTTCCTTCTGCCGCAAGCCATATTTAGAGGTTCATATGAGAACTCACACTGGTGAACGTCCATTTGAATGTGGCACATGCAATAAGCGTTTCACACAGAAGAGTAGTCTTAATACTCACAAACGAGTTCACACTGGGGAAAGACCTTATTCCTGTGATATCTGTCACAAAACATTTGCTGTCAAAAGCTATGTAACTGCTCATAGGTAGGATAAAAGGAATTGATCTTTAGAAGCAAATAATTAATGCATTTTTGCTCTTATTTAATACAGTTTCTATTTTTAGGTGGAGCCACGTTTCAGAGAAACCACTTGGATGTCAACGATGTGCTTTAACTTTTACATCTAAAACCCTCTTTGCTCTTCACATTAGAACACACATTGATCAGAATCACGAATGCCACATTTGTGGAAGAACATTCATGAAAGACTCCTATCTGATTCGGCATCAAAACAAAGTTCACAGAGAATCTAATGTACCATATCCTGAGACAAATAATTCCAGGTAAGAATAGAAACCTTCATATTTTTTGCTTTTGTTTTTACCAAACTTGACACTAGGGAAGCTCAGACAGCTGGTCATCAAAATTAATCTTTGTGTTTCAGGTCACCTAGTTCAAGCCCAACGGATGTTGACTCGTAACAGCTCTAAAGCAAGCTTTGCTTGATGATTTGTTAATCCTCCTAATAAGTACATAAACTTAGATGTACGTAGAGTGTTGTTTTTTACATTAGGTAACTTCCCCTTGGTTCAATTGTATTTATTTCTTCAATCTTGTGCTATAATATGACAATTTAAGTCCTTCTACGTTAAATGTTTTTCTCTGATCTCATTTCCTGTGCTATATTCTTGCAAGCTGTATTGAATTTAAATATGTTCTAGTTACAAATGCTATGAAAAAGTGAACTTGAAATAAATTCTAGATGTCTCATCTTTTACCAAAAGTTTATGAATATTGTACAAATTTGGTATTATTGTTGAAGCCGATAGTCATGGAAGGGCTGTTATTTAGGGGCAACAAGCAAGAATGCTTTGAAAAATTGCATGATCATAAGGTTTTATTTTCAAGTCTTAGACTTGCCCGGCTTGACCTGACAGACAGTTCAGACACAACATGGAGTACAATTGGCACAATTGTCTATGACTACAAAATTAACATGAGTAAAAAAAAAAAGAAAATAATAATAAATCACAGAAGCTATCGGTCAAAATACATTTGTTTTGTAAAGTTTTGTGCAGAAAAAATAATAATAGCAATAGGAATGATGTAAAGCCCGCATACTTGTAGGACTACAGTCAATTCTTTGAAAATGGAGAATTAAGGAAAGCTTATCTACAATACACAAAAGATAATGTGCTCATTTCTGAAATTTCTTCCAGTAAGTAATACAGGCTAGTCCTCATGAAAAATGAGCTCTATTAACTGATTCCATGCCCAATTACAAGGTAAAGAACTTAACATGTACCATAGCTTCATTGAGCTATACCTCCTCTATCAAACAATCAGACACAATTAAGAGAATTGAGGTAGTATAAGAAAATGATATTTCCATCAAACTTCTTCCATTTTCTTTTTAAGTGTCTTTTCAAAAACTTTCTTAGCATCACAAAAACCTTGTTTTGTTTTTCCAAATGAATTTGGTCCAGCTGAAGTTGGAGTGTCCCTAGAAATGTGAATTTGAAGCATGATCAATTAAGCAGCTCTAATCAAAAGACATTTCAGAAAAGGATTATGGCTTATTTTCTAATTTACCTGCCAATGTTCCGCATACGCATTCGAGCTTCTGGAGGCATTTCCTCAACTTCATCGTCATCATCTACATTAAATGCTGCAGCTACAGTTCTTGATGGAGCTTTCAGGGATGGTGTTGGTTTGTCAGTGCTTGGTTTCTAGTTTGAGAAAAAAGTTACATGCTTAGTAAGGCATTTTCATTAAGACTATTAAACAGAGAATACAATCTTTACCATTCACCGGTCATATTTACCTGGAGTCCCAACTTCATGGTAACTGTTTTAGATGAGGGTCCATCAGACGGTTTAGGTACATTTGGCTTCTTGGACAAACCAAAGGCAAGTTTAGTTTTCTTGGGTGGAGAACGATCATCCTCCACATCCGAGAGATTTCCATCGCTGTCGCTGGATGAATAACCTAACAGCAAATACTGGACAAGTTGAGACAATGCTACAATTAGGGTACAGCATTTGCAAAGATGGCTTGTTCAGATACACTACATTAAGATATTGGGGAAATGGACAGGGCATGGCCCTGAGCCAGTGAAACAAACAAGAGTAGCAAAAAATGAACATGGGAATCTAGACAGAAATGTCCAAGTGATATTGCCAAACTTAAATATAAGTCAAGCATTTTATTTCAAACATGTGACAAGCCTTCTTCATCTAACCTCGTAAGTAAAATTACCTTTACTCCGTCTGCCATGTCTCTCTCGATCGTATGATGATCGCTTAGACATTTTGACTTATTTTACCTGACGTGCACTTTACACAATGAGTGTCGATACTTCAGCGAAATGTTTCAAGACGTCTGGTGAAAAACTGTAAACAAAGAGTGGAAAGATTTGGAGTAAAACATATAATACATTGTAAGATTAGGGATATGGTATTTTATTTATCTAATGTAGCTAATTTAATGCAACAAATATTTACCGAAGAGATTTATCGAAAGTAAATGGCTCCTTCAGAATGATTTTACGATTTCAAACGGAAAATCGTTAAAAACTACATATCCTCATCCCAGGGAAAATACAACAACCACGACTCTCCTCGACTCGACAACCACCTTGCCTGAAAAGAACCGCAGCGTTGACTACTCGCAGGAGACGTGCATATGTTGTGTAAATAGTCATCTCTCTTATATACACTTATATCTTTCGTTGATTTATCTTTCTTTGATTTTGACTTGTATTAAAAGCATAATATAACACTTTGTTCGGTTCTGGCTGGCGGATTTGTATCTGAGTGTGCAGTGTCAGTGTACAGAGAGTACAAAATAGTCGTAGTGCCTCTAGGCTTCCATGCTTCCATTTTGCCAACATAGAAACCAGCCATCAAGCATTGCTGCTGTCTTGGCTGCCTAACGTTCGGGCGCTCAGTTCAACCTGACGATGCATTCTTCGACTCCGGTCTCCAATGGGCAGCGGTTAGGCAGCGTGCTAAAGACCCATAAATGGTCAGACGGGTTACCATCAAATTAGTCTGTGCTCGCTTGACAATAAACTCGGTCAGTAAAATGAGACATTTTATTTCTTGCTTTCTTGGCACTTTCGGGCATCGATTTAACGAGCATCACATCTCGACCATTGGGGCAATATAGGGGACACAAAAAAACAACATCTTTCTGTGCCTGTCTGAACTTGTGCTATTGAACCGCTTCTGCCGCCCCCATCTCCAACAGGGGAGGGGGGGGGGGTGCTCAGGAACACAGTGAGCGAACGGAGCGCCAAACGCGTCATAAGAGCCATTCGAGCCCGTTCGGTCACAGTAGCCGTTCGTTCACGCGTTCATCACTCGTTCGTTCACCGGCCTGGTGAGCAGCCCCCGTATAGGTGCATTCCAGTCCAGTGAAAATTGCAGTGGTTCTGGATCTGGAGCCCAGACTCCAGACCCCACCGATGGACAAGGTCATTCCACGAAGGTGGGGCTCGGCCCCGGCCCTGTGGGTTCCATTTGGACTCCCCCCCCCCTCCCCCCAATGGTGTGGGGTGTTGCGGAGCGGTGCTCTCCAGGGCGTAACGTCCTACTGCAGCGTACTGGTCTGGTCCCGCCGATAGTCCCTCGCAGGTCCCGCTCCCGCCGCGCCTTTAGCCGCCAGACGCGTGCCAGACGCTGACGCTCCGCCCGGCTCGCGGGTCGCTCAGAGCTCGACCAGGCCAAGCCTTTAGCAGGCCTACCGCGGCAGTCCCCATCACCTGTTGGTCGGGGCCGGTGCTCGTTAGTGGCCTAGTGCCGACACGGAGTGGTGCCGGGCCGAGGTCCGCGTCAGTTCGCGCCGCGCCGATCGCACTCCCCGCCGCGATGACGTTGTTCCTGGCCGTCGTCCTGCACGCCCTGGCCGTGGTGGTGGACGTGTACGCCGTCTACTTCAACGAGACCAAGGTGGCCATTCCCCGGGACATCAGCTTCAGCTTCGGCGGGAACTTGAAGTACCTGACGGTGTGGCACATGGTGAGCATCGCCTGATCGTGTGTGTGTGTGTGTGTGTGTGTGTGTGTGCGTGCGCGCCGTGTTTAGTATGAGTCCCCCGTGGACCTGATCGCACGTTAGCTGATTATAATCAGAATTTACAGTGTAGTCCACAGACAACTTCCTTTATTTTGCACACTTTGCCTTTACCAGATGCATGCGTACGGCCGGGCTGCATACTGACACAGAGCCACAAGGCGCTTGGGCGAGCTACGGTAGGCAAACCCACCCGCACGCCTGCATGCGGTACAGTATAAGCAAAATAAAGGAAGGGGTCTATGGACCACCCTGTAATTCAGATCATCTCTTAAAGCATTCCTGCACTCGTTTTTCGTTATCCTGTACTGAATCCGGACGGGTGGGTATGTTGCCTACTCCTTGTCGGTGCCCCGAGGCACCACACCAAGCGTCGATGGGCAAACAAACGCGCACACCTGCATCCGCGAGGCAAGACACCTGCCTCGTGTCCAAGATGAGCGCCGATTGCAAGCTGCAGTGGCGATCTCATGATTCCGCGGAGAGTTAAGTCGTGTCTTAGCTATCCCTGTACCTCTCTCGCCCAGTGGCGAGAAGAACAAGGTGGCATGAATGCCATCTTCTGGATCCGTCCAGTCGGCCGCTCTCATCTCATCTCCATCCGCCTGCATGAGGTCTCCCGGCAACGCGTCAGCGTCGGCCGCGTCGCCCCCGCCGCTCTCCGCCAATCAGAACCACTTATTGTTGGACGACGGGGGCCGTAGGGGCCGTATTGTTATTGACAGAAGGCGGCCGGGGCGGAGCAGGGCGGAGACCGCCGACCGGCGCGCCGCGGCGTGTGGCGGGTGGCGGCGGCGCCCTACATATTGAGGAGCAATGCAACGCCCCCCGCCCC
>NW_026267170.1:1969375-1974455 GCF_000697945.3 Frankliniella occidentalis | reverse complement strand
GAGGCGGGGTGAGGCGGGGTGAGGCGGGGTGGGCGAGGCCGTGGCGAGGCGTGTATGTAAAGCGCCGGGTAGCGAGGCGAACAGGGCAGGGCGTGCGACGGCCTCCATAACCCAATGACCTAAAGCGAGAAGGAGCGTGAGGCGCGCGACTTGTGCGTGATGTTGTCGTTTAGTAAGTGTTTGTTATTATGATTATTATTAATGTTATTGAGCGACCGGGAAGGCTGCACAGCTGCACAGCAGCGCGTCGGGGACGCCTGACCGTGCCGGGGGTTTGAGGGGGGGGGGGTACTGTCACTGTGGCCAACCTCGCCGCCAGGTCCCAGGCAGGAGGGTGGATAGCTGTTGGCGTTTGGCCCGCCGCTTGGTGGCTCCGCTTGGCTCACCTATGCTGGCTACGCTATCACGGATCACTCAGGCTAAAGCCGGTGGCCGGTGGGCTAGGAACACCTTATGTATCATCCGTAAAGTACGAACCGGCCCAGTTCAGCCTCAGTATCTTTAAGGAAGCTCTCATCACGCCTGGTAGGTAGGCAACATCTTGCCTCCAGGGCTTGCATGCAGTGCGGGGTGGCCTACCCCGAGTCTCACAGGCGCCGAGCTAACCGCAGTTTTACGACTGAATCAGTGAAAAACGGACGTAATGTAGTGGGACAATTTTCGTTCCTAAAAAGGTGACGGTTTCGCGAGCGTTTTCACGCACATCCAGATCAGATGAAATTTGGTTCCAAAAACTGAAAAAAATTGTTGCAGCTTTACACAATTTGTCCAATTTTATGAACAAAATTGCATCCGTCCTGGATGTGCACGAAAACGTTCCCTTGACATTTAGAGTGTACTTTCTGGACGATCCCTTATGTGATCCTGAGCATAATATCCTTATAAATTCTGTCTCCGCTACCATTTGTCAATGTTGCTAACCCTCCTTTGCACTGACTAGCGCCCCAGAGACCCATGGCCAGAACAACTCTATCCGGTGGCATGTGCTAGAGCAGCTGGAATAGGCGCTGGACGCTCACTGACTTGAACAAACAGGTGCGCCATTGGTCCCGGGCCCGGGCCGAGCAGGTCTCAGGGAAGTCCCACAGCGGCGGACTTCGAGGATCTTTTCCTCATCTCTTATCTGTGGGGAAACAAATGCGATAGTGTGCCACCACTGTAGACTGGTTGGCGACTTTTAACGCCAAATTATTGGCGTCCTCCGGCGTCCTCTAAAGAACGCTAAATATTAGTGTTCTTCCTCTCAGAAGGTCAATATTTGGCGTTCATCAGAGGAGGCCAATATGTATCTTGGCGTTAAAAAGATACTAACCAGTTTACAGTGACGTCGTTGCCAAAAAGTTTGGATACGTAGGCTATGTAGGTCTTCATGCCAAACTCTGTTCTAGTTCTCAAAATGAAATTTTTTGCCTCTGTTTCTTCTGTTTGTTAAATCGCAACGCACCATAGCAGTAATGTAAAGGGAGGGTCAGGTCGCGCGACGGGATCCGCGTGACGCGCGAATCAGACAGCCCATGTCATTGTGGCGGAGTGGGGACGGGACGTGAAGTAGTGTGGGATCTGGTGTGCGGGGGCGGGGCGCGGCCGGGCGGGGCTGGGTGGGGCTGGGCGGCTCGGGCCGATCCTTTGCGTCGAAAGATCAAAGAAGTAGCATGCGTATACCAACAGTGCGAGGGAAGAGCATGCGGAGGATCCTATCCTGGGCTATGAGAGTAGGGCGCCCTTCTCTCTTCCTGACGAGCTTCGGTTCAGCGAGCCGATGCGGAACAGTCGCTTTCTTCCCGTGGGCGCCCCACGACGACCTTCTGAAGCTTTCCTGTCCGTGGACATACGGTAGTACGGTGGGCCACTACCGTATTGCGGCGGACACTTATTGACCCAAACTCAAATAGTAGTTTTGCTCTTGTTTGGAGAGGGGCCGGAGCAGCTACGAACCCCGAAAGTGCACGGAAGCAGGACTCAGAGGTCTTCCATCCTCGGCCCGCTCTACCTCGCCGCGCTACGCCGCAGCGTGACTCAGCTCCTCTGCCTCCACGCGAGAGGCGTTTTCAACTACTACAAGTACCTCTCGTCCAGTCGGATTCCCAAACCGCTGCCAGGAAAACGCAAACAAGACTCGCGGGGCGTGCAACATACAGGGTGACGACGCGGAGCTCCGGGGGGCGCGGGGCCGGGCGGGCCGAGCAGGAAGGAGTCTCGCGAGCAGGAAAATGCGACCTTGACGAAAGTTAACCCAGCTAATGGGTACGCCTCGGCCGGCGGCCACTTGACTCCGGGCAACACGGCGGGAGAGGAGAGGCACCGCGGAGGCAGGCGGCAGCAAGCGGCAGCGCGCAAACCAGTTTTTCAGACGACGGATGATTTGATGATTTAATGTGTTTAATGTTTTTTCGCGTTTCCCTTCAAGCCGCCGGGGCAGCACCAACCACGGTGACGGTCGGAAAGTCGCGCGCGTGCGCAGCCGCGGCACGGTGTGTGACGGTGGGACAATAATCTCGTGTCGTTGGTCGCGTGTCGCGTGGGAAAACGGAGCGGCCATGGCGGCGGCGGCAGGGCTGGCGGGAGCCCAGTGAGAAATGCGGATATCAAATTGACATCAGAACGATATCGGACATCAGAAAAGTGTCGATTTCGGGCCCAGTTTTGAATCAGTTCTGAGTCAGAAACTTGAAATCGATATCGTTCTGATATCGATTCGATATCGCTTAAAATTCATTTCGCACTGGGAGGGGCTCATGGCGCCCCGAGGCAGCTGACGGCCGGCCGGCGTGCGCGTGTGTCGCTGTCGCTGCTGTCGCGCTGCGAGTGTGTCTCCTCGGCGCGAGGCTCCGCGCCCCGAGGCCATTAACCATGCCGCTGCCATCGGCGGCGCATCCGGCGCCAATATAAGCGACGCCCGGCCGCCGGGGTGCAGGCGAAGGCGAGGCGGCGACATGGTCTTGCAGCCTGACGAGCTTCCTTCCCCGGTCGGTCGGCCGGCGGCGAGCGACGGGCGTGCCCCGCGGGCTGGAGGCTGGAGGGGTGAAGGTTGACGGCGGCGGCTCCGCGGTCAAGGCCTCCACCAACGCTCCTGCCGGGCTCCTGCCGCGCTCCTGGCGGGCTCCTGCCGGACTCCTGGCGGGCTCCTCCCCCTCCCCTCTCTTCCATCTTTCGAAGAAGAGACTCGCCTTGAAGCTGAGTCCTGACCTGAGCATATGGATCTACAGTATCCTAGTATCCTCCGACACACTACCCTACCCTGAAGCGACACTGCAAGACCCCGAGTGGGGTGCAGCGGCAATAAGCCGGGCAACCTGAGAAACAAGACGCCGTGCACACCATGGTATGGTGCCCCGCTCAACCACGCCCCTCGCCATCACCTCGCCGGCCTTGGCTGACCCGGCTGGCTCCTCTTACCGCGGCAGCCAGCAGCCACCTGAGGCGAAGGATCGGCAACTCCGATCGGCAGGCTCGGCCAAGCGTGTGCCTCCAGCTCGAGGCGGGCCGCGGGGCGGGCGCGCGCCACGGGAGAGACTCAGGTCCTTGGTTGCTCCCCCTCCCCCTTATTCATCTGATAATCCCATGATACTCCGCATGTCTCTGAAGACCTTTTGACCACGAGAATAGCAAGTCAATCTGACGTGAGATCAAAGTCAAGTCCATGTGGCGTTAAAATTATTTGCGATTTCCCCACCCATAAGGCTTGGTTGGACCAATCCGCTTGTGATCTTTTCCGCGCGGAGTCTGGGTCCCGGTGTGCGCTTGGGTTGGCTCGACGGAACATGGGATGTACACGCATTTACATAAGGCACGCCGGCAGATCTGTCTCCTCAATGACGTACGATTGGTGGAGCGTCCTTTTTTCTACCACCTCGACGAGAACCGAATAGGCCAGGCCAAGCGGGCAAGGCGCTCTGCTACGTCACGAGCGGTGTCACCCAGTCCCCAGCCCATCCAAAGAAGCACTCCGGCCAAGGCGGTGTCATGTGGTGGAGCCCCTGATTTTCATTCATTCAGTACTTCAATCCATCCATCGACCATTTCAAGTTCACGACTTGAAGAAGGAATTACAAACCCAATCGAGAAACAGAAGGGCAAGTAGTCGGGCGGGGAGGGATAAATAAAGGCCGGGTCATATACTGATGAAATGTTCTTCCAATCAACTATCCTGCAATGACCTTTTGAGTCACGAGTCGAACTTAGTTGTGTAATATTTGCACACTTGTTTTACTTGTGTTTGCTCGTAAAGCTTACGAAAAATTAGTTCGTACTACAACGCTTTAAAATCCTTCGTAAGCTACAAAGGTTTCGGTCAGCATCACGAACCTGTTCTTCGTAAGCAATTTACAGTGAGGGATGGGCTCCAGTGTCGTGGGTTTGCCTACTCCGTTCGTCCGAGTATGCAAACCCGCAACACTGGAGTGCATTCCAGGATACACCCACCCGGTGTATCAAGTTGTATATTCGCAAATCAATTACCATTCATTGCAAACTCCTCGTGGCGTCGATAGACATCAAGGTCAGGGAGGTGGGCAGCGGCGCTAGTGCCCCACTTTGAGCAGCCGCGCTAACACTCCGGCGCCGCCCGACCCGACCCGACCGCACTCGGGCCTTCCCTGACCCGCTGGACCCTGCCCTGCCAGCAAGGCCAGCCGTTTTCCCTACGGCCAAAGTCCTTGAAAACGCAGCCAACGCACGGAAAGAAACATAGGAACACACACAATGACTTGACCCCCACGTCAGAAAGATAACGAAAACAACAACTAAAAACAAACCAAAAGGAGAAACAATAAAAATGTCGGCAGCTCTTCTCGCAGCGCTCGCGGACTCACGCCCCGGCGCCAGCCAAGTTCAAGTTCAGCCGCCAAGGCCTTGCTCGCCTTGCCCCGTACGGCTCGACTGGCCGTCCGGTCTGCCTGGCGGGAGGCCGCAGGCCGCGAGGCGCTGCGCGCAGCGAGCCCTGTTTCTAGCTGTTTGCGAATACTAAATGTACACATAGCCACCGTACACTTCGTTCCGTTCCCGCTCTTCTTCCCATCAGAATGGAAACCCGTCGTTCCGTTCCCGTGAAATAAAGGAGAAGCGAGAAGGGGGGGGGGGG
>NW_026267170.1:1961711-1968225 GCF_000697945.3 Frankliniella occidentalis | reverse complement strand
CGACACGACACTGTCGTTTTGGCAACAGGTCAAGAAGCTGTCTCAGTCAGGGTTGCCGAGCGTTGCCCAGCCACTCTCACGACCCGACCCGCACAACAGCTGAGCAAGTATGGGAAAGGGTGGAATGTATAGTCGGCGACACATTTGAAGGCAAATCGGAAAGGAATCATGAGCAAAGAACTGAGCGTACTTAGCGAAAGGTAAAGGTCTCAACAATCGCGTCGAGTTCCATACGTCACATGGCACTTCCCTGCATATCCGAAGAGCTGCTACGCACATGCCCCTACTTCAAATTCGTAGTGCGTGAGCGCGTCCTGCTGAGGATTTGGGGGGGGGGGGGTGGAGGAGACAGCAAACGGTGGGAGGAGGGGGTGAAGGGGAGGGGACATCCTGAAAGTGCCAAGGACCCCTGGCCGGGAGGGGGAGAGTGGGCCCCTCGTCCCTCTCATCCCAAGCGACAGCGGCGACAGCACAGCGCTTCGCGGCTGCGCTCTGCGCCCGGCCAGTCTGGTGTTTGGCTGGGATTGGGACGGGACAGGGTCGGAACGAGAACGCGAGCAGCCGCGAGAATACTGGGCGAGTTTGAGCTGCTCGGGCGCGTCCTGGGGAAGTGCAAAGCGGAGCGGCAGCTGGCGTCGCGTGCGCGCCGCGCGCGTCTGTCCGGCCCCTCCAGCTCCAGCGCCGCGTGACGGGTCCGCAGGTCCGCCCACAAGCACCCACAAGTTGAGAACGACGACAGCAGCCAACGGCTATCCTGCCCCCCCCCCCCAATTCCCCCCCTGACTCGCCAGTTTGTTTTGGCGCCGCGACGCCGAGGGCTGAGGCCGAGGGCCGGCTGGCTCAGCTCAGCGTCGGCGTCGGCTGCGCATCCGATCCGGTCCGCTAGAGGGCCTCAGCCAGCAGGCCAGCAGGAGCAGGGGGAGCGCCTGCCTCTGCCTCGCCAGCTCGCCAGTCGTTCGTTACGCTGCCGTCGGTCGGCGTCGGCACGGATCGGCATCGCGTCGCATCGCCCGCTCCCGCTGCCAGCCGCAGCCGCATCTGCCGCATCCTCCCTGCTCTCCTCTCAGTGCCAGTACATCAGCTGCAGCGTCGTCCTCTGGTCTCGCCTCGCCCGGGCCACTCCTAGCCATGGCGCCCTCACCGTCGCGCGCCCACTCCCACTCCGTCATGACCCTCATTTGCGCCATTGTCCACCTGGTCGCCGCGGTGCAGTTCACGTTTGCCGTGTTTTATGACTGGACACGGGTCATTATACCGCCACATGTCCAAGAGATGGGCAGTGGATTCGGAGGGAAATTCGTCTTTCTCACATTTTGGGATGCGGTGGGTACCAAAGAGAGCACAGTGAAGCTGTCATAATCATAACCAAACCAATAGTGATGACATGATGAATGAATGAATCAATGAATGACCAAATGAATGAGTAAATGAATTATTGAGATCGGAATTTCCTATTCTAGCGAGGCTCGGTCGTCCTTTGTATTTTGTCTTATTTTTACACTTTTATTATTCTTGCATGTTATTCATTTTTTCCTCAGAGGAAATTGTTTTGACGAGATATGTCAAGTCTTGTTTCACCCCCTGCATTCGATGGATAGGTGTTACTCGATATGCTAGCTCATGCCTCGTAATACATTTTTAATTTTATTATCTTTAACTTTGTTGTATTCTGTTACAGATACTTCAATCAGTCTACTTTACCATTGCTCTAATTAATGACGCTGCTGGTGACCACTCCCCCAACCCTTCAAACCCGCCTCTTATTAGAAGAATCAAGGACTACATATTTGCATCATTTGCTTTCCCAATTGCCATGGTGCGTAAATATTTCATTACATGTTTTATTTTACAGGTGTGTTTTTAGAAATTTGTTTTAATTTATGGTGGTAATTTTAAGCTAAGCAAACCTTTTCTGTTTTCTTGTTTTAGTTCGTTGCCATTACATTTTGGTCCATAATGGCAATTGATCGAGAACTTGTATTACCAGAAAAACTGGATAAATATTTCCCTACTTGGTTGAATCACATCATGCACACAAATATTGCTATTTTCATTCTGCTGGAGATGTTCTTGTCATGCCGGAAGTATCCATCAAAGAAGAGTGGACTAATTGGACTCACAACCTTCATGGCTATCTACTTATCATGGTAATATTCATTGCTTTTTACTTAAGTTGTTGCCAATCATATTATATCAATTCTTTATTACTCTTGTATTTTTCAGGACATTTGTTATCTATTTCAACACAAACCACTGGGTCTATCCTGTGATGGAACACATGGATTGGCCATCTCGTATATGCTTCCTTCTTGCTATGTTGGCCTTCTGCCTTATTCTTTATCTTGTCGGGGATTTCATCAACAGAAAACGATGGGGTGAGTTGCTACATCCAAAGAAGGATAAGGCTGAGGTACCAAATCCTGATGAAACCTTGCCAATGACTGATGCTGACCTCAAAGAACGATCGGTTTAGACTTTGGTGCACAGGGGATAAAATGATATTAGTAGCACTCAGTCGTTTTACTTTTTCATTATTACTTCTAAAGACTGACCCAGATGTTAAGCCGTATTGATTTAACCTGTGTAAAGAATCAGGTTTTCTGACAAAGTCATCCCATTTATTTTGCCAATTTGTTTCTCTGGTTCTTTGTGTCAGCTCATTTAATAGTTGGGGTTAACTGTAGTTGTCTTTGCTTGGGTTTTCCTTCAATGTAAGGATTTTGGTATGTAGCCTGTGTATACTGTGATTTAAATGCCTGCATGACACTCTGGTCATTCTAGGATATCATATCTCATCTGTATTAGTTAATGTGTAGTTAGTTATGGAATTTTGCAACCTCATATTATCAATAGATCCCTCCTGAATTTCTTGTCATTGTTAATACTGCATGCATCATTTCTTACTCGGAAGGGATGTAGAGAGTTGCATATTGTGTGTGAAATCACCTTAATCTTCAATCCAGTTAAGTTATGCTTCACTTTGTGAATTGGGTAGTAATTTTTTTTTCTTATCTTACTTTTCATCACTTTGTTGGTAGAATATTTTAGCATTTGCCCCTTTGCTTAAAATACATTTTGTTCTTTTTTTTTCCTTTTCTACCTAACTTTTTCCATCTAAAGTTTCTTTTGTTAAACTTATTTGAATTATGGCTTTATCACATGCGTATTAGTTTAATTTAACTTGATTTATCAAAGTACAAAATTGAAATTGTACTTACATGTACTTACTTACTTACTAGTACTTATTTCAGTATTTCCTTTTCATAATGAAGAATACGTACATTACATCACGCAGCTTTGATAGCATGCTAGCTTTATTCACTTTGTTTCCTCGTAAAAAATGTTATCAAGGGATACATGGTTGCAGCAAGGGGACATCAATGAAATTTTAAGTTCTTTAGATTATTGTGAGTGCCATAGCCATATGTTACCTATGAATTATACCTATGCTTGCTGTGATAAAAGTGTAATTGTGATTGAAAGAGCTGTGCTGTTGCTTACTATCTCTTACTGTTTCGAATTGTAGTTCAACAATTCTACATACAGAGCAAATAGTGCATGGGTTAAAGTAGGCACAATCTTACACAACATGTAGTGGAGTGTGGCTGTTGCCGTTGTGTCAAATTACTTGTTTTAAAATCTGAGGGATTAAATTTTTAGTGCTATACTTGTACTGGTGGGGAAAGTCTGATGAGTAGCTAATTGTTTTGTGGATCACAGGTTTTGGAAAGTGCATTTAAAAGCAAGTATCTAGGACAACATCTGGTGAATTAATTTTATGGAGGTGTAAGGTGGAATAGAAAAGTGTGAAGGAAACTAGTTTAATTTTTTAAATCTTTTTGGGTCCCACTCTTTTATATCACCCCGCATTTTTTTTCTTATTTTTGCACGTCTGTATGTGACTTGTCTTATTTGGGAGCTTTCTTTCACATTCAACTATTGCACTGACTGTAAATTTCATAATTTCTTATCTTTGTGCCTGCGCTAGTTGTGTATTAGCTACCGCAGTGGAAAATTGCTTCCTACAGCATTCATTTTCAAGTGCTTCATTGAAATTATTTTCTCATAGCACTGCCATGTATTTCTGAATGCCCTCACCCCCCTTCTTTTTTTAAGGTTTTATCATGTTTGTCGACTGGATCAAACTGGTCATGTTTTTTGATTCACTTACCAACCTTTTGCGCTATCTTTTATCTTTAGTCTTATCCACTAAGTAAGGAGGTTTTATGTTTTAGTCATTGTTTTGTAGCTTGTGGCAACATTTATTGTATTTTTGTAGCGCTTTGTTATATTTGGTTGTATTGGTGTCTTACCATTTTTGCGTCCTGTGGTGTCTGTAGGGTACATGAGAATGACTGATTGGTGTGAAGTTTTGATTCAAAATCCCAATTTTGTGATCTTTTACAGCAAAGCAAATAAATTTCGTTCCCTACATTTTGGTTTTTGTTCTTTTTCATATTCATTATTGCTCATCAAAGCATACTAGATTTAATATCTTTTCCCTTCTGCTTCTTGGTCGGCTGGCTGATATGTGTATTTGCAGTCTCAAGCTTCATAAACATACACACTTTCCCTGCTCTGTCACTTTTAGTTGCAGTTTTCATTTATTTTATCCTTGGGGCTTTATGCGGTAGCATATATTTTCGTTTGTCTTTGTAAATTAAGCTAGTATCAGTCTCAATCTGGTCAAAGTAAATCAGTATTTACTGTTTCCTCTATATATTACTTTGTAGATTGGGATCTAAATTTCAAAATTTGTCGAAGTATTAAATACGTTCATCAATGAAGGAGAATAGAACTACAAATATGTAGTTGCCCCCATTATTTCACTCGTTATTGACTTTTATTTTGCACCTTTAGTTTTTAATCAAGGATGAGATTTTTTTAAATTTTGTTTCAGGTCAGGATGCTGGATACACCAAAATATCTCAAAAGCAAAAAGTAAATGGAGCAAATGGTAATTGATCTTTTGGTTCATAACGTACTTGTTTTCCTTTTTTGTTTTCAATTTCTTTTCATCTGTAACATTCTATGTTTTCAGGGAAATCTATTCACCAAGATTGATTTGCTTTGAATCTCTTGCCATTCCATTTTTAATATTATTGAAGGCTGATTGATGATATTCTTTGTATGGCTTAGAAAGTTTTGGATTCAATACAGAAGTAGCTGAAACGCAGAAGCAAGACACACATTCAATGTTGACTATTTCTTGTAAATGACAGTTTGGTGCTCAGCTTAGTTTAAAAATGCAGTACAGCAGTCACATCTCTAGTCGAAGTATTCTACACCACTCTTGTTTCAATACCAGCTGAAATACAGTATTCACTTAGGTTTATGTAGAGAATTTTAATGTAAGTGCAGTGTGAGTAAGCAGAAATGCTGTATTGCTTTGTTTTTATATACTGAATTTTGTTATGTTTGAAACTTATAAATAAATTACTTAGAAGTTGAAAGAAAAATGCTGTTCCTGTATTCTTGATACAAAATATCGGTCAGTTAAAATAGCCGTGAAGTAATTTAAGGTTTTTGAAAAAGTGAGAGAAAAGACCAATCCACATAAAGAGAACTTTTAATTCATTATAAACCAGTAGATGGTTTCACATTGCATATTGATTATTACATCTCAATTAACATACGCATGCAACAATTCAGACAAAACAAAATTTATTTACTTTGCAAGACAAGTACATTACACAATTGACGAAATTACATTGTGATATCCTTAATCTCTAACAATGTCACTTTGTATGGTTACAGATTGGAGGGACTGCCACTAAATATATAGTATATATACCCTATATATATAAATATACATATAGAGAGAGATAACTATGTACTGCAATACTGGAATGTAAAGAAACATAAAAATTAAAGTACACTATGATACACAGGGAAAGTTTATGAAAGGAGCAATAATTGAAAGGCAATTAAAATTTGTAAATGAGTTAGAAAACATTATCCTACTCATGAGTACGGACTGTAGCTCACCTTTGAATATCTGAAATATTTGTTTCAAATCATCTCTACTTGTGGCTCAGCTATTTAGTTTTGGATAATTCTCATTACAACCAGCACTAATACTCTGTCCATCTTGCTGGTTTGCATCTAGTTGAGCTCAGCAAGGACAAACAAAGGTAATAAAAATACGTACTTCAAAATCATGAAAGGGGAGAAGTTCCTAAGAGTGTCATCAACTTACTAAAGACATGACTAGTACTCGCCTCACTTCATGAATTCATGGACAATAAAGTTGTATTTTTTAACCCATGATACATTAAAAAATTAAAGGCCTGCTTTGCACAACTCAGCCTCTTAAAGTTTCAGAATTAAAGTCTAAGGGAGAGAAAAATTTCATTTTAAACTGCAGGCTAATGACTAAGTAGCTCTTATGTCATTTGAAAGAAATGTTTCCTTATCAAACGCCATTCAAATCTTTTCAAGTATAACCATGTAAGTTAATGGGTAGGTCCTGGAGGGTCCCCTGTCTAGAGGGTCCCCCTGAATTTTTTACAAT
>NW_026267170.1:1942455-1961051 GCF_000697945.3 Frankliniella occidentalis | reverse complement strand
CCTCCAGATGTTTCCCAAGTTAATAATGAAGGAAACAACTAGGAAATAATCCATTCACAGGTTATCATAAAGTGTATGATGAAATTCAAAGAAACAAGAGAAAAAAAAACATTGCAAATTTCACTTTAGAGATTGTTCTTCTTTCTTTTTTTACCTTTTTTTTTTCTCTTTTCTGGCAGCACCAAGGTGAAACACCAGAAGTGAAAACTACTCTGCCTAAATAAAAAACACTGTCTACAAATTTAAAGAGCATCTAAAACACATTGACAAAGAGGACCTAATACAAATAATGGTTTCTGTGACTGCCAAAAACAGTGTCCCCAATTCTTTCCTGAAGTATGTCATGTCTCAAAGACATTTTAATAGGTTTTGCAGTTTTTCATGATATGCCCTTATAGATTTTTTAAACTGAAGACATCACAGAAACCACAGATTTTTTAAAATACAGTCTGGTTACTCTAGAGTCAAACAGAACATGGCCTTTATTTTTGTAGAGTTTTTCTAGATTTCCTTTTTACATCTCACCTGGCAGCCGATAGGTGCCAACAGCACCGACGTAGTCGGTATAAAGGCGATTATGCAGAGCTCTGATTTGTTGTCTGTAAATTTGTTTTGTGGATAATTTTGAAGGCTTCAGAGTCCCTCACCCCCCTGCCCCTCCCTCCCCGTTGAAAAACAAAACAAAAAAGGTGACGGAGGCTAGAGAAACAAGATCGTAAATTAAAGTCCAATTTACACTGAACAAAGCGTCTTTTAAGACCGATTCTAAAACAAAGCATGCATTACACAAGACATAGGGAACACAGACACTGTACAAAATAGAAATTTGCATATTAGACTGAATTACACAATCAATAACAAAAACACTACCACACCTGAGTATTGTAAAATCTAAACCATATGAAATGTATCCTGAACACTCACAATACAATAAAGTGCGACAGCTACCTTACCAGTACCATCTTAAAAATATCAGTAACACTTTAGCAAGGCATTGAATTTGGAAAAATCTAGAAACAAGTCTTTGTTAGGGATCAAGACAAAATCTCAAGATGTAGTTGAGCTGCTTAAGGTGATGATAATAAATAACATTTGAAATTGTGCAAAATGTGGTAACTTACACCTAAACATACTTCAAATCTTTGATAATTAATTGGACAGCCAGCTCACATGCCCCAATACTGTATGGCACCAAATTTCTGGCTGCAAACCTATGTTATTGTTACTAAATTAAAATGATCAACGGCAACAAATTAAAGAGATAGATAGATAAAATCTAAAACTGCTAGAAAAATAGTCTTAGGAATGATTCATACTTGAAGTTTCATAATAACATTCCTGCTGGTTTCCTTTGCCCAATGAAAAGGAATTCTTCACTTGAAATGTTCATAAAACATTTTTCTACATGGGAAATAAATGCTTTAAAATGACACATTGGGACACAATGATAACACAGTAGAAAGAGTCAAGGCTTCAGATTTAGCAGTAATGTCTGAAACCACAGAAGAACATACTTTGATCCCAAGTATACAACAGCAATTTATGTGCACAGAAAGCAGGAATGAATTATCCATTGATGAGGTGGCAAATCATTATAGAACATAAGGGCAAAAAAAGTTGAACAGAACACTGAGCGACAAAGAAAAGACAAAAGTACTACCCAGTGGGAGAAAATGAAGCACCCTTTTCAAACACAGATATCCTAAATTTTGAAGGTGTACAAAGCTAGTAAGAACTACATATTTGAAGTTGTTTCTTAGATTGAAACAATTAAGTATGAAGTCCAGCTAAGAGTATTTCATTTGTTAATACAAAACAGCACAAACTAAGATCAAAACTGTCATGGAAATTCCTAGACACAGAAATGGATGCAAAATATCAAACTTTAACAAGAACTTCCCATTTCTTTTGACTTAAAACAACACATAAAAGTAGCATCCTGTATAAAGTCGTTTGTTCCAGAAAAAGAGCAAGTTTTTTTGTTAAAAGAGAGTAATAGAATTAAAAGAAAACAAATACACCTAATATATGTGAAACATATAGGAAAGTTCTACCACTGATTGGATACGAAGTTTTACTCCTAACAATGCCATGCCATTTGGGATTGTAAAAGGTAAAGGTGGGTGGAGGAGGTGGGTTAAGGGAAAAAATAGTAATTAAAGACTACCAAAACAATGAAGCAACATGAACTTGCCTAAAATATTGAAATACACTACGAAAGTAAGTTTTTATGAAATTGATCATGCAGTGTAAGATGTAAAGCGTGTGTTTTTTGAAGGGGAATGTTTTGTAATTCCTGCTTTAAGATAAAAATAAATTTTAACACTGCATATGCCTAATTGTCAGAAGAAAATTGATAGCCTCTAAATCAGCTTTTAAGAGTGAACAAGAACTGTTATGGACAGAATAAGTTGATCTAAGCGAATCGTGTTCAACTGTGTTCATAGCAGCCAATGATGATAACTTAGAATGAATAAATTTCACATTGATGTGCAGGGGAAGAAGATGGAATTGGAATTTCTTAAATTTCAAGGCTGATAGTATGTTCTTTAAAGTAGAGAGTGGCATGATTGATCAAAACTCACCAGACATTATTTTCACTATGGCTATCATCAACCTGAACTGCTTAATTAAGGAGTTCAATGGTAAACACCAGCTTGAGGGAAACTTATCAAAGCAATCTTCATACTCTGACCACACTGTGACTTCAATGTTGAATGTGAGCTGTAGCATGCATTCAGAAATATGACAGTAGGGAATCATAACAAACTGAAATTTTGAATCTCCTACTGTAATGAGTTGTAATAAAAATGTATTGAAAGAGCACTTCTAGGAACTAGCACAGCCAGAACTCTACAAAGATGGCACAGAATTTCAAAAGATATTTCCCTGCTGAGGCTGTACCACACACAAATAAGAGAAATACAGTATGTGGACACAAAAACTGTTCACTCACTCTTCACACACTATCCTTCCAAGGCACCCTTGGCACTATCATGGGAAAGAATATTTATACTGCAGCTCTTTTAAACACTTTAAAACAGTTTTGCATTCACAATTTAACTTAATAATCTGAATAAGAAAGCCTAGAAACTGGAATATGATTAAGAGATAACCCAGCATTACCTAGTAAATTTTCGTCAACAAATATTCTTTGTTAAAGCAAAAAAACTGCACTCAATAGAAAAAATTGTCATAACAACACCCACAGGGTTCCAAACATTTATAAACTCACAGCCTCCAACTCAACAACAATAATATAACAACAATTATTTCAGATGGTATGTAGATAAAATGTGATGCAAAGTGTAAAAAAAAAAAAAAAATTAAAATTATAAAATAAGGTCAGAGCAGAGGGAAGAAGGAGAAAATAAAGCAGTCTACATGACATCATTATACTAAATCTAGGTACTATCACAGACTTGGGAACGTAGGATCTCATTCTCCTGTGTCAGCCCATTTACTCTCCTCAAGTATTCGATCAAAACATTCCAACATAAAGATGTACTGAAACAAAGGCATGGATGAACTCAAAATGCAGACACATCAAAAATCAATGAGTAAGTACGAATAAAGAGATCAATGAGACAGTGAAGAGGTAAAAGAATTACAATACTCACATAAGGTGTAAAAATCTTGACCCATCGTGGATTCTTATCTGGCCGTTGGTACTGAAAGCAGAATGCCATGGTCTCTTCGTCAATCTCCCACTCCTTTATATCTGGCCAGAGAAATTCTACAACCTGGGACTGAAAAGGAACAATTGTTGTTTTCAAAGGGAACTGAAGAGATCCTAGTTTGACATAACAATCATGTGCAATTACCTCAAGAACCCCATCCTTCCGACATGCATGTAGTTTAAATGAAGTAGTTCCTGCAGCAGCCATGACATGGCCCTCTTTACGAGAATCACAGGGACAATGAGGAAATACTACTTCACCATAGCCTGGTAGCTCTCGCGCAAGTCTAAGATACTGCCGAAAATGTAGAAAACGATTATAAGTACCTATTTCACACCTAAGAGGAGAAAAACCAGTGGGGAACTTTTAGAATCTAATCAATGGCCGCCTTCTTACCTCATTCTTACGAGAAGCATCTTGCAAAGCTTTTAATTGGTAGAGACGATCCAAAGCTCTCACATGTCCCCTATTAACATCTTCAACTGCTTGCCAAAAGAAAAACGTTGTTGCATAGTCATCACTCGATAGTGAAAGTTCTCGTGGCAAAGAAAATAACCACTTTTTAATGCAAAGACATGTTGGCGAAGCGGTAGTGAAGTTCTGTATGTATAGATTATGAGGGTATTCTGTTGGTAATAATTTGCGATCTGTAAGCATTAAATTCACCAAATAAGTTTAACCAGTGAACTCATAGAAGGCATGTAGAAGGATCAGGAATCATTGACTTACCAAACATATCCTCTACAGTTTCAAATAAATAAAAGAACCTTGCAGAGCTCTTCTGCAAGTGAATGCGTTCAATCACAGCAAGAAACACAACCTCAGCAGGTGCATTTTTAGGCATAGATATAGTGACCACATTTTTGTCTGGAAGCTGAACTTTCAAATCCACAGGAGACCCATTTCCCTGAACAAGACAAAATCAAACTCTGAACAAGTGGTATAAAGTCCAAATTGACAAGAAAAATAAATGATATTGCAAAATTCTGTATAAATAAGTAAGAGGTGAATGAACATAAACAAAACTACTACTACAGCTGCCAGATGTTACCATGAAAGGAAATAAATTTATCATATTTTAAAATAATCTGTTAGGATACAGATGATCAGCCCATACTTTAGGTAAAATGTACAAATTTGTAATAATTACTTCAAGTTTTATTTAAACATGAGAAATGCAAAGGGGAATCTATTTAATACCCTAAGCATGGTAAGGTGGAATAGGGAAGGTTGTAAGACATGCATGATGGCAAGAAGTCCATGCCAAACAATATCATCAATTTTTCCGATGAAAAGAAAAAGATGTAAGAGGTCAATAAGTTACATCTACATCAAGCTTTGAAAGCTTTATTAAGGTCTTCTATTTTAAGAGAATAAATTTAAAAAGCAGAAAAGCCAGGGTCACAAGACATTTACATTGATAAGTACGTACTACAAAAAAAGTAATTTGTAACACAGTTACAATCAAAATTATTCATCAAAAAATATCAAGACAAATGTTCATTAGAGATGCAATTCTAGCAGGAACAGTCAAGAGGTAAATACATTACAGATATATAAATTGTATCGTAATCTGAGGGTATTAGGTATTAGCCGTCTTACCTGAGCACAACAAAAGTAAGTAGGTAATAACAATTGATTAGTGCAAATCGGAAAAGTCTATAACATGAGGTAAGTAAGCGCAAATAAAGCACATGCACATTAACAACACTAATTTGTAAGACAAAAGGAAAAAACTACCATCAAATCAAAATCTTCAGTCAAATGAAAACTGGTACTAAATTAGTAGCCAAACAAAAAGTGACTATGCCAAAATATGACATAAAAACGTACATACTTATGACAAATTTGTCTACGTATCTTGTAAATGTAAATCTTTGATTTTAATGATTCAGATGCAGGGAACTGCAAGAAAGTTATGAGAGAAAGTGCAAAATGCACAGGGTCTTATGTATAAAAATAGAAAGAAACTTTGATAAATATGAACTACATCGAAGAAAAAAAATGTTAAGAAAAGCTGGTTTCAAGGCGAAATGTGTCAACTTCTTGGTAAAGACGAGAAGAAACTGAGTGGCACGCGCAACCACAAATGTCCTCGGTATAGAAAGTAGCAGAGCAAGCACGAGTATCTCGTCCATCACTGGCAGGATCCATCTGCCAGACTATAGATGAAACGTCGTCGAAAGGATCAACCACCTCCCACTTGCAAAAAGACCCATTCACCATGTTTTAAACAAGCAATTATTGCAAATCAAGAAACTGAGCGACTTTCATTCAGAGATCCATCAAGTTGCACAAAAATAAGCATTACTTGGCCAGAAATAAAAAAATCGGTGTACAGAATTAGCAAAGATGATTTGGGTTCTTAACTTATCCTAATAGTAAAAAAGTATTTCAGCACTCTTAGCATAAGATCAGCTTGAGGGAATGAAGAAAGCAGAACAGTCAGTATGAAAATACCAAAAAAGCCATCTAGCAGAAAGCAAGCATGCAGAATAACTTTTTAAAGAAACAAGTGGGAGATGAAAAATATTGAAAATGAACAAAACTCACCAGCTCATCATCTGTGTCAGCAAGGAACTCCTGAACAATATCACTCTCAGCTATTACACGAACTGCACATACTTTTTCCATGTACTGCTCAAGTCCTCTTCGCCGAGAATCAAGTTGTTGTTCACTCAAGCTGAGAAAAAATTAAATAAACACAAGATTAATAAGCTGGTTTCAATTTTGACAATTTGAGTACCTATGACAGCCCATAGCATTCATTCTTAATCAGGAAAAGAATGTAGTCTTACTTGAAAGGCCATTTGCCTGGCAACTTTGGGAATGCAAAGCCAATAAATTCCTTCTTAAGAGACATATGTAGATTAGCAAATTCTCTATATCTTCTGGAGCACAGGTGTCTTCCGGCCATATATATATTAAACACCTAAAGAATAGAAAGTAAAACCCCTGATAAATCACTTTCATTGAATAAATTATTTTTAATAGTATACCAAGATGCTTACCACAAACTTTTCACCATTTTTTTCAACATAATGATAATCTGGTACAGATATAGGTAGTGAACGTTTCTCACTATAATCAAAGTAGTTGTAGCCCGCAACTTCTTCTGTAGGTTCTAATCTTTCCGCTTCTTGAGCAGTTACTGATATAACAGTTAAGGTAAGAACATCGCCTCCTGACTTAATTAAGTCTACAACCTGTTTGTGGGTGGCACCTTCAACATTTTCACCATTTCTGTAAAATTGTGAATGACATTTAGTAACTTATTGCTGAAAAACAGTAATTCATAGATTAAAAATTCTGCTAGAATATAAAGGGATGATATATTATAATCCAATATGCAAGGTCTCCAATTCGAGGCTGGACTTTCCCACCATTAGTTTAAACCCATGACCTTTCTGCGGGGTGGCTAGGCTGTTTGCTGAAGTTGTTTCATCTTCCCTAGCTCTCTGACATGCCTCTTCGAGTCGAGCCCAGTAGACAACATCAAACTGATATGGATTAAAATAAGTGGCGGGAAAGTCTCATCTTGAATGGAACAACCACTGTGCAAAGAATACTGGACTGCAAATACCAAGGCAAATACACTTATCAATGATCAAAGTCCATACACAATAAATATATTTACAATAGACTCATGGAATATTTTGACTGTTCTGAATTAAAACCAAAGTAACATTCAATTATAGAGTAAGAAATGATGTGTATGTCTCAAATAAAAACATTAAGTTATGCACTGAAGTTGAAATAAGTATATTGAGAAAATGACAAAGCTAAATAAAATGTTTGTAATGTGAAGAAAAGTAGAAAATTTAACTGATATGTTTAACAGAAATCTTGTATTAAATAACACTAACAAGAAATGACATCACAAGGCAAGAAGTTAAGATGATAAAGATCTGACAGCTTAAGGTGATACGAGTCTTTTGTGAAAATTAAGCCTCGCACTGCATCATTTAGAATCACAGTGCATTAGGGACGACTGATCAGTGAAAATGTGTGTAAATATCATTTTAGCAATAAAATGCTGAAATTGAATCGGATATAACTAGTTTTAGGGCAGCATAAGAAATAAACAAATCATAACAACATAGGTTGCTGGTTCAGATTCAGACAAGGCACCAGGACTGTTACTAGTATTGCGTATGTGGTGAAAGGACCCCAACGAAATTACGAAAAACAACGAGCAATAGAATTCTAGATACCTAGGAAATACTCACACTTGTAAAATCCGATCTCCTTTTCTCACCCCGGCCCTTTCGGCTGCGCCCCCATCCAGGACGGCGCTGACATGCTGAAGGGGCGCATACAGTTCGCCATTGATACTTCGAAGCTGTCCTCCCTCACTAACTTGACCACGAACATTGAAGCCAAATCCTGTTTCAGTCTTTGTAATTGTCACTACTCGAGGGCCTGAGTGTGCTATTTTGTACGGCTCGTTCGGTGGGCTGCAATCCGACCCACTTTCAGCCATGTTTGACAGCAGATGTTCGATGCGGGCTGCGACACGGGCGACGCAGGGTGATCCCGCGGGGCCTGTCCAGATAGCGACGGCCGTAGGCCGTAGCGCCGCAGGCCGTGACGGCCGTACGGCCGCGACGGCGCCACCGGCGGCGCGCGGCGCGATTTTTGAATAACATCTAAAACAACTTGATTTCTTCGACAGTTATCGTCTAATAAACATTTTGCAACGCAGTGCAACGTCAGAACAACTAAATCTGATTACGCAGATAGCACAAAAATCAGGTATCATGCACCAGCGTATACACCTCGATGAAAGAGAGGCGTTGGTGACAAGGTTGGGCATGAGATCAGAAAATTTGTATTTTTCTACTTGATGACTACTTGCAGATATTTTCCCCACCTTTTATCACCCCACACTAGCTATGCCTGTGTCGACAAGTTTAAATTTTCGCTAATCATCAAGGAAACTAAGTTGTTTTGGATGTTATTCAAAAACCGCGCCACGCGCGGTGTCAGTGGCGCCGTCACGGCCGTACGGCCGTGACGGCTTACGGCGCTACGGCCTACGGCCGTCGCTATCTGGACAGGCCCGCGGGCGGAGCGAGAGAGACAGATGTAAATGTGTAAATGTTGTTTGGTACGACGCACAACAAACATATTAAGATTGCAATTGTAAAAAGTTTTCATACATTCGTTTCTTGCAAACTGCCAACAGCAGGAATAAAAAAGATGGTCATTTCGTTTACAGCGTAGCTACTTATTATGAAACAACAACAATGAACCAATCTCGGACGGGCTTTAAGACGTATATTCCGGCAGAAAATCGTGCACAAATAGTTGGATAACTTTTTTAAAAAATGATTTTTTGGGGGTGGGTTGTGGCACACAGTCGACAGTCGAAAACCAAAAGCGGGAAGACTTCTACGGTTTGAACAGCACACAAAAACCGACACATCTCAAGATAACAGCGAGCCCGGAAGACCAGATGATTGGGATATAGGTGAAATGCGTCAGATTATGCATACTCGAGTCTTCACTATTATTTTTTCTTCATGTGATACTGACTATCGCCGCACTAATCCAGGTAGGCTATTGATTTGCTTATCTTTTGGATGTATAGTCAAGGTGATGTCGGGATGCATTATCAGTTGCTCGCAGTGTCTGAGCTGCGTGATGAGATATGCCGGTTATACAAATGAGGAAAGCCACGTTTGGGGGAGTCTGTCTGTTAACGTTGCTGTGTATCAGCAGCGTATCAGGTAATAACAAAAAATAAACATCAGATTCATTACCTACATGGTGTACTTCACGACCCCTGCCGACATAACATAGTTTTGTTTCATCACAGCAAAGGGGAAGTCATGTCTTCAATTTTCCTGGTTGGGGCCCAACTCCCGAAGAATTTTTGCTCCCAATGAGTTAGTGGGAGAGCTACAAAACCATATGCAACTAAGCAACCGCACTTGTGCAAAGTACCCCAAACCAAAACCTATTCCCTGCATTGAGCCCTTCTTGGTGAATGAGCTAGGTATTTTTTGATGCTCCCAAGGTTTATTTTAGGACCCCATCCCTAGCATACTTTCTGAGTGGAAACAAGTTCTTCTTCGCAGGATACAGTCTCCCGACCCTTCCTAATGGTTCAATAACTGTAGCTGATACATTTAACAATTCAGTTCTGTGTGACCCGGGTATAGGCGACATTTGTGCTGTTGTTGCATTTCTCTTCAATGAAAAAGGTATGCTTAGGTAAAATAATTTTTGAATAAACTCATATTTGAAAAACTATTTAAAGTCCTTAAAAATTGCAGTGGTAAACCTCACAGCTTATTGCACTAGGGTGACACTGGAAAATTCTGATCCCTTGACATATGGCTGCGTTGCTGTTCAGAAAGGAACTTATAGAAATGTGGTTTGTGTCTGTGATCCTCAAGAAAATCGACCCTGTCACATCTATATACCAGGCCCAAACAGCTCAACAAAAGCCAAAGTAAGTGCTCTCTCTTTCCTGGCTTTTGTCATGGCACTTTTGATAAATGGACAGGCCTAACAATGATTTGGAAGTTTACTTTCTACTGACAATAAAAAAATAAAACAATTCACTATTATGAGTGAGCAATTAATTTGGAGAAGAGTCAGTTTTTTTGTTGTTTGTTTTAATATGGATACCTTTTCTGGGAGACACACCTTAGTTTAAATGACAAAATTCACACAGATCAAAAAGTCAGAATTGCACATGCAATGTATACACACAATTCACAGTATCACATTCACACTTGCAAACGCAAGCTAACACACAAATACTCAGAACAATTACACTAAACTCTTGAGGTAGTGTATTCAGGTGGGAAAGAAAATGAATGAGAGCCAATGGCGCCCACATTTGGAAGCAGTCCAGCATTAGGTATAATGTTCCAGGAAAGTGTGAGGGTGACATTTTTGTGACCTCTAAGTAACAAAGAAAAAAGAGAATGAATAACATCAGCCTTGTACAAACTAAAAATATAAAGAAGTATCTCAGAAATGTGACTCACCTGAGACCATTGCCGTCATCCCAAAAATAGTATTTTGCATGAATGTTCTTAAGATCAATTACAGCATTCTCTCCTCGTAAAATTATTTTATCCCAAAGGACAACCTACAGGAGAAATTATAATTAGATACTTGAACAAATATGACAAAAGTATCACAAAAAAATAAATAAAGGAGGTACTAACCTGATTGAACTCATTACTTGGAGTTTGGTACTCAGCTGTGACATAGAGGAACAACTGTTTCACATTCCAATTAAAGAGATGCGTGAGATGTATTAAACGGTTAAGGAATGTACCACTAATAAATCAAATAATACGAATGTCAAATAATAGAAACTACTCTAAGATGTTAATTATTCATTATGCATGTTATCAAGCAAAAGAAAAGGATATCAGTCTTCAGATCAAAAGTCACATAACCCAAATCATTTTTTTCCCTGGAAGCACTGTAATCTGGAATACTTTTCCTGAAAAACATGATGTGAACAGTAAAATCAAAATACTAGTAAAATCATGGACATATTGTGGTAGATGACACATAACCTGAAAGCTAAACTAATAGAAGAAAAGAAAACGGAAATAGTGAGCCAACAGTGAACAATGAGGGGTAAATATTACTTACACTACAACCTGTCTTGTGTTAATGGTTGCTGGAGTTCTGTAATCGAGGAATACAGTTGACAGAAAACAGCAAAACGTTAGACCGGCTAACACACTCAATGTATACGCCGCCATGGCGTTTCCACGACCGAAAACGGAATGCATTTTGAAATATCACAAGAAAACGTATAAAGTCTTCTAGTTTACAACATTAAATGGATGAATACTGAATTTAACGACGTGACAACACAGCAGACGCCAAATAGAAACCTTAACAATTTTCCGTTTACGTGTTCATCTTTTCCTTCTGACAAGAGAGCTCAGAACCACCGTGCTACCACCGTTCCCACAATCCAGTTCTGTCTGGCTTGTCTATGCCAACATTTAACTTGCCCCTCGGACCGTTTTCTCTTCTGAAGCAAATTTATTTCATATATTCAATTACAAATGAATCTCAATACTATGCATGGTCAAAACTCCGACTTTTAGAAGCCTTCATTTGGTAAAACTAGTTTCCACAGTTGGCAAAAGTGGATAATGCCTTGTGTGAGGCAGCAGAAGGTACTCCCCGCGCCCCGCGGTCGCTCGATTCGGTTCGGAGATGGAACATGGAACTCGGGGGTACTTGTGCAGAGTTTAGAGTGGGTCCTATTCTTCTTTGGCTCTATCGAATGGTGGAGTGCCCTGATTGGTTCGCCCTTGGCTGGCAAGCCAATCGCAGTCCTCAAAAGTCTCAAAAGCTATGAGGCGATTTACCTCAGCATTGGAGCTGATATGTGAGGCGCCTACGCACCCCATTCTCGGACCTCTGTGATGTACCCCCCCCCCTTTCCCTCTCACTCCTCCTGGTCCGTCTCGGGATTTTCTCTGCGAGATGAACGATGCCCGGTGTGGCTTGCTTCATCTTAGCTTTCGCATGCCGGTGCGCATAGCGTGTACCGGTATTCTTATCATAAATTGAAATATTATCAGACGCCGCTCGCTGGAGCCCAGAGCCCGCACACCGTCAAAGAGGCCCTTCAACTTTTCGACCTCCGATAACCCCTTCTCCATTTAGGGACAGTCACCGGCCTGGTTCCTGAACGGGCGAAATCCCCCTCCCCCCCCCTCGATCTCTAGCGTGTACGTCGTGCAGACGAAACGACTGCGACTTGGAAGTATGTTTACTGTGTTCACACTGACGCCCCTCTCCCCTTCCTTCTATTCACTGTGAACGTGGTACTAGTGTTCAGGAAATGGTACACTTATTGTTCTGTCTGAAAGTATTTTTCGACAGTCCCGCCCCCACCCCCGCCTCCTACATGCAGCACAGGGCAGAAGGCTGGGTATCAGAGAGCTCCCGGAAAAGAGGTTTTCCACGACTTCCCTAACCCTGTTTTAGCAGATTTAGAAGGTGCTGATCGCCCCCCAGCCACGCTCCCAGCTCCAGGGCAGGCCGCTCGGCGGTGTTTGGCAGGCTGCACACCGGGGTGCGTCAAATCGCACCCAACCTAGCTCATCCACCCATCCATCCCTCCATCCAACCGAACTGAACAGAAACCGAACCGCTGCGAGCTGCTTTTTCATAGGTAACGTGGATCCTAAAAACAGAAACTGTGTTTTCTGGTAGAAACAATCGCTGTGCTGACAAAATCAAGCATTCCGCGAGAAGCTCGCCCTCGGTGTGGGTATATGGAGGGATGGATGGATGGGTGGATGAGCTAAGGTTGGGTGCGATTTGACGCACCCCCGCTAAGCCCCCTGTGGCCTTGTCGAGTGGACTGTCTTTCTTGAGCCCAGTGGGCTACTTTTTGACAGTCCCCAAGACTGAAGGATCAGAGGGAAAAAACAACCTGCCCCCTCCCCTCTTTCCTCGCTCTTCTCGTTTGTTTTTTCGGTTTTTTAGATCTCGTGTTTTCTCTCGACTTAGCTCCTTGCAAGTACTTGACATGGAAAAAGGGAATTTGGGGGTTGGTGGTAATGGTGGTGGTGGTCGGGTTGGTTGGAGGGTTGGTGGTGATGGTGGTGGTGGTCGGGTTGGGGGGTTGGTGGTGGTGGTCGGGTTTGGGGGTTGGTGGTGATGGTGGTGGTGGTCGGGTTGGGGCGTTGGTGGTGATGGTGGTGGTGGTGGTGGTCGGGTTGGTTTTACAAAGCAACGGTACGGCCGGTGCACACTCTCTGATGTGAGATGCTGGTATTGGCTGGAATCCATCTCACTCATTAATGACACCTTTGCGGGGCGCGCGGGGCACGCACGTCACCGGGGCGTGAGGAAGGGGTAGCGCCGACACGTGAAGCAGCCCCCCCCCCCTCCCCGCGATGCGGCCGGCCGGCGGCGGCGCGGTGGGAGTAGCGGAGCGGAGCGCGGCGCGGAGGAACAGTTGTTCAGTTCAGTTAGTCACTTGCCGGCAGCCGTGCAGTCTGGACGTGTCGGGACGCGCTTCGCGGTGGTCGTTCTAGCGGAGTGACGCGGCGTGGTGCGAGACGCGAACTGATCGCGAGCGAGACAACTCCTTCTTGGGGCGTTTGTCTTTCAGCGTCAGTGTCGTAATAACCCTTTTTGAAGTTGAAGTGAGTGTGCGGAGGTCTTTGTGTTTGTGCGAGTGCGGACGACCATCATCGGACCGCCGCCCCAAAGTGCGAGGACAGCGCGGTTGCCACGGATAATTTATTTGGAGCACGACGCTGCGCTGCCGCCGGTCGCGGTACTCCCCCGCGCGTGTCAGTGCGGGCTCAGGAGCGGCCGTGAGGGTCTCTGACCGGCCGGATTATTTTCGGAGGAGTCGGATAAGCAAGCATCCCTCGGAGGGTCCTCAGTCCTGTGGAAGTGGACACCACAGCGCGGAGGCAGTTCCCAGCTTGACACAGGTGAGTCGCCAGTTACAGTACGCGCTCGCTGCACGGGGCGGAGTTGCAATGACGAGGCCCGAAGCACGCTGTGACCGAAATGTGCTCACATGATCCCGTGTTTGTTGTTGTTTTTTCGTTATTATCGTCTCGCACTAACCTTAAACCTTTAATTATTGTGGCCGTCAGTTTACTCACTCATGGGAACATACGTGTGCCATTGGGCGTTTCGCTTACATTCTTGCATGCCGCTCTCTTGTAGGCGGGTTGGGGGAGACTGAGGCTAAGTAAGCGCCAGGCAAGCCCTGTGACGGCGGTGTTTGACCGGCTTTAACCAAATGACTTGCCTGCCTCAGCGCCTCGCGGCTCCGTGACGAACCGATATCTCTCCGTAGGGCGTTACAACCGCTCGTTAGTGTGATGTCTGATCGATGCCATTCGTCAAACGACTCAACATTTAATTGAACCTCCCGCCACACACACACTGCTGCTGTCACTGCCCGCCTATCTCAATGCCGCTTGTCTCTCTCTGCTCCCTCCCCACCACTCTCTCCTACCCTCTGATGTGCCCCAGTAGTGTCCCTATATCGCCCGCCTCCCGCTCCCCACACATCTCGTACGAGCCTCTCCTTTAAGGGTTGGCCGCATTGTCCTTATGAAAGTGTTCGAGACAATTGCTGCAAGTGACTAGGAACGACACGTCAGACAGGCACGTGTGTGGAGGGGAGGGAGAGGGAGGGGGGGGGGGTGAGGGGCTGAGGGGCTGCAAGAAAGGAAGAGAGAAGGGGGCGTCGAGGGAGATGTAACGATGTGTGCTCTGCTCACATCAGGCGGAAAGGGAAGACAAGGCGACCGGTATGAGACTGCTTTCATATCCAGACATGGGCACGCCATGTTGTCGCGCGGCGCGAGGGAGCGTGGCGTGGCGGGGCGTGGCGGGGCCTCACAGGCGTCGCAGCGCCTTACCGCTCCCGCGGCGGGGTGGAGTGGAGGGCATAGCATCTCTCCTGGGAATCTTTTCCTACCGTCTATCACTTTTTAAATGCAATCGTGCTGCACATTTTACATTTTTGCTATTTGGTGAGTCCTGAATAAAACAGAGACTGCGCGAGAAGTCATTGGCATTGCAATGGGCTCACTTGTCAGTGCGACAGACAGTTATTATTCTTCAAGCTTCGTACTTCACCCGCGCAAAAAGTGTTAAAGGTCAGCGATGAGACTAGGCTGCGAAAACTCAATTCTGCTGCTCGAGGTCCCCATTGTGCTGGCCCCAAAGGGCGGTCTGACCTGACCTATGTGGCAACAGCGTCTCCTCTCATCTGGCTCCAGCTCGCGTGTTTGCTGAGCGAACATCCAAACAGGTCTTAATTGTCTCCCTAGCCAGCCAGCAGTTTGCCTATGAACCTGATCAGAACTTTACTCTAAATACGATAAGATGTGCGTGGCTCTGCCTCTCGCTGCCCATTACATCCGTCCATCATTTGTCCGGCTCACCACAAGTGTGAGGTTCACCCGGCACACTGTTACAAGCTCTTTCGAAAAATCGGAAAACGAAAATACTCCGGGTAGTCATCGTGCCCCCGTTACTCGTTAGAGCAAATGTGTAACCGGTCGTGTCCGATATTAGCTCTCATGCTCGGGTGCGGACGGGGTTGCTTACCTGATCGTCTCCAGTTTTGGCACCTCATGGCCCCGTGCTGCTAGGCAACCCGTCTTCACGTCTGCATGCCGTCTAGTACACGCATTTGCTTGAAAATTTGCTCAACGGGGCACAGTGACCACCGGACCATCGAGTATATTTTTTCCTGGAAGTCTAAGTGTTCAACTCTTTAGCAATCGTGCACATGCCAGTTAAACACTAGCAAGTGTGCTACCCTCCAATTGTGCGCTTCCAAGTGTTCAACTGCCCAGTTGCACAGTACCTTGGCTTGGGCGCATTACCGGGCAAGTGTGCAACTTGGGGGGATGAACAATTAAAAGTGCATAACTGTCGAGTCTGCACAATTGTGCACAACAACTCTACTCTAAACACTTGAAAGTGTTTAGAGCTGAAAAGTTGGTTAACTGTTGTCTTCATTCTGCGCCATATTTAATTCACAATAATCTTTTCTTCAATGTTTTTCAAGGAGGTAATTGTTTAAAATATCTTTCGTCCTTCATATTTTCTGGGAAGGCTTCACCCCCGCGGTCCCAATCCCCGGCGTCTAGGCGCGCCCATGCACCGCGGGTTTAAGTCCCAGCGCGCGACGCTGCGGCCCAAAAGCCGATTAAATTGAACGCCCCCGTGATATCCCCCTTCTGCTCCCACTTCCCCTCCCACCTATCTCTCCCCTCCCTGTCTCCCCCTCTGCTCCAAAGCACTTGCCGTAATCTTGAAAAAAAAATATGCCTGGGTTTTGAACGGATACAATAGCAAAACGAGATGAAAGCTGAAGAGTTATCCCCTTGATTTTTCTTGCGCGTGTGTCTGTGCATAAGGCGTCGGTTTACTCGCAGAGCACGCCCCTCCCCCCTTTACCCCATCTGGAAGGGTTGCGGCCGATGACCCCGTATACTCGGCTCGGCGGGAGGAGCGAGGGGTGCTCAAGACTGATGGGGACAAAGAGAGAGGGAAGTACTTACCTTACGCTCTGCTCTCGTTCGCCGCATCCCATTGAGTGGGTCAGGGAGAGTAAACACAGATTCCTACCGGGATTCACACGGCCCTCACAATGGCGCGCGGCACGCACAAGGCTCATCCCGGGCCGGACCAAGCTCGCCGCGCCGCCGCCGTGCTCGGTTTGGGGAAGTGAAGGGGAACGTGGGGTGGGGGTGGCGGGCTCTCTCTACAGCAGCTGTTTTAATACACGTGCACCTTCTGGCAGCGCGTACACAGGACTCGCGTGGCAACCCTCGCCCGCTACGATCTAATGGCGTTGCAGGCACACATTTGTCAGCAGGGCCTAAATACAGTAACAAGTTTGGTAAATTTGCAAAATTTTTGGCAAACTTGCAATAGTTTTCGCTAACCTGCAATTACAAACGATGTTGTAAATTTGCGGTAACTCATTACAAATGTCACACACCTGTGGGTGTGGACCAAATTATTCACACATAAGTGAGCGAGCGCTCTATTCGAATAGAGATTAATATGCTTGTGAAGGGTGCGATCCCTTTACCTAGTGTGTGACTAGTCATTCGCACTTCTGGGGGTGTGGTATCCTGTCGGGCACCTGAAGGTGTGTGATTATTTCCACTGCACCTGCTGGTGCGCAGAATTTACATTCTTGGATTTCCATATGTGCTCGTCTAAGAAAACAAAGTCGATATGAAAATAATTAAATTTTACTTTTTGAAGTTGTATTTCTCATGATAGATTTCCCGTGCTTAACTAACCACGAACATTTTTCAGTGGATACTACCATTCCTTTTTGTTGTTTTTTAATTAAACATTGAAATTCATCTTACCCTTTTGCAAATCTTTTCACTGTCGATTTCATTGCTGACAAAATAAAACTTCCTCTTTTTCCCAGGACTCCTTCTTTAACTATCGCCATCTCCCCCGCACCCCCTCGTTGTCTAACGATGTCTGTACGATGGTGTGTGATGTGTCGTGGGAGAGGAGAAAGCGGGTCTGTCCGAGAGTAATGAGTGTGTGTGTGTGTGTGTGTGTGTGTGTGTCTTCCTACTCCCACTCATCAGCAGCACGCATCGTCTCTCACTCAGCGGCACGTGGCGATGGACCGGCAGAGCGGAGGACGCCATCCGTCTGAATAGGCCCTGCGCGTCGTCCAAAATCACAAAGATATTGCTATCAAAATGGCAAAAGTAACTGTCTCCGAGTCAGAAAATTTCATGTTTCTCAAAATTTGATTTATTGAAAGTTATCAGACTAAGTCGACTTATTTTGCTTTGTATGCGATGAGGTGTCCCCCAAAGTGCCCTTTCCTTTCTCACCCCGATCCCGAGCTCACCTCTCTCATGACACACCACACCACACCACACCTCCACCCCACACCTATCACCTTTTTATTTCCCCCCATGCACGCCGAGATACCTTACGACATAAGTGTGCCAAACGGCAAAACAATGACCGGCTCAATGCTCAATGCCTGCTTAATAAGCGCACTCCTCTCTCCCTCCCTCTCTCTCTCTCTACACTGTAATTCGGGGTGTCTCAAATGTATACGCCAAAAGGCGTTTGCTACAGGATCCCGAGCAACATTTGGCGTATACTTTTGAGACGCCTTTTGGCGTATAGATTCTAGACACCTTTGCCCATACCGTTCCCACAGCACAGCAGAGGCCCTTTGATACATACACCCTGAAAGGCGCTCACATCCTGTACACCCTTGCATCTGCATGCACGGGCAGCCTGGGCTGTGCTGTGGGAATGGTATGGGAAAAGATGTCTAGAATCTATACGCCAAAAGGCGTCTCAAAAGTATACGCCAAATGTCGCTCGGGATCCTGTAGCAAACGCCTTTTGGCGTATACATTTGAGACA
>NW_026267170.1:1933572-1934115 GCF_000697945.3 Frankliniella occidentalis | reverse complement strand
CCCGGAGGACCGTGATGGATGGGTGTCGCATAACGCCCCTCTTTTTATCCCGACCGCAAAGCGGTTTTTAATTGTGGCCAACCCTCCCCCTCATCTCTCTCCGCCTTTAGGCGCGCCGCCTCCTCCCTCGGACGCGACGCGGCTGAGTGAGTGACTGGGTGGGTACATTTTCGCGCACCAAACGTTTAGTAGAATGAATGAATGAAAAAATAGAAAAAAAATGGGGGGCGTGGACTCCTCGCTGGTCGGTGTGCTGGCGCTGCTTGCTTGTCGTGGAGGTAAGTAGCTCGGCCTGAGCCCCTCCGCTATTAGGGAGGGGCGGGGCGGCGGTGCTATGCAAACGACCATCAGTTACGGAGGGTGTAGTCTGGGAAACGGTGATCATACCTGGGAATGATGGTCCTCCGTGATAGTAATTGTGCAAACATCGTTGAGTATATACATTTTTTTACTTTGAATGTTTTTTTTTTAAAAGCTAGGATATTTGCACATATGCTCTTTGTATCTGTCTTAGCAAAGCATGCACTTATTTTATCACTTCGA
>NW_026267170.1:1931801-1932961 GCF_000697945.3 Frankliniella occidentalis | reverse complement strand
GGCGTCTCAAAAGTATACGCCAAATGTCGCTCGGGATCCTGTAGCAAACGCCTTTTGGCGTATACATTTGAGACACCCCAAAATTACAGTGTAGACACCGGCAGCGCTCTCCGTGATGGTTTTCTCTCCAGCCATAACAGAGAAGTCCGCTTTGATTTATTATGCATTACTGGCTGCCGTTGGGACACCCAGCGCGATGACTCTGCAGCCCCGGCCGAGGCCCGGCTCCCGGCACCCTTATTCTGTCTCGCGAACACAATCGCCACTGCGCTTGCTGCTGCGCTTGCGCGCTCGCATGAATGGGTAATTTGACCAACATCGCCCCCCCCCCCCCGTTCGCGGACGTCGCTCTCAAACTTGATTCGATTTTCTTGCGAGCAGCGAATGTGCGGCGCCGTAGATATTGCGCGGTAAGGCTATCAGTAGCGGCCCCGTTACTTGCATCATAATAGTAAATGATTTGGATCGTGTAATCCCCCTCGGCTTGGCGGGGAGTGAGTGAGTTCGATCTCAGTGAGGTCCTTTCGCATCATAACTCAATCGCGAGTATCAATGTAAACGCATTATTCAACGGCAGCAAGAACGCGAGTATTTTTTTCGTCAGCAGTGTACGTGATGGCCTTGCCGCCTGGATGCATTGTTTGTTCTGCGGGGTCGCGGTGGTCACCCCTACCCAGCCTGTGCAGGCTCCTGGAACCACCGGCGCGGCGTCCGCTGCCTGGAAGCTGTAAAATCTGACCTGTCTGGCCACTGGAAAAAAAAGGATTGATTTCGTTGGGAGTTATCGCGTTATAATAACTCTGCTAGCTGAGGACATATTTTGGTTGACATATGAGCGCGATCACCCCCTCGCTTTTTATTTTCAGTAATGCATGTGTGCTGCTTGAAGGACAACAGATCGCTGCTTCCTCATACCGATACTCCACACGAGTCAAATCGTTTCTTTTATCATTACACCGCCCCCCCCCTCTCTCTCTCTTCTCCCTCTCTCATTGTCGCTTCACATTCCAAAGGGCACCCATAACGGCGGTGCAACCTCTTTGTCGAAGGGTGCAATCATCCCGTCATGAGCGCCCGTCGCACTGTGCATGGGGCCGGAGGGGGCACGTGTGGAAAGCGGGCCACCTGCCGAGGGGGCGGCTGGCGGGGGGCGGCGAGGG
>NW_026267170.1:1926556-1928146 GCF_000697945.3 Frankliniella occidentalis | reverse complement strand
AAAAATCGGAAAAGTATCAGGGGCAAATTTAGTTCTGAAGCTGGGTTGGACTGGAGCGCCGGCGAGCACCTCGCTGTCCGGCCCGGGTGGTGTGGAATTAATTTCGCCCATTAGTTCGATCGCCTTCCCCTTGACGTCCCCATAACTCTTGACGCCAATAAGTAGCACCGCAGCGTGTTTCACGCGCGACCAGATCGCACTGCTCGGCTCGGCCGCTGCATGAAGATCCGCGCTGACACAGCCTCGCTAATACGGTGTGATTGATACTCTGAGCGGCCGCTGCCGTGGGGGGCGCTGGCAGGCTGCCGCGCACACCCGCCGCGCACACCGGCCTGCTGGAAAAGGTTAGCCTCGGATTATTCTTTTTACTTTATGGGCATCTGGGGCGGCCGATATTTATGGGTACGCACACAAGCGCTCAGAACGGGTCGCGCACTGCCCAGTAGCTCACTCCACTTTCCCAGACCCGCGTCGCGGCGACGTCGCGCGTGCCCCTGTGTGCGTGTGTTGGTGTGTGCCTGTGTGCTTGTGTCTTTTCCCACGTGTTTCAGCTGTGCATTCGCGAGCAAAGTGTTAAGCCGGCGACGCTCTGTGTGGCCTGAAAAGTAAATAGTACACACACACATACACGCGCTCGCACACACAGACACTAAAACATACGCACACACGTGTGATGCGATGAGCTAAGGCATATGTGTAGTCCAAGTAATTTTGAATCGCAGTTGATTCACGCATTGAAACAAGAGCGAGCCGTGACACTCGTGTCCGCGCTATTGAAGGAAAGCCCATTTAGATGGGCATGCCACGCATCACGCATGCAAGCATCAGCGGCCGCCGCCGGAGTGATCTTGGCGGAGGCTGTGCTTGGACCGGGTCCCGGACCACCTGGCGAGCTGTCCGCGGACTGGTTGCCTCTGGGCGTTGCACATTGACGGATGGGCTCCGCCTTCGGGTCCAAATCACGAGCAGCGGCAGCAGGAGGTTCATTGCTTGTCACCGCCATGCAGGGTAACGGACTGCACCACACAGCGAGGGGGGCTATCGGCCCGAGGTTAGGTGTATCATAACGCGCCATGCGGCGCTCCTGCCGGCGCCGGGTGCGCAGCGCAAGCCGGCCGGCTCGTCGCCACGCTGACCCAGTCTTTGGGGCTGGTCACAGTCAGCCTCGTGACCCTGGCCTTCAACCAGCCTGGGCCGAGCAGGGCCGAGGTGAGCCCGGTCCCTCGCCGGGCCTTTTCACCGGCCACTGGGCACGCATAATGCGGGGCCTTGATGAGGGCCCTAAGGCCCGCAGGCACTGGCCCGCCACGCCCCGCCACAGCGCCGCGTCCCCCAGTGACAGAGTCAGCTCCGGCCAGCTTATACCAGATAAGCGGAAGTCCAGAGGGGTGACGCACATGGGATCGTCTAGAAAGCACGCCCGTTTTCCTCAAATCGACGGCTCCCTCCTAAAGAATACGTTATGTACGATACGTCTCTAAAAGATACGTTATGTGGAGTACGCGTCTAAAAGATACTCTCTGTTTTGAGCTTTCTTGCAGCACATTTTTGGCAGCCGTTTAGGATTAAAACGGGGTTGAAATATGGTGC
>NW_026267170.1:1925802-1926506 GCF_000697945.3 Frankliniella occidentalis | reverse complement strand
CCTCCCCCAACCCCTTCTTGCCCATAGCCGTCTCTGCTCTTCCCCTCGCTTATGCTCTTCCATCTCAACCCCTTTTCTCCCCATACATATACGAACGAGGGACGTCGTGAACGTGACATGTCGTGTTTGGAGATCGCGCCTCTAGTTCTCGCTTACGTCCGCTTCATTTTGTCTGTTCTTTCCGTGGTATGGCCACGTCTGCGTGCCGCCTGCGGGTGAAATAGTAATGCTGTGGCACTATCAGCTCCACGCTAAATATTTAACTCTGTGTAGATGAGGGGGTGTGGGAAGTACAGGGGGGGGGGCTTGCTTTGTCCTTTATATGGGCCCACGATCTGGCACGGCAGGGACCGGCGCTTCCTGTCGCATCATCATATCGCAGCACGGTGGCGCCGCGTCCATCCCCCCCCCTCCCCCCTCACCCGCTGCTCCGCCCCCACCCCACTGCCCGCTCCTCCGCCCCCGCTACCGCCGTCGCTTCTATTAGGATTCATCAATGGAGGTGACTCGACAGTGTCAACGCTTTGGCGCGCAGGCCGCACACCCTGCCAATGCCACCCAGGAGTGTAGAGCGGCGCGCCCTGCGATGCGACAGGTCCCTTCTCATCGGGTCCCCTGCAGCTTCCTGGAGGGCGATCGGAGAGCTCCCCGCCAGCGATTTGCCTGCGCCTTCTAAACGCCCTGAACTGAAACAGGGTTGGGGG
>NW_026267170.1:1923530-1924997 GCF_000697945.3 Frankliniella occidentalis | reverse complement strand
CCCGCCCTCGCCGTCGCCCCACCGGAAGCAGGTCGGTCAGGCGTGTCACGCTCGAGTCGGCCGCGCCGGCCGGCCGCGGGGTGCGTGGGGGCGGCGGGGAAGACTGCTGTACGCATCCTGAAGGAAAAGAACGTTGCGCCGCGTTGAAATTATTGTTTGTTTCTGTGTTGTCACCGACTACGGTCATGAGGTCATATACTTTGGTTAGATTAATAACTTCGGCATATATCAGTACAGTGAGAATGAGAATAACTTAGTTGGGGCCGAGAGGTGTACGGGGTGTCGATGTGGTGGCCGGTGAGGTGCTCGCTGCTCGCTCAGGATCGCGTATGCGTGCGGTGCGGTGTGGCGTTATGGGGGGCAGGGTCCTTTGAAACACAAGCAGCCAGTAAGGTGCGGTCCGGGGCTCGAGGAGGAGGCCGGTGAAGATGACACGGGAAGAAAGGCTTCTCATTACAGACCATCACACCCAGCTATCATTTTCCAGCCAAGACCCGCCAATAAAAAGGCGTCCGCTAAACAGGCACGCGGTATGGTCGATACAGGTTCCTGTTTGCTGTGCAGGCCGGGCCCACCCACGCCTTTCTTCCCCGTGTCATCTTCACCGGCCTCCTCCTCGAGCAGGCTAGGCTGACTAAGGGGGAGGGGGTTGAACGGATCCTGTGCTGTGCCGGCCTTGTATCGGCTGGTATCGGTTCGGTCCGTTGCGTCATGGGTGCGCCGGGGGAGGACGCGGGGAGCTCAGGTGAAACCCTACACCGGCCCTGCACCCCTTACACCGCTCCGCACGCACCTTGCTCGCACTCGAAAAGACCATGTACTTTATTTCTTACAAATCTGCGGAACTTCTGTAAGTTTCATACGAATTTTGACAATCCGTAAATAATGGCACACAACGCTGGGTGGGTGTTTTAAGCAGCCCAATTTTTTGACACACACCCTCCTGTATTATATCAAGCCCCGTACGAAAAAGTTTAGTCCGGCATCAGTCCGTTTTCGGTCCGCAAAGAGTCCGGCTGGACAGTCCGTCATCAGTCCGCAAAAGCGAGCGGACTAGTCCGCGAAAAAGGCCAGATCGACCAAAAACCGACCTTTTTGCCGGACTAGTCCGGCTGGAACTAGTCCGCTTTTGGTGCGCATCCCCGCCTCACCAGACTGATCGCGGACTGGTCCGCACGAAGAGCAGACTGAAAGCGGACTACTTGAAGCACAGCTGACCACTACCGTGCCAAAATTGATTGGGAAAAGTGCAAAGTTTAATGTTTATTATCGCTACATAAAGTAAAATATCAGGTCAGGGTAAATCGAACAGTGGTCCGAGAGTGTTAGAAACGAGGCGAAGCCAAATCCGCTGTCTGTTTTGACCTAGCTCAAGCCGTTTACGAGTTAGCAGAAAAATTTGCTTCGATTTCAATGAAATTAAAATGGCCCTACTAAAATAGGGTGTAGATGTCCCAAATAAAATTT
>NW_026267170.1:1912980-1918646 GCF_000697945.3 Frankliniella occidentalis | reverse complement strand
CCCCCTCTCTCCACCCCCGCCCCCTTAATACTCCCCTGGCTTAACCTGCCAGGTCCGTGCGTAACGGCACATGACGGGTGCTCTCTCCTGAGGAAGCCCTTGAAGCCCCGGAATCTCGCAGACCAAGTTGCGGACCCATCGCAGCCAAAGCGCTCCGCTCCCCATCTTTCTTTACGATATTTCCGTGCGAAGCGTCCGCCCCTCGCGGCCGCCGCCGCTGCCGAGGCTGGTGGTGCCGCTCCGCGAGGTGAGCCGCCGCTGACCCGGATTCGGAAAGTCAAGCAACTCGACACCGCGTGCATCATTATGGACCCACGGCGAGGGCGGGAAACAGGGCGGGAGATCATGTCCGGGTGAGTCGAAGCAGACCCCTGTTTCTCCCGCCCTGTGGAGCATGCTGTCTTACTTGGAGACTAAGGTATGCGTGTATCCTACCCTTTTGTGGGTGACGAATACCGGTCAAATTTTGTGCTGAGCCTTACGTTCAGAAAGTACTTACGTTTTTCTCAGATTCGTTCCGCGCGAATTGGGGAAGCTTGGCGCCTGCGAGACTCAGGATAGGCCACCCCGCTGTACACACATGTACTGCAGGCAATATGTTATCTACCTACCAGGCGCTTGTAGAGCTTGCAAGAACTAACTTGGCAGGTTTGTTTGTATTGGCGAATAACGGACTTATTTCTGGATGATCCCTAAGTCTGCTTGTTAGTCGAGGTCGGGAGCCCAAGGTGGGACTTCCCTTATTTAACAGGCGGACGTTTACCGCCGTACTTTAGCGCTACATCTGATGCGGCCCCCGCCATGTGCCACCCCCGACCGGAGCAGCCCACGCCAGCGCTGCCTGACCCGTTTGCCGTCCAGAAGGGCTCCTCGGCAGAATACGAATGGCTGTTCACCGCCGTCAGTAAAGAGAAGCACTTGCAAAACAAAGCGGCTCGGCTCGGCGGGCCTGGGCTCTGCTAGCTGACCTTTTTAACGGAAGGGTTTGACAATAACTCTTAACGTCTCGGACGCTAGGGGCAAAGCCGGCCGGAATAATTTTATCAACGGTATATCGGAATGGATTTGTACTTCATTCCCCGTTTGGATGCCAATCTGCGGTTATGCCCGCCCCGCCCGACTAGTCGTGCGCACGGCCCGCGCGGCGCGGCGGCGGCGCTGGAGAGTAGGACTGTTTTTCGTGCGACTTCTGCGAAATCCGCACGCAACATTGGAGAAAGTATGGTGAATTAATTTCATGGGCCTGCCACTACGGTAGTCGCCGGCCGCCCCCGCTGCGAGTCCGCCAGCCACCGGAGTGCAGCAGCTGCTCGTCGAGATGAACAAGTTTTAGTGTTGCTAACATACGGGCCAGGTAGGATCTAGTCCAGGTCCACGCCCATCCTGCGGATGCTAAATTGTTTTTATGCCGATTCGGCAGTGTTTGGGGTTGGATCGGTTTGGATTGGCTTTTTAGTCAGTCTTTTCAAGACTGTCTCCACCAGAAGGCAAATTCTCGTTGCAAATAATGATGTGTACTCTAAATACTTGACCACGTAGTAGTGCGTTATTTCCCACGAGTCTCACATGTCACTCCCGCCCCGCCGCGCCCCGCCCTGCCTGGTCGCGCCCCCGCCGAGCTCCTTGCCGTGCGACGGCAGCTGATCGTGACCATGCTGGGACCAAATTGCCCACGGAGGCATAAAGGCCGTACCGCGGGATACGGCGCTGGAGAAAAGGAGGGGTTACTGAGGAAAAAAAAAGAGTAAATGGGACTAAATGGAGAATTCTAGGAAGCATCGTGTTAGTGGCGGTGGTATATGGTATCGACGGAAGTGTCCGGCCTCGCTGCTCGGGAGACGCCGCCGCGGAGCACGTTTTAATCGGCCAATATGTTACGGCGGTGGCTGCGCGAGTAATCCCCGCTCACGAGGGGCGCGAGGCGCGAAATGGCGCGTCAAAGGCTTCACCGCAAGGCGTCCTGATTCCCAACGCATGCCACGCGGCACCGCCCGCCCGACCCAAGGCAAACAGAAAAGAAAACGACAAAAAGAAATGGCACGTCCTCCCTTTATTACACGCTTAGTTTCATTTGACTAAAACCTCAAATTACCCTCCGCGTCTCGGATATGGGTCATATTTTTTCAGTTTCTTTCTATTTCGAAGAGTCTGTGGTGCGGCTTCCGTGACCCGTACTCGAGGCGTACTTCGGGCGAGGTCTGAAGGTCCTGCTGCCCTTGAAATGGGAATAGGAAACGTGAGGAGTTAAAATTTTGCCCTAGTTGAGAAGTGTGATATACACGGTTAAAAATAATCTCTGGGATTTCAGAAGAAGTACTTGTGAATTGTGTTGCCAAAGTGCTTTAGGATTTGCCAACTGGGTTTCTGGTACTATAGGGAAATAATTTTTTGAATAGAATAGTGTTCGTCTGAAGATCCTGCTGTCGCGTATGTGGTCATGCTCTGAAATTTAAAGCGCAGAACAGGCTGTCCCAACATTCCCATTGTTGCAATCGTCGGACAAAATTTCCTGCCTTTGGAACTGTGGGTCTCGTACTGTCGGATCTTTAGAGTGGCGATTCGGTGCCTGCTGTCATCTTGCAGGATTAGCAGGAGCATCAGCCGCCAGCTCGGCTCGCTCGCACGACTGGTCGGCGGGGGAGAAGCCGAGCCGCTACGTAGTCGTCAGCTAGTCGTGGACGTCGCCTCACACTAAGCCACCACCAACACGGTAGTGTTGAAGTGGCTTCCAAATTCTTAACTTTTAAGAACTTATCTTGAGTAAAAGTATTTAAAACAGAGCCAACAGTGGTGCTGGCACTTTCTCTGCGCTAAATACCCGTTGTGCCTTGCCGGACCCTTCGCTCTGTTTTATACCGGCCTGTACCCTAGAATGCACGCGGCGGCACGCTGGGGGTAGAAGTAAAGCCGAAGACAATGTTATTTGTTGCTGTTAAAGCGTCGGGCTGATAATTAAAGTGCTCATTGTTCGGGGGGTGTATTTAAAACAAGCGCGTTTTGGAGCCGCGCGCCGCCGCGAGTTGCGTCGTACTGCGCGCCGCCCCCGATGTGCCGCTTATGTGAGAGTTCCAGTTCGTTTCTCTCTTACTGCCACTGCAGGCGCCGAACCCTGAGAGACACTACGGGCGGCCGGTAAATGACTTTGGAATCCCCCGCGGATCGCCGGGGCAGCAGGAAAGTTCCTTACGCAGCATTCCTGGCGCGGATCTCTCATCCAGGGGTTTAAAGGCTCAAGCCTGCTAAAGAAAGCGCTGCCCGGTGACCGCCGGCCGCACTGTGGGCCGCACTGTGGGCCGGCCCGGGAGCCCCTAGATGCGATCCGTCCCCCTATCGGGCTATGAAATGTTGTCACTTTCACTGAGCCGGTGACGCGCAGGCTGCTATGGCCGCTATGACGCGTGCCGGGAATGCCGTCCAGCTCTGCGGCGCTCAATTGCGTTGTTTCGCGGTGTTATGCCGAGTCTACATCGGTCTGGCGTCGCCTTTTTGAGCCGAGTACAGTCTCTGCTAAGCGATCGGAGGCGTGCTTTATGCTTAACTCCTGCCCGACACGGGGCGCGAGGCGCTGGCCGGGACTCTCACGTCGTAGTCGCAGTACTCCTTCCGGTACGGGGCGGAAGCTGTTTGTTAGTTTCCCTGCTTTTGCTTGAGGTGTTATTCAGTTGAAGAAGAGAGATGTGTAACGACTGTCACGTTTGGCGAGCCGTTACGTGCGACCGCAAGGCGCGAGGTGTCCTGCGGCGGCGGCGGGGCGCCTGGCAGGCCTGGAGGGGAGCATAGGCACCGCTCGGTGGCCGGAGGCGTCACCCCCACGAGGGAGCCGCGAGACGGCCGTGCTAACTGAACCGCTCGCCGGGTCGCGCTCACATGTTCTCCCGCACGGCGCTGACACTCCGTTAAGTTGATTCCAATGTGGAGTCATGCGCTCCTCCCCCGCCTCCCCACCCCGCCCGGCGCCCCCGTCCCCTCGCGACCTTACGCTACATAAATTGTGTGCTCGCGGCTGTGTGCGCCGGCGCGGCCGTACGGCCACCAGCTGGCGGTTAGATCAGGATCATGTCGTGCAGGCCGCTACAGCCGCCTTCCGCGACCCGCTGCGCCTCGCTCTCGCCGCGCACCCGAGTTGTCGCTCCCATGCCACCACTTCTCTCCGCCAGCTTCTTCTCTCTTCTTTCCTTCTTTCGTGGGCTCCATGGGGGAAGGAGAATGACGCGATGAAAAAGGTTTTACTTAAAAACGGCCCGGGGGTACTGCTATTCTCGAATGTCGTGCGCACTAGTGATTTCAGCCAGTGATGCTGCCTCCGCCCAGCAGAATGATGCAAACGGTGCGAGAGGAGGAGGAGAGGGGAAGAGAGATAAAGAGAGGTGAAGCACCTCTCCGCAATTTGTCACTTGTCTGATCGGTTCGCTATCGTGCTATTTATTTGTCGACATTTGAGCTTTAGGCGGCACTTTTGCCCTTCGTGTGTGGGGATGGAGACTATCCCTTACCCTTACTTAACCGCAGTATTGCACCCCGGAATTTGACATGAGATCTACAGGATCTACCAGCGAAAAAAGGGGATGGGGAGGGGGAGGGAGGCGAAGGCGATGGGACGGAGAGAAGAGGTGGAAGTTGAATAAACACACACGCAACACGAGCACTGATGGGTCTTGTCGTGACACAACGCATCGTGCGTGGACTACGTAAAAGTACGTGAAAGCGGCGAGCCGGTAAAACGACATGTGATTCTACCACATTCGAGGCGCCGTTATCCCCGTGTGACGATTACGGACGATTATCGCTCGTCGAAATGTGGAGACGGCGCGGCGGGTTTTCCTTCTTGGTTCTACCTCTGAATCGATGTTACAATTCTTCGTTACGCCGTCATAATCCTACACCCAGGGATCAGAATTCTTAAAATAAGATTGTTTTTGTATTGGTCAAGGACGTTTAACGTTGTCGTTCATGTGATTTTAGTATCTATTAAGGGAGGTATCTCAGTTGTTACTTGTCATACTTATCCCTTCTTTTATTTTGTAAGTTTTTCCTGGTTTCTGGTTTTAACTGGAAGACAAGATTGAACTTTTCTTCGTTGAATAAAAATGAACTTTTTTTTCTGTTGCAGGTGAGTTTGACGTGAAGAAGGGACACACATTCACATTTGCGTCCGGTCAAGGTGGGTTCCGATCAGTTCCGGTTTAGTCTTGGCGACGTAGGGCGTAAGGCTGTATCACAAACTTTGACCTATAGCCCTAAAGCCCGTAGGCCAAGAAAACTCACCACGCCTCATCTACTCTTTTGATTCTTGTATCATATCATTTTTTCCCCCTCAAACTTGATGAAGTATGGTAGCCTACATTGACTGCAGTTTCAGCAGTCCGCACCTGCCAAAGAGTACATAACAACAGTCTTCAATTGTATTCTGAAGGACTGTCACCAGCAAAAGCTTTTGCAGATTATAGCAGATTACTTGAGGACCGCGTGTTTTGACTGCCTTCTTTAAACAAATAGTTATACGCGTAAAGGACCCGGAAGTCTCAGACGTGTCATGATGATGCGTCGATCTGTGCTACCCGTCGGTATAGGGAGCCGAAGCCAACAGACACCCTTTTAAGGAGAACACATGTAGGCCTGTCCTGGTGAGGCCACTGAAGGAGAAAAGAGGAGGAGGAGGGGGGGGG
>NW_026267170.1:1910922-1912930 GCF_000697945.3 Frankliniella occidentalis | reverse complement strand
GCTCCGGACAATTCTTTCTTTTTAACAGTGCTGTGCTCTGCTCCCGGGCGGACTGAAAACGGCCTGGTCCGCTGCGGTAGGTACTCAGGAGGGACTGGTCCGCCAGTAGTCCGCCGTTGGAGGACTGATAGCGACCTAGTCCGTCATGGGGCGGACTGAAAGCGACCTAGTCCGTCATGGGGCGGACTGAAAGCGACCTAGTCCGTCATGGGGCGGACTGAAAGCGACCTAGTCCGGTGAGGGTGGACTGTCCGCGGACTGGTCCGCTGAGGACGGACTGTCTGCGTACTGGTCCGGCATCGCACTTGGCCGCTGCGACCTCAAAGCGGACTAGTCTGCACGCCCGGGGGTACTAAAAGCGAACTAGTCCGGTGCACGACGGATCGAACGCGGACTGGTCCACATGGGTGCGGACTCTTTCCGGACCGAAAACGGACTGATGCCGGACTAAACTTTTTCGTACGGGGCAGCTAACAAAAGTCCACAGATTTTTTGACAAAGTCGACTGTCAGATAGAATGCAAGGCTAAAGTCCTGGACGAGCCTCGAGGCGGGAAGCGGGCGCTGCGCCCTCTGTGGGAGACTTAAACGCACAAGAGCACCGCATCCTGAGAGAGGCCGGCAACACTCTCCGATGGTTTTGTTTGGCACAAGAAATATGCACGATTTCTCACGCTTTGTGATATTTTTTATGACATTTTTGTCGCCTTAAGTATGTGCCTCAAAATTTCACCGCGGGCGCCGCCGCCTCCTGCAGGTGCGACTGACGCAATCCCCCCCAATCGAACGTGTATGGAAGACGATCAGCGCGCGGGCGCCGCGGGCGCGAGCACAAAGTACTGCCCTGTGTTGTCCAGTGAGGGGAGAGGACGAGGGAGAGGGAGAGAGGGGGCACTACGAGTCAAGGGAGAGAGAGGGAGAGGCGAAAAGAATGAGAGAAACCGACTTTACTGCGCTGTAGCCTATGTTGTCAATACGGGACTGTGTTGTGTGCTTTGCCGCAGCCAGGCGCGGCGGCGGCGGCGGCGATCTAGAACGCACCAAAGGCCGTGGGCTCTGCAGAGCGCGCCGCCCCGCCGTAACGTCTCGCTACTGCTTTTACTCCTTTCATAGCTGACGCAGCCGCCGCCAAGGCTGCTGTTGCTGCTGCTGCCGCTGCCGCTGCTGATTTTGGCGCTGCCGCCACTTGTATTGTGAGCCCCGGCGGCTGAGAGGCCCCGCCGGAAGCGCCGACTCTGCTGTTTTCTTGTGATCCTCCGCGGGGATGTAACAGAGGCGCGCGGCGGTCTGGTGTGGTGTGACCCGCGGGCTGTCCCGGACGGGTCGGCGTCACGTCCAGCGCCCCTGTTCGTTACTCAACGGCGACAGGCGGACCCGCCGCCGCCCCCCCCCCAACCCCCGGGGTTGAAGAAACGGCGTAAGAAATAAAAACGAAACAAAGAAGTGCACCTCGTGGCGGAGGTGGAGGTAGGTGGCGGGGAAGGTCCCCCCTGGCTGAATTGGGTCCGCTATGGCATTGCTGTGTCTCAGGAGGCAATTTTTGTCTCATAACGCATCCGGAGCCGGGCGGACAAGGACGGACAAAGACGACGTCTAACATAACAGAGGGAGTAAAGCTGGAAACGCGGAGATTGGCTGCCAGTTTATCAGCGCCAAGTCAGCAGCCCGACGAGCTTTTGAATGTGCGGTAAACCACGTGAAGTATATGGCGCTCGGTTTGACGGATGTGCGTAAAAAATGTTGCACTATGACAATCAAAATGATATCGTTTCTCTTTACGAGGTTCTGCCGAGAGCACGGTGGTGCGGGCAAGGCGCGTCCTCGCCCTTTACGCACCACCACCGACCATACCTCTTAGTTAAGTACAAAATCCCCCTCCGATCCCGCTCCTTGATCCCTCCGTTTGGGGCTTGTCCGAGGTCGGAGCAGCAGCGGAGCACCACAAGACACAGGCTTGACGCTGATTGCCGTCCCGCCCCGCGTGACGCAATAACCGGGGCACAACGTTG
>NW_026267170.1:1900142-1910872 GCF_000697945.3 Frankliniella occidentalis | reverse complement strand
AATATATTATAGTTTTTGTTTTTTTGTAGTCAGCAAAGCACAGCACATTCACTACTGGTCTTAGTTGGTATGTAAGAGCGGGCTTTTGCTAGCGCGCTGCTTTTAAAAGGCGGAAATACTGCTCATTGCCAATTTCATGTGGGTTGCTTTCAAACGATACCACGCGAACAAGCGATGCAAGTCGAATAGCAGTCCTCGCCGTGCGGTGCCGCAGACGTTAGTAGTACGTACGTGTTGTGTTGGGTAAATAGGTGAGAGCCCGCAGAGTGAGTCACACGACACTACTGACCCGCTGCCGAGAGCCGCCGCCGCTGCAGCAAGCTCTTCTGGCGGGCGGCCAGCCAGAGGTGGTTCGCTTCTTTCTGAATGCACTACAGAGACTCGGCAGGGCAGGCGTCTCCTTCGCTCGCGCTGTCAGCGTACTGACCGGTGCTAGCTGACAGGTGCTGACCACTGGTGCTCTAATCGACTAGACGACGTCATGTGCACGCTCAGTCAGCAGATGAGCACGACGGTCCAGTCAATCAACGCACTGCAAAAGGGCGGCTTGCGCCGTGCCAACGTCGCACTGACGTCATGCCGTGGTGGGGGTTGCGTAAGCCGAGCGAGGGGGTGAAGCGGGAGCATGACGGGTCTGACAGATCGGCGAGAGAGGAGTCCAGAGGAGCAGCAGTCCCGCCGGCTCAGAATGGTCAATCGGTCCGACCAAACGACTGACTGACTGGCTTCCTTTTTTGCGGCGGTTGCCGGCTGTGTTGCAGCATTGTGTGTTCACGGTGGCAGAGAAAGTCGCTACGGCCGCGCCGAACGATACTACACACAAGTAGGAGCAGCAATGGGCGGCTGCTGCTGCTGCTGCTGCTGCAGTGCAGTGCTGCACCGCGCGGGCGGGCGGGCGGGGCCGCGCAGTGCAGTCTAGTTCCTGCTGCCGTTCTGCGGCGCAAAACAGCGACAGAGTACGGGCTAGCTCTCTTAACAAAAGAAAATAAAGAACTTATGCCGCAAACAATAATGATGCTTTAAATCAATATTTTAAAATCATTAATAGTTTACGTTTGTCGAATAGAAGGCAACTGTTCTCGACGAAGTGACGAAGTCACTTTCTTCCGCCATGTACACAAGATTCCCAGGATGCTTGGTTCCCAATGATTCCCGTCTATTCCTATCAACTCCTGATGATTTCGACAACATATGACAGTGATTTAAACATTGCTGCTCATTGATTTTTATCCGGATGATTCCAAAGCCGGTGTGCATTACACTCCCTAAGTGATTAACGTCTCGGTACTGCTCCAATAGTGTCTGCCACTGAAGCAGTGTCCCTTACACAAGTGTTTTTGAATTATATGGCTGTCTCATTCTCATCATGCTAGCCTGCCTGCGACATTTATGGCACGTGATTTTCAGAGTTCGAGTGTAACGCACTTTTATTCGTAACCGCGTAGGCATGTTTAGCACGGGCAAGGAGTGTTGTTTCCCCCCGCCGTCCCTGCCTTCCGCTCCTCTCCACCCCGTGCTCTAGGATGGGATGGGTTCATCGTTCTCGCTGTCCGCCTGTCCGTCCTCCTGTCCCCTGTCCGTCCGTCCGTCCGTCCCGTGGCGCCGCCGCCGGCGTAATCTCGTAATGAGTGGGTTGTTTGGCGCCGGTCGTCCTCGCGGCACCCAAGACTTCCTCTCTCCGTCAGTCTCCTCTCTCTCTCTCCCTCTCTCTCTCCCTCTCTCTCTCTCCCTCTCTCTCTCTCTCTCTCCCTCTCTCCGTCAGTGCCCCCCCCTCTCTCCCTCTCTCTCCCTCTCTCTCGCCCTCTCCCTCGCCCTCTCCCTCTCCCTCTCCCTCGCCCTCTCCCTCGCCCTCTCCCTCTCCCCTCACTCGGAGGTCGGTGACGGGACGAACCACCCTGCTGCACTAAACGCCGAGGTGATGACCGCGCCGTCCGCCCGTCCCCTGGCCGAGGGCCTGGCCGAGGGCCTGGCGCACCACGACGGCCGCCTCCGCCACCTTCGTAGAGTCCAATTGGCGCCCGACCACTTGCTCTGGCGCGCGCAATTTCATGTGGCGAGGCGCATTATGGGAACTGGGACGGCTGTTTAGCGGCGGCGGCGGCAAAGCCAAGGTGTGGCCCGCTCCTCTCTGCCGTGTGAAAGAGCAGAGTCATCGGCCTTGGGAAAAGTGAAAATACATCCGATTGGCAGCAACTTATATTAGCATTAGTGGGTAAAATCGAAACCATGCAAGAGATTTCGGAAAAAAGAATTATATACCGGGTGTTTCGTAAAAGACGAAGGTGCGGGCGGGTTTGCGTACCCAAGGGGCTAAGGCGCCTTACGGGCAGATCGGGTTGACAAACCCGACCGCACCCGTATCTTTTATGAAACACCCGGTACTCTAGCAAAAGGCTCCGTGAGAATAATGTGGCGGGAATAGATCCGGGTCGCAGCAGCAGTCAGACAGACCCCGCTGCTGCGCGCTGCTCTGGTCCGCTGCTCTGGTCGAGGAAGTCGTGGGCGGCTGTGCGAGCGTCACCGTGAGTATCGCTAGCTGCGCTACCGAACGGTGTCAGTGGCGGCCGGGGCGCCCTGCCCAGGCTGGGGTGTCACCGAGGCCCCAATGAGGGGTGATGACTGTCGGAACAAGTACAACTCTTTCTGCCTCCCTTGCGCGGGGGTGCGTCGTCTCGTCTGCCTGCGTGGCTTTGTCTTCGTCCGTCTTGTCACCCAGCCGCGGCCCTCGAGGTCCAGGTCCATGGCCGGCGCGGGCGCTGAGCTCTGGACCCCGCCGGGCTGCGGTGGCCGCGCCCTGGGAGGTGGTCGCTGACCCTGGGCTGGGCGACCGCAGCAATTATTGGGGAGAGGACCGCGATGGCGACCAGGATAACGACGGCCGTGGCGCGCGCCAGCGACGGCGCTCCGTGGGATGTAGGCCCGCCCCGCCCCGCCCCGGATGTAGGGTCCGGAGCCTGTGAGTGAATAATGTCCGCGATCGGTGCTGCAAACTGTACGGCGGAGAAGTTGCGAGCGAGTGTTGGTGGTGGTGGGTCAAAATCTCTCTCTCTTTATCTCTCTTCTTTCCCCCCGCCGGCTCTGATGAGCTTCCTTCCCACCCATTACCAGGACTAGACCGCGCCGCGGCCCGGGCCCTGCTGGGCTCCCCGCAGCCACTGATCCCAAACCAAATGCGCGCCATTAATACCGCCGCCGAAGAAAGAGAGAGGGGGACGGAGGGAGAACAAGAATCGGTAGGGGATAGAAGCCTCTCTCCACAGTTCAATGGTCTTCCCCTACTCTTGCTTCCTACTTGCTTGCCCTTTTTGTCGTCAGCCAGCGTTCGGAATGGACGGAATAAAGGAGAAGTAGGGGGAAGGTAAGGGAGGTTGAAGAAGTGATAATTTTGGCCAGACATAGATCTTTTTTCTGCCTGCTGCTCGGCGGCAGTTCGTTGGTAAATGCCCTCTTCCGGCTCGTTCTCGTCCCTTAGCGTGCAGCCCTTCGTGAATGAAGATGATTCATTATTATTCTGGGTGAGCAATAATAACTGTAGAGGGTCGCGCTGCTGCGCCCCGGCTGGACACGACTGCTGCTTTGCGAGTTTAATGATGCCGAATACGTGTGAACACTGCCCGGCCCGCCACTCCCACCTCCCAGCCCCCCTGCTAGCGCCAGGCTGCTCCGCCGCTCCGCCACGCCTCGCCACGCCGCGCCACGCCCCGCCAAGTGGCACTGCTGCGAGCAAAGCAGTAGTTCGAATCTCGAGGAACTAGGTGCGAAGCAGCGCCGGAGCAACGGAACTCGGTCGAGCCCCGCCAGGAGGGTACCCCAGTGGTACCCAAGAGGTACCCAGTGAAGCCCGGGGGTACCCAAGAGGTACCTAGAGGCACCCAGAGGTACCCAGTGGGCCCCGGAGTACGTGCCACCGCACGCCGGGCGTGATCACGACACGAACTGTTACCGCTGCACCGGCTGCGGTGGTGGCTCGGCTCAGGTTCAGCAGCAGGGTCAGCGGGCGCGGCGGCGGCAGGCAAATTCTGCTGCGGAGTTGGTAAAGCAGTGGTGCGGAACAATTATTAGCGGGTATTATACTCGTCGTGCTCCCGGCTGACCAACCCGCTGCCTACTGCTGCTAGCGGGATTATTTTTATTTTAAATTATTATTTTGTGGGGCACTGGGGAAACAAAGTGCTGAATTTTGCACGCCAATTTCAGTTTTACACGGTTTAATATATGTGCAAGCAGGTACATTGTGTTGTCTTTCACTTGATTATTCGTCAAAAGGTGTGTGCAAACTTCAACATTTCAAAAACGTTTGGGGCTGTCACATCACTTGGTTCCAACTATTACCGGAGCCCTGTGAAAATGTCCATATCCAAATAGTGCTGTGCTGAATTGCAACATTTACGAATCGTGTAGATTCTGCCCATGACGTAATTGTGTAAATTCCAAGAGGCACCATGTGTAATCTGCAAAATTGTGATTTTGCTCGCACAACATAGAAGTGTAAATATTGCACATTTTTTACCCGGTGTGATCATTGACCTGGATTCCGTTAGCGTCTGCCGCTGCTGCCCCGCCGGAGCTTCCCTGCAGTGACACGGGGCGCCGCGCGTGCCGTCCTTAATCACCGTCAAATTATCGTGATGACGGACGTTACGGCCGTTCTCATAACGTATTCCATATTCGGCCTGGCGCCGCCGGCTCTGCGAACGGGAGGGCCTCGTTTCCTCCATACCAACAGGAGCCGCGCATTCTGTTTTAAGCAAGTTTGTTTGACCGGCCGTCCGGCCGTATCTGGACCTTCAGCGTTTGCCGTGTGAAATAAGGGCCCCTTTCAGCCAAAGGAATGTTTTCGTGTGAGGGCCCTGAATAGTTTCCACTCAACACAATGTGCAATCTATTTTGTTAATCTAATTTTCGTAGCACACCCGTTTCATATTTGATAAACCTGTGCTCGACTGTTAGCGGGACTAGCCGTCGCGTTTGCTAGAACCCGATGGCCGAACGCCTTGGAGAGGCCGGGGTAGGCCGCTCCGCGAGACCTCTGTGTTACACGGGCCAGCCTACCCTCACAGGGGCTTGAGGCTCCACCGGCCCCAAAATGCCGCCATTCCTGTCACTATTTTTGCGCTTAATTATTTTCTTTTTAAAATAAGTATGCCAAGATCTTCAGCTTTGCGTCAGGTAGCAATGCGCCCCTTTAAGGTCTCTTCTCACTTTTCACCGCCTCTGTGTCTGTGGACCCAACTTTGGGCCGCGAGCCCGCCTCCTCGTCGGTGTAATTGGACGAGAGCCACGACTGTGATGCAAGAGGACCGTCGTCGCGTTTAAAAGGGCACGCTGGATTTAAAATCCCAGAAAAATATTTATACCCCAAAAGAATAACTGTGTAGCTTTCTGACTTAACCGGTAATTAAGTTTTTATCGGGCTGAAAATGCTGTCCGTTAATTGTTTTTCCAAAAGCCGGTGAAAAGAAAAGGAGGAGAGTTACGGAGGGAGACACACGGGGCGTGCAAGTCGCAGGTTGCGACACTACTATGGGCTGCCTCCGAGATGGTGGCTGGCTGCTGTGCGCGACACGGAGAGCGCGACAAAGGCGGCACGGGGGGGTGAGTGAGACAGATGGCCAGGAAGACAGGCGGGCCGAAAGGAGGAGGACAGCGGGCGATAGAGAGTTAGTTTGCGGCCTGGGCGGCGGAAGGACGTGTATATTGCGGTTGCTTCTGCGGCTTGTGGAGCACTCTGCAGCAGCCCCTCGCGGCTGCATCCGAGTGCGGCTATGGTGGCGACGACGAGGGCGTATACTCGCGGGGTGCGGGTGCGTTCGAACGCGGCCTGGCGGTCTGATGGAGACATTGGGGGCGCCGTGTGGGGCCCAAGGGACCGGCGGCGGCGGCGCCTCGCGACCCGAAGCCTCCCGGAGCCTCCCGGGGCCGTGGCGCAACCAATCAGATTGATGCAAATGTGGCGATGGGGTGCTAGGATATTCGCGCGGTATCTCGAATCTTCTTTACTGCCAATTTAAAAGTTTAAAAAGGTTTGTTTTTAATTCTGCGATTTAAACAGTTTTTGCAGTGCTTAAATGTGCGTTACAAAATGGAAAATAGTCATATTTATCAACACACGACTGTCACACATTTTATGATTTGAGACGTTTGTTACCCAAGTGTAATCACTGTTATTCAACGAATGTGACGTCACATTCGTTTCAGTGTGAATCGTGTCACGTTCGTTTAAATGTTGTGTCATATTCGTTTAAACGTGAATTGGCTGTAAGTCTAGCGCCATTTGAGCAACAATTCACATAATGTCACATTCAAATAAATATGACACAATATCCAAACGAATGTGACACGTTTCACATTGAAACGAATGTGACTTCACATTCCTTGATTAACAGTGATGCCTTTAGATTTTAAGATTTTTTAGAAACTAAAAAACTTAGCAAGTATTGGAATGTCATCACGCACTTTCATTCGTAGAGTTGCCGCTTTAGCGATTCGCAGGCGGCACGGGAGCCGGGGGAATGCGTGTATCCATTCCGTGGCCCACGTTTTAGATACTTTGGCCGCAAAGCCGTCGCCGCTTCGCTATGCCGTGTCGGGACTCGGCCCGTGTATTTCGTGTCTCCGGTAAGGAGGCCGCGCAGTGGCGGGACCCTCCTCGCGGCGGCCTCGTACCGCCGCTGTGCGTGTCGCCCGTGTATCGCGGCGTGTCGCGCGCGGAGCAGCCTGATTTATTCAGCAAACGCTCCCATTTTCCTGGTGCGCCGCCCCAAATCGGTTTATAAAGATGCCGCCCGCGCCCCGTGTATAGCGGCATGTCCTCCGCCGTGACCCGGCCGCTGCTGCAGTACTGCGCACCGTGGCGGGCGCCCTGGCGGTGCCCTGGCAGTGGCCGACACGCCCCTCCCGCCGTCGTGGATATTTTTATGGGCATTTGTCACGTTGCCCCGCCCGGGCGTCTGCAAATGGAACAGTAACGGAGACACGCGCAGCGGAAGCTGCGTGGGTCCTTTATGCCCAGTTATGCTGTTTGATGATAGTTTATTTCGGTACTGCTCTGCCTGGACCCAAAACGAAAATTTCAGTTTGTGGTCACCAAGACAGCGTACACCTGCCACTGTAAGAAAAACCTACAGTAGTCTGGTGCTGTCAATTATTAACTAGTAAAGGATTGTGAAATTTTAATTGTATATTAATTATTGTGGGGTGAAAGCACTGGAATAATCGGGAATAAAAAATATGATATCGTCATTTCAAAGTACAGCGCTGAATAGTACAGCAGTAGCTGTAGGTTTTTCTTACAGTGTGCAAACCAAACAGTGCACTTAGTGCAGACAATAACAAAGAGTGTACCTGAAGCCCGCAAAGAAGTGTGTGCTTGCCACACAAGAAATATGTTCACTTGCCATACAACACACTCCCTTGTGTGGTACTGGCGGTGAATGAAAGAAACCATTTTCTGGGTGCGGTATTTTACCTAAGGGGACTTACACTCTTTGGTTTGCGTTTGCTTGCAAGTGCACGTTTCCTTCTGTGTAACAAATCTAATTTTGGTTTGGTTTGTAGTGTACGCAATAACTCAAAAGCATGGTGAAGTTGTAGAAGTAGCCAAGTGGGAAAGTTCTATATAACTTGCTTTTCAAGCCACCTGCTCTCACTTGGTGCTTTACACCGAGTGTAACATCTTCCTCCCCGGCGTGTCGCTGACATTTTTCAATGTGACGGCTGTGCTCCCCGGAGCGCGCAGGGCATATGGCCCTGGGCCTTGTAGACCAGCCCCAGGGGCGGCTCGACCCTCAGGGTCACTGCTGATGGCCTTTCTCCCTGAGTAATGTGGCGCTGCCCAGCTTGTACGTACGCGTAGTTAGTTGTGGTAGGGCGAGGCGAGGCGCCGCTTCCCAGTTGGGAGAGAGAGGTTGATTCGTCCCTGTCAAACTTGTAGGAACTCAAACTTGTAAGAACAACGGCTTGCCTAGCCAGGTACAATGTGGAATTATTTTTGACCCTTTATGTGAAAACAAATTCGTCCTGCGTCCTGGAAGATGGTTCTTTTTGTTAAGTATTGCCAGTTTAACAACAATAATAAAATTGTTATTTTTTCTTCCAGGTATGCAAAATGAGCCACAGCATTCGTAGACTGGTGTGGTAAGTCTTTCATTTTCCCTAACAATACCTACACTTACACTTAAATTTGCAGAGAGATTATTTCCTCTCTTTGAACACATCTTATTTTACCTGTATTGCCCACTCTCTTCCTGATTTTGCTGCATTTTGCTGGATATTGCTGCTGTCGGAGGGCATTGACGCTGGCCCCCGGTGGCGGGTGGCGGCAATGACGTGTTCGCTTCCGTACTTCCGCTCGAGGCGAGAGACCCCTGCTGCTCTGCAATCTGTCCGTCTGCTGCCCGTCCGTCCATCCGCTGTCTCTCTCGTCAGCCTGCCTACCTCCATTTTACTCTCCTTTGCGTCACTTACCGTCAATCGTCTCCGCGGTTGCCACATCAAGAGTGTGTCCGAGAGTGTGTTATGAGTGTTTGTCGGCTCGCTTCGCCTCCGGAAGGGCGTTTTGCGTGAAGCGAGTTTTGCGTCATTCATTCATGCACATGTCTTTTTTATTGCGATCCCTTTCTCTCTTACCACTGCGCATACAATGGTTAAGGTGCCGACCGCTACAGAGTGAGGGAGAGAGAGAGGCACGCTGAAAAGAGCGAGAGAGTTTTAGAGATGTGTATCAGGGTGTTCCGTCCTGTCGGCGCGGCCTGCACGGAAAAAAATAATTCGTTGCTTCAACCCATGTTTGAGTTGATTTGGAGCTTGCAAAAAGAATTCGTTGTGGGAACACAATATCCGTTGTTTTTATCGAGCGTTTGCTGGTAGAACGAATTCTTAGTTGTGAGAGCGAATAGATCGTTGACGAAGTGAATAAATCTGTTTGCTGGAACGAAAGCGTTTTTAGTTGAATCAACGATCGCCTTCGCTCTCTCAGCGATGTGTTCGCTGCTCCAACGAATTTTGCGTTGCATTAGCGAACACTTGGATGAGACAACTAATTTGTTCGTTCTCACGACCCAACAGCGTTAGTGATTCCTATATCAACCTACGTATGAGTTGGATGAACTAATTATTTTTCTCCGTGTGCGGCCCGCCAGCTCGGGCTGATGGGTCTGTTGCATCCATCCCAAAATCTCTGTGCTGTGGCGGCCCCGGGCAAAGGCCGCAAGGTCGACGGGATGCGATCCGAGTAATTCATTTGGGAAACACTGAACCGCATTCTCCCTACGCAATACACAGAAATAATAGGGGGAATGTTTGCCACGAAATACTGTGGTGATTGTGGCGTATGGGGGTAGGGGCAGTCATTTTTTCCTTTGTATAATTCGAGGCCACGTGAAAAAGTTATTTTGGAATTATTAAGAGCCTTGACTAAGATATCCTCATCACTATCGTATATGGTTCTTTATACCAACCAAGACTGAAATTCGACCTCTAGAAAGTCATCCTGCTGCCGCTGCGCTGTCGCTCCTTTTCTGTATTAGGCGAACTTTCTTCGCTTTTGTTTATGATCACTACCCGAACATGCTCAGCAGGACTGCGGATGACTCAATCCCCGCTGCTTTCGGAAATATACTTTGCTTTCCTTGGGTGTTTTGTTTGTGATTATGACTTGGTCGCGTGGGTGGTGAGGCGACCTCCCGTCGCCAGAGATATTCAGTTTTCGCCTGATCCCACTCACAGCCATTGAGCATAGCGCCACGGCTACTGGAAACTACTCTCTAAATGTAAAAGAACACTTTTGTTCCTTAAATAGGAACGTTTTGTGCACATCCAGACTGGATTCAAATTTATTTCTAAAACTGGAAAAATTCTGTAAGATTCACACAACTTGTCTTGTTTTAGGAACAAATTTGCATTCGCAGTCAGGATGTTCAAAGAAACGTTCCTATTTGAGGGACGTAATTATTCCTTCACTGGTAAAACAAGTGTGTATAATTCGCAAGTTGTGATTTTAAACATTACATGGTGTTTAACTCAAGTTGCACATCTTGCGTCGTGTGCACGTTTCAAACGTTTTTTAAACGTTTAAATTCCGCACACTGACACACAAATCCATAGGAACCAGATGGTGTGCAGCTGCTTTACTTTTCGGAAGTGTCGAAAGTTTCAACACCAGTTGATGTTTTACTTAGTAAGACACCACAATATGTTGAGAGAATGCACACTTGTATGGCGAAAATCCGAGCATTTTTTACAGTGTATCCAGACAAATTATCCTTTAGCTATCTAATGGATTATTCTGTCCTGATTGCAACTAAGTTGCCGGATTTAAGGGCGCCCTCTTTAAATGTCGTTTATGGGCATATCCTTTCAAAAGTTTTCGAAAACTTTATCCCCCGCGCCCGCTGCGCACTGTCTGATCTCATTGCACGCGGCTTACCCGCGGCCCCCGTACCGCTTGGGTACCTGTACCTGTGCCGCGCGCGCGTGCGGAGGGCAGGGGCGGAGCGGCCCGGCAGGGGAGGGGAGACGGTCGGATACGCTTGGCCACGCACACGCCGGCGCGCGCACGCCACGCACACCAATGCACCGGCCAGAGCGCGCACTAACACACAAACACTCACGTTCAAATACATGCGTTAAATTTGAAGTAAATTTGGTGCTAGTCCCTGTTTACGTCCGTACAATTATTATTCATAGAATAAAAGGTGCAAAAACCCGTACAGTTTTATTTGATCACACTT
>NW_026267170.1:1898697-1899977 GCF_000697945.3 Frankliniella occidentalis | reverse complement strand
CCCCCCCGCCCCTTGGCCGCGCCGTCGCCCAGTTGCGCAGGGCCGTGAAGGAAGTAATTAATGGGTTATTCACGCTGCAGCGCAGGTAGGCAGGCAGGGGCAGGCAGTTTCCAGGCGATTGCTGCCGGAGAGGATCCAGCAGGAGCTCGGTAGCGCCGCGCCCACCCGAGCTGGGCCCGGCCCGCCAGCGGCGGCTCTGTGACACACGCCTGGAGCATCCCCGCAGTTCAGGACCCACGCCGCCAGGGCGCTCGCCGCCGCCGCCTGCGCCTTCAGTTCCTCGTAGAGTGTTAGCTCGTAACGGGAGAAAGGTTAAAGCAGCGCCTTTTGTTTGCGGCTCGTATCGCTGCACCCCAATCTGCTGCAGGAAAGCAGTCACTATCGCCGCCCCCTTGACTGAAAAAAACCTTAACATAAGCGCCGCGACGGCGGCGTCGTTTTTAGTGTTTCCTCGAGGGTTGATGTTTAATCTCCACTGCTGCTAGTAGCGGGCCTTTTTTGTGTTTCTTTTTAACCTCCGGACTCTTTATCGGTCATCGCTTTTGTCCTCTGTGGAGGACGAGCACGCTGGCCGTTGCGGCGACTTGGATGTCAATGTTGGTCTTATACATTTTTTCTGCACTATAGGATAGTGGATCCTCCATAGAAAGCACATCCGTTGTTTGCCGTTTAAAAATTGCCAAGTTTAGCCGATGTCAGCCCTTTTTAGCGCCTGATGGGTAGGCAACATCTGGTCTACAGCGCAGGCGTGTACTGCGGGGTGGCCTACCCTTAGTATCGCAGGCGCTGAGCTTCCGTACTTTGCCGAATGAATTTCCGGCCTAGCCCTAGGTTCGGTTGCACTCAACGGGGAGACACATGACACACTCTTTCTAGCTTCCAAATTGAACTGTTTTCACCCCTCTTTTTTTGCCGTTCCCCTTTGCTTGTCGTCGTGTCCCTCTGAAGAAGTCCTATTACCTCTGGTCCGCGTGATTCAGTGGCGTGGCGTAGCGGCGCAGCGTGGCGCGGCGCGCCCGCCTCTGCACGCCGCTTTACTTTGTAATCCCTCTCTGCGGCGCGCGCAAGTGGAGCGCGCAGGGGCAGCGGGCAGAGAGAGGGAGAGACGGACACGGGAGTAGAGAACAGATTTGGGGAGGGAGGGGGGAAGGGGTGGTAGAAGGAATCCACATAGCGCTGATTAAACATCTCTCCAGACGCGCAACGAACGCGAAGAGGTCTTTGACTTAAGGATGTTTCGTCGATAGTAAAAACATTTACTTGTCCTAGGATTAAACAAT
>NW_026267170.1:1875560-1888237 GCF_000697945.3 Frankliniella occidentalis | reverse complement strand
TTTTAAATATGTCACATTGTCACATATGCATTATTGTGAGGTCTGACAATGGCCGTGGAACCAACACCTTTGTAGAGAGGAAATTTAGAGTGCTGTCGAAATAGTTCTGTTTTATGAGCACGGTAGTGGCACGCCTTCCTCATCAGGCAGTGACCTTAACATTGCCAGGCCTGGCTACCCGCACATGTGGGGGCAGGTCTGTGAGCGCAGTGAGCCACGGATCCGCCCTCATGACTTTGCGTGAGTGAGTTTGGCAGGAATCGGCAGCAGAGGAAACATTTACCGGCGTGAGTCATTCACGAAGCGATGCACCGTATACTATTCCCATTTCCGCATTGGCTTTTTGAGTAAAATATCATTTTCACTTGGCTTTTTGGTCTACCTGATCGGGTGATGCGCCCGCAGGTGATCCAGATGTCGTGGTGGGACAAGTGAGGTATGGCGCTGTGTCACAGAAGCACTTTCACCGCGGATAAGCCGCGCATTAGTCCGCTGGGACGAATAAAAGGCCGTCAAGAAAGTAATTCAAAAAGAAATGGAAACCCGGTCCCCCGCCGCCGCGGCCAGCCGGACTCTGTTGGTTTGACAGATGATCCCCGGTGGTAAAGTGGCCTGGCCCGGCTCAGCCCTCCGGTCCACTCTGGACAGAAATCGTGCCCGCCTGGTGTCATTCATCCGTGCTACCGGATGGGGGAACGAATAACGTGATCCGATCTCTTTTCCGACGTTTAATTTTTGTTTAAGCATCTGCCAACTTTAGTTTGCAGAGGAAAATTTTAGACGTGCTACTCAGCTTAGTCTACTGCTGTGGGTGGGGTGTTCTGTTCATCCTCCCACCGTCGCTCCTCGGCGTGGTGTCCTACCCTCCCACGTAATTATGCAGAAGCAAATGCAGCACGTATCTCAGCCTGAAACTCTTAGGAGTTGTGTCGTAGTTGTCCGAAGTAGTTCGGAAATCGAAATAAAGATGGGGAGCGTGTGGTGAAGGGCTGCTTCTTTCGTGGTTTTAGCCGCTGCGGGAAGCCACCACGAACATCTGCTGTCGTTAAGACTGCAGATTAGTGTCGTCGATACGTTTGGGACAGTCTCGTGACACGCTGTTCATTGTGTGTGTGTGGGCAGTTCTCTTCGTTCTCGTGCCTTTCAGCTCGTATGCATGTTTAAAAACCACAAGCTGTGGCGTGTAGCGTGCGTCTCTCTTTCGAAATGTATATGAAGACGAATTCGTTCAACGATCTGGAGGCCGCCTACGGACTGTATGGTGCTTACGAACTTAAGTCATTGCATCGCTAAAAAATTGTCATTCTTTTTATTGAGAAGAACTCGTTCGTACTAAAAAGAACTTACTTGAAAGTTAATGAAAATCCCAGAAAATCCAAAAAACAGTTATTTTGATTTACGATCAGGTTGATTCTATTAAATTATTTGATTCTATATTGGACTACTTGAATCTAGTTTTTGTATTCTATTTCATGAAAACATAATTGGTTTGCATTCCAATGCTTGTAAATTATGAAAAAGCTGCAAAGAATAACGTTCACTACAAGAACTTGTTCTTTCTATGTAAGCATTTTGTGTCCGTTCTTCTTTTTCGACCTCGAGCGTCATCGAGCCTTATCGGGGATGTTCTTGCCATACGGGTCCTGCCCCTCGCCTGCTCGTTCGACACCATAGAGTGAAGCCACTCTCGCGCCGTAGTTGTGCGCTGCTGGGAAAGGTTTTCAACACGATCCAATAATTAATTCAAACACGGATCCATTTCCTAACGATGAACGATGTGGCCGCCATGTTCGGTGTTTAGGCTAGCGGGGCCGGCTGGCCCGGGCTGGCCCCAGGTGTGAGCAGCCGCAGAGCGGATCACGGGGTGATGAATTCGCGCCTGATCGACTCGCCGCTATCGTCTCTATCGTGTGCTCCACGTGTGGTACTCACGAGGACAAGGGAACACTGTGTTCGCGCTGAAAGTTCGTTTTGAATAATGCAAACGTCACGGTGGACCATACATCAGGTTCGCTCATTGCCACTTTGAAAGTGAAATCTCGTGCGGAGGCGACGTGGGCAGCGTGAAGGAGGAGCGCTCGCCGCGCTCCGTCGGCAGGGCTGGCTGGGCTGCCCTGGCTGGGCAGGGCTCGGCGGGTCTCCGCGGTGCTCGGCAGGGCCTCGCGGGGCCCCGCGGGGCTCGGCGGGTCTCCCGCAGGGGCCTGTGAAGTGAGGCAGGGAGCCCGCTGCGTTTGGCCGCCTTCTTCCTTGGCGGAGACGGCGTCGGCGAGGACGCACGCGGGGTGGTCGGAGAGGACGACGCCTCCCGGCGGGGAGCAGCCGAGCCGAGAACTTTCAAAACCGAGCGCGCTTGACTGACTGCCTGCCTGCCGTGCACCGACGACAGCGTGATCGCCTGCCAACCAGGAGTGAGGACACCTTGAAATAGCGCAAGTCGTCGAGTGGATCTCCATCTCACTCATACCGCCGCAGACGTACCGCCGGCTGTTAGAGCGGCATGAGCCTCTCCCCCCTCCCCCGCTTCCCTCCCGCAGCTCCGGGCGCTGCGCTCCTCCTCCCACGCCGCCGCGCCCCGGAAGCAGGACATCCTGCGAGGCACCCCACTCACTCCTATGAGTGTCGCAACTTGTCGCCGCCGAGCCGGGCGCCCTTATGCGTTGTTGAGGACGGTCGAGGAGCAGCGCCGGCTCATGGAGGCTGGCCGTTTCGTACACAGCGCGATGTCGCCAGCGAGAGGCATTCTGACGGCGTGTCTAATGAAGTCGATTTCTTGGAGGACGAAAATATCAAAAATATCAAAAATAATGTTTTGACGGTTGAGGTAAAAATTTGAGGAACTCCCATAGTTTGAGGAACTCCCATAGTTTGAGGAACTCCCAGAATTTGAGGAGCTCTCATAATTTTTGACGGATTGAGTTAGTTATGTCGGACTACAAGAGTATGCTGCTCCGGTACAAAAGAAATGGCCAATAATTCTAGTCGCGCATCACCCCTCTTCCCTCTTCTCCACTTTGCGACTAGCGGCGGTTTTGACTTTTGCCGTGGAATGCATCGGCAGAGACTAACAGGTGGCGAGTCAATGCTCGTGACGGCTGCATGATGTTATCTGGGTCTCTGGGTTCCAGAGCAGCCCGGGGCGGGGCGGGGCGGGGCGGGGCGGGGAAGTGTGAGTCCGTCATTATTATACGCCTCGGAATGAATGAAAGGTAACGCGCCGGGCGGGAAGAATGGACGGAGTGAGGTGGGCGGCCGGGAACTCTTTAATTCTGTGTACCGTTCTCCTCCTTTCCCCCACCCCCGCGTCCCTTACCCTCCACCGTCCATCTCGTTTTCTTTGCGTACAATACGCATCAATCTCCTATTTTATTTTATTTTTCTCAACGAATAAAGGCAACCACGTAAAAGAATAGGAAATTGTCAGTCGCTACTGTAGAAGAACGCAAGAGCACAATTGCCCAAAGCGCCCAATACGTTGAAATGAACTAATAAGTATACTTTGTGTAATCGAGTCATCACTCTGCGAAGACAACATTTCAAATGTTCCCGCTGACTGATTCTGGAGTGATTTCAGGAAAAAGTCAAGTGGAGATACCTGGGTTCCAATTGTAACCCTTCGTCTGCCTCTGCCGAGTTGCGTGGCTGTGCATCGAGGCCTGTGGAATTAGCCGATAATTACCGTGTGTCGCTCGGTCCCAACATCACGGCCCGCCTCGCAGGCCCGCCTCGCACCCTTTCTTGTGCTGCCCTGTTTCTTGTCGGTGTACATTGACGTGATGCCCGCCGGAGCCTCCCTGGGGGGCTTTTGCTTGCTTTACCTGGCTGATCGCGCACAAGCAGCCTTCTTTACTCGTTCTTTAATTGCTCATTGTCCTATTGTGTAACAGGCGCGGCGGCGGCCCCGGGAGGTCTGACCCCCGCACATCCGTTCCTCCCCCCCTCCTCCCACACCTGCCCGGTCACTGGTCGGCGTGAGGTCTGCACCCCCTTCATCCATATATTCAATATTCACTTTATAATGTCTACAGAGATACATTACACTGAAAAACCAATGTGACATGTGTCACGTTTCTTTTGAATGGAGGAGAGAGAATCATAAACGTCCTCTCCTGAGTGTATGACCACATGTGACGCATGTCACACTTGTTTTGTTTTTTTCCAGTGTACACGCATATACCCGAGTCGGTGTTTTTTTCGTCAACTAGGACTTAGTTCGAGGTTGGGGATGTGGAGTGAAATCGGGTCGGGTCGTGTGCCGTGCAATAATGTTCTCGACTGGATGTTTGATGAGCTTTGCCAAAGGGGCGAATGAACTTCCGGTCAGCCGCTCGCGTGCAGCCCCCCCCCCCCCACTATTTTGGCGTCTATATCGCATGCAAGTCAGTTTATCGTTAGCGAGCGCAGCGCGGTGTCGGTATGGTTGCCGCTGGCGTGGGAGGGAGGAGGAGGGGTGGGCGCCGTCTGCCACCAGCCGCCCGATTAGCCGGGAGACGCTCCATGATCTCGTTCTCGTCAGCCGTCGTCCTTGGAGAGGTGAGTGATTTTAAAAGGGCCTCGCTGGTGTTGCGTTGCGGCTCCATTCATACTCTGCCGTCCTCTTCGTAGTTTATCGGGCGGTAATGGCAGTGCTTTCATTGCAGTGGGCGAGCGCGCTAAAGGCCTGCTGCTAGGAACGTGCCCAGGCGAACCACTCACTTACAGGCCGGCCTCCGATCCAGACAAAGAGGGAGGGAGAGAGGGGCGAGCGAAGGGCTGCAAGGATTAAAACAACTGTAATTCGCATTTCTTGCTCCTTGCGAACGGGGTCACATCGCTGCACTAGGTGGCCGCAGGTGTACGATCGATAAGATCGACATCACCCAGAGTATCAATGAGCCTTCTTCTCCGTACTGCCTGCTGTGCCTTCTTGTACGTCTCGCATGTCTCCATGTTGGTGATGTGTGCCTCGAACGGAAAGAATAAAAGAACGTTTTACCGAACGAGGAGATTTACTACCATACTATGACTTAAGACCAGCTGATCGCCGGCTTGGCTGGCTTGGCAGAGGACAGAACGGAAAAGTGCAGCCGCTGCGGTGGGTCGCGGCGAACGAAATTTGTCACTTTGGCTTTAGTCGTCTCTCCGACTGTGAGGCGGCTAGTCTGAGCCGGGTAGAATGCGGGCGAGCAGAGAGCAGAGCCGACTGGAGAGGGGGAGGGGAGGGGCTCTGCGCGAGACGTGCAAGGATGAGTTCACGGAGGCGCCCGCAGGAGCCAGGCCTGCCCGGAGCGGCCGGCAGCTCGAACCCTGCTCAGTCCAGTCTCGCGTGGCCAGGCCCGAGCTCGGCCGGACAGACCAGCGTCAGATGAGCAGGGGCACCTCGCCTGGAGACTCCTAAAAAAGTAGGACTAATACAGAGAAATGTTCACTCAAATGAGCCGCATTGTACCCTAAAAATCTTAACACGACTATGGTACATGAATTTGTTATAGTTATACTTAGCGCATATGGGCGGGTTGCCTACTCGCTTGGGTATGAACAGAATTCTGATTTTTATCAAATATGGAAACCTTTACATTCATGAATGTACGTGCACGTAGACAGCAATAAGATACTGTTAACTGCAACTATGATTTTGTTTTTCCTTTTTTTAAAAAAATGAGTTTGCCGGAAGGTACACACTGAAGTCTAATAAACAAATAGTACCAAATTTCTTAATGCTGGCGCATTAAAAAATCCGCAGGTGGAGCATGTTTACAGACATCAGAAGAAGGTATGAATAAAGATGTTCATAAGGTTTATGTGTAAGTTTTGTGAGGGTGCCGCGAAAATGAGACGTGGTTCCTACAAAACGCGTGAGGGTAAGATGAATGTGCCCCTGACGGTCGGGGCAGGCAGCGGGAGCAGGGCGGGGCGGGGAGGAGCGCAAACAGCCAAACTCAGTCTGGTCCGTGTGAGTGAGGTGCATGCAAACTGGCCCCGCCTGCCCGCCGCACCGTTAGTCCAGTCCAGAACCCGCGTGGCACGGCGTGGCGTGGCGTTGCTGACCGACGGCCCTGGCGAGCCCGCGCTGCGTGCGCCCTCCATGTAGTCCCCTGGGCTCGCCTGGGCTGCACCCGCTGCATGCAGGACGGGGCGGCCAGTGTCAAGACCACGCCCCTCCGCCACCCCGCGCGGCGGCCGGCGGCCCCTCGAGAAATGAGAGTCGATCACGCGATATCAAATGTGCAGCGGATCTCGTTAGGCTCGCGGAGCCGCGGTGCTCCCGAGCGCGGCAGCGCGGCGCCCTTCCCGCCGCCCGGAAGGTCGAGGCGAGGTTCATGTCCGAGATCATCCCCGAGGCCCCGTTAGCGTCGTTGACACTGGGGTCAGCCCGTTGTGCCAAAGCACACTCGAGCACACCCATAGCGATGGGAAGGTTGGTGTCGATGCTATCGATCGGTGCCGTTTCGATGGCCGGCGAACGACCGGCGATCATTTCTCACTGGGCAGTTCAGTTTGCATACGCGTCGAGCGGCGGCGCGAGCGTTGCCGGCTGGGGTGCGTTAAGCTAACTAGACTGCCCCCGGGGGAGAGCGAGTCCAGCGCGTCTGACGGACATATTGTTTGCACTGGCCGTGCCGCCGTCGGCAGCAGACCGTTGGTCGTTTGCAAAGCCGCTTCACTCCTTAGTCCACTCACACAAACACTCCCCCTCCCGCCCGGCGCGCGCTCTACTTGTACGGGTAATCCAACGTGACTGCTAGCGTGCCTGGGCCGGCAGGCCCGGAGGGGCCGGCAGGCTCCGCATCCTACCTTGAAAATCATCTCTACGGATTGGGAGGCTAGCTTTTTATGTGCCGCATACAGAGTTTCTTTACAGGAACGGTAAACCATATTTGAACCCTTCTTCGCATTTTAGGGCCCAGCTCGATAGAGAAGCTTGTTTTGTGTAAAATGCTGTGGTCGCGTCACACGTAACTGCAAATTTTAACCTTTTCAACTTCAATTTTAGTTTTAAAGTTACGAAACTGTTACAATATGTCCACATTGTGTTGATAGAGTAAGGGAACAAAACGGCCCGGCACTGCTACGTGAGGTTTTCGGATTCCAATCCATGTATTCTTTTTGGGAGAGTAGCGTTTTAAAATCGGAAGGAAGAAAAATTATGTTTCCTCCTTCCCTCCGCGTCGCTTTGCGTCGCTCCGCATGCCGTGTGCGGCGCTGGGCCGTGGTCCGTGCAGGGTCACGGGCAGGAAGACTCTTATCAGACACCGCCGGCTAGGTCCTCCACCTGCCACACGTGACATGGCAGGTTTCTGAAACACTGAAGACATACTTGTATAGTTTAAAGTACGCCATTAAAATGGCCAAACAAATAACACAATATACTCTTATTTTACGTTTTTCCTGCCTCACTTTTTGAAACCTTATTTTCACGGCTCCTCCTTGGGCTCAACCCCAACTGGGCGGGGGCGAAGGGACGGAACCTGCGGCTGCTTCTAGTCGTGAGCGACTTCCAAAGGAAACGCCGCCGGTGCCGCGCCTCTTCTTGTTTCTGACGAATCGGAATCGCTTCGGTCTCAGGCGGGCCGGAAGGAAGCGCCTCGGAGGCTGAAGTTCAACGCTCTCTCGCTGCGACATCCGCACGCACCTGCCGCTACCCGCGCTCCACGACGCGATACGTCTCGAAATTCTATAGTTTCCAAGTCATCACTGGTAAAACAAATGTGTGAACTAACACCTTTCCAGGGGCGTTAAAGTCAAAAGGCGTTAACGTTTTAGTTTTTCCCAAATATTTTCTGATGAAGCAAACTAAGGTTTGCAGAACTTATATTTTCGTATTCAGCCCAAAATTCCGCTTCGATCAAGCCTACACGTGATAGGGTTCAAATCCCAAATGAAAGAAATTTAGTAGATTCCTGACGGTCAGTTACTTCTTTCACCATTCTTTAGACACACATCACATGTAGGCTCGTTCGGAGCAGAATTTTGAGCTGAATGCCAGGGGGTTAGAATATTCTTACTCCGTGTGAATGCGGAAATATTAGTCCTACAAACCTTGGTTCGCTTCAGCAGAAAATATTTCGAAAAAACTAAAACGTTAACGCCTTTAGAACTTAAATGCCTTTAAAAGGTGTGATTTCACACCTTTGTTTTACCAGTGATTTCATTCTCTGCCCTGTATTTTCCGCGCGGAGCTCGCAGGTTTCATCGGAGAGAAGAAGACACAATCATAGCGGCCGGCATTTAAACTCGACGTTTATTCCCTGACCCAGTCCCTGATCCGGATGGGTCGGGTCGCCTACCGTGCGCGTGTCGGCGGAGACGAGGCGAGCAGCTGGCCGGGCGAGCCGAGCCGGGCGAGCCATTCTAACAGTCCGCACCAGGGCGACTCGCAGGGCGACAGACGGAACAGGACTTCTGCTGCAGGAATGCGACGGCACCAAAGTGTAGACGACCGCACACTGCTGGGGCTCGTGTTCCGCTGGAGCTTTTCAGCAGATTGTTCATGAAGCAGGGCAAAGTGCGCCGTGCGGGTTCCTTTTTGGTGCAAAATTCAGGGAAAGAAACCTAAGTGCGGCGTGGCGCACTATGCTGAGAACTCTATGCAGACTTCTTGGCGGCGTTGACAAGAAAAAGGTGGCGAACGTGATCGAGATTGTATCGGAAATGACATCAGCAGCAGAAGCAGCCGTCATCGCCTTGAGTATTGAGCGGCACGTCGCACGGATGATCCAATAACGCAATAACGCAACCGTCTGGATGAGAAACTGGGGCGCAGCCCAAGTGACAAGTCGCCTTAGCTTTCCCTTCCGTGTGAATCCCTGGTGGCTCACTACGGCGTCACGGCCAGCCACGCAGGTCTCCGCGGGCCAGTCGGCGTTCAGTGGATTGTTTTGGATTGAACTTTTAACGATACGCGTTTATGCGTTGTCACTGCAGCAGAGTATGAGGGCGTGCTGACATATATAGTGGCTAGTATCCTTGACCCGTCTGCTGATCTGAAATATCGCGTGCTGCGCCACAATACAGCCTGCTGCCGTTGGCCTTTAGACGTGATGTGGACTTACCGTTTCTATAGATTGAACTCGACACTAAACAAACACCCGGTCTGACATAATCCCTTCGCTAAGTGTCCAATATGTGGGTCCGTGCGCCGCATATACGACGTATCGACTGCGCCTACCGCGGATTGAATAACCCTCCCTCGATCCCATTCTTACCCTCCTACACATTAGAGTCGTGCCGTCTGCGGTTTAGCCCCAATACTATCCATCCATCAGGGAGCAGCAGCAGCAGCAGCAGCAGCAGCAGCAGCAGCAGCAGCAGCAACAGCAGCAGCAGCAGCGGCAGCAGCAGCAGCAGCAGCAGCAGTAGCAGCAGCAGCAGCAGCAGCAGCAGCAGAGCAGCAGCAGCACTCGGGTTTCAGGTCATTCTCTCATTGTTCCCGGTGGCACAAGGTGCACGCCCCGACATTTACTTAGCCGCCCGGGACACCGGCCTGCCTTACGTCAGTGCCACCCACAGATTATTTGCAATGCTCCCCGCTCTATAACTACTGTTATATTATATTGGAATTATGAGCGATCTTTTATTAGTATTTTTATGAGCTCTTTGCCTCTCTCGCTATGAAAGCGAGACCTACGGTATCAAAGTGAAGTGAAAATCTCTTAGCTCGGCGGGGGAAAAAGTGTCAGGGAAATATTCCAGATTCAATTATGTACTTTTGCTTGTGTTCACGCTTTAACGCAGAGCTGAATTTGGAGTGAAGTGGAAGTTGTGATTTTTCTGGATAAATGCTTTACAGTGCTTCTAGACTCACACAGTATTGAAATGAACGTGTCAATGACTTTCTACTGCCGCTGTGCCCCGTGCACGTGTGGTCGTGCGAATAACTCTGTTGGAGGCGCTCCAAAACGGTTGTGTATCGGAACTCCCCCCCCCCCCATCCCAAGCTGTGTGGGGCTCGCGCCGAAACCAATCATTCGTGACTCGTTTCCGGATGCACGGCTATGTGTTGTACGTGTATATTGGCTCTGTAGTTTCTCGCTTGTGAGTGAGTGTGTGTGTGTGTGTGTGGCCCGTAAGCACTGGTGGGCATGCGCGCCTAATGCATACGCCGGTCACCTCGCCCCCCGGCCCATAGGGGCGTGCGGTGGTGCTGGCCGCCCGCCTCGCCGCCCGCCCCACGGGGCAACGAGGAAGGGTTCAACATCTGCTTTCACTGTTCCCTCCCGGTTCCCTCTCGCCGGTGATGCGGTAAGCACGTGCACGCGGCGTGGGCTGATCGTGGTCCCGTGGTCACTCATGTCCGCGCCGCGTGTTTGCATCATCGTGACTGCGTGCATAGGTGCGCGCGCGTGTGTGTGTGTGTTTGTGTGTGGCTGTGCAATGTGTGACTGCACTCGCCCTGTACGCGCACCATGCTCACTTATTTGTGTGTTTCTCATTAAGGGGGCAGACCTGTGAAAATCATTTAAAAAAATCACTTTTTTTTATTGCTTTAAAAAATTCTTTGATCTTTTCTCTTTCTAATGCCGTAAAGCGGATGTCGAAATTCGAAAAATTGCGCTCAGGAGAGCCCAAAACGTGCTGCGGGAGGCCGGCTGGCTGGAGCGCCAGGGCTCGCCTGGCCGCTCAGGACAGGATACACGACGAGGAAGGAGTCCTCTAGAGCCCCGGAATCTTTTAGGACCAGCACAGAAAGTTGCCCCGGTTTTTGGTTCGTCGTTGCACATCGGTACTGAAAACTTTAAACGCGTTTTTCTCCCACTTCTGTTTTGCGTTACCGTGTGCAGCCTCCAGGCCCCAGTTTTTGAGCTACAGCCTAGCCCCTTCGCCTGGTTGTAGCCTAGATATGTACCTTTCGTTTGACGAGAGCGATTTTTGATATCTCATTTCTAAAGTACCAAATGTTGGGATAAAGTACCCAATTTTTACCAAAATTTTAGGTACCCAAACTTTGGGAATTTTTTTCACACACTTAAAAATAAAAATTTCAAAATCGCTCTCGTCAATCGAAAGCTACATCTGTTAAGAGTAAATGGGCATTTTTGTCGTTGCTGTAGGTCCATCCGTTGTCGCGCAATCCTGCACACGGTAAGGGCCCGTAACCCTTCACTTCGAGACAAAGAAGAGCATGTTCCCGGAAAAGCAAGCAGACGTTGTATACATGAAAACGTAGCTTAATCCTTGCTCTTTCTAAATATCGTTCGTTGAAAGCGCTACGATTCTTCGTTTTCTTGTAGTTCCTATTTTCCCAAACCCTTGCGTTTCACAGGTCTGCCCCCTTAAAGTTTTGAATTCCGATTGCGCTGCCGACTTATCTAACTTTTTAATAATTGCCGTAGTAAGTTACCTCTTAATTGGCTATTTTTTTGATTTTTTCCTATTTTTTTTTCAACGAGGGTATTGGTATCGCAGATCCGTTGCTCATTCGATGTGGCACTACTGTTGTTACCGTGGCGTCTGCGGTCGAGTACAAGACGCACTATGTTCTCCGTGTCGTGTGTGGAAGCAGCGCGGTGGGATGGACCGTCCGGACCGGAACTGGCAGATTAGGCGCCGGCACGCACAGCTTCTATTCAATCTTACTACGCGCTGAGCCAACCGAACCTGGCGTTGGCTGGGCGGGGCAAGCCGCAACCCACGGTAAAAAAATATACATCAATACAGTCATTGTCCCTAAATTCGGACGGTTTTTGAGGAAAAACGCCTGTGATATCTAGAATTTTTGAAATATGAAAAATCGCTGGGGATTCTAGAATCCTCACGTCGAGACGCACCTACCACTCTCCGAAAATATTTTTTCGCGCTAACGGTATAGGGGTGAGGGCTGTTTGAATCGTGTCCGTATTTAGGAACCAATGCGTCCTAAATTCGGACAGCTTTGAAAAATTATGAAAAGTGAAATTTTTTTGGGGGGTATAGAAACTTTATGAAAAAATTTGACCTTACCCTACCGTCCAAATTTTCGTATCTGGTATAGTCTAGTCGCCAGAACTGCTTAAAGATCGCTTTTAATGTGCCCGAAATTCGGACAGTTGTCCCTTTTGCATGTAAAAGCCTATGTCCGAATTTAGGGCGCATTGCAAGAACGCTTCCCAAAACTAAACCGTGCGACGAAAAATCAAAAACTTGGTGTCATATTGTAGATAAAAGTACCAAGTTTCACATATGTTGTGGTCAGAATAACCCGGGCTTACACTGTTCGGAGCCCCAAATTCTTGCAAGACACATTTAAAAACGCCTGTTTTGGGGGGCTAAAAAAACAAATTTCTCGAATTTCTGGAGGAAGCAATAATACTCACACATTTATTTTTTTGGCAGAAATGGAAACTTGGTGGTCTTACCTTCCCATCAAACCCATAGAAGTTAAATTTTGTCAACGCATAATGGATTTGGAGGCGACAATAGTGAAACACGGCAAAATGTCCGAATTTAGGGCGCAAGTCCGAATTTAGGAACAATGACTGTAACGTAATATGCCTGTTATAAACCCGCCATAACCCAAACCTACATCACTGTTCCCATAGAATTCCAATTCCGTACGATTACGAGCACCAAATGTTAATGCGCAAGGCCTAAATGGTTTTCGTGGTTTTCAATGGATTTTAACACTTTCTCTGAAAACTCAACAGTGTACATTGTATGCTGAAAAATCAGCGATCATTGATGATTGCTGATATATCAGTGTACATGGCATGATTGCTGAAATA
>NW_026267170.1:1864981-1875180 GCF_000697945.3 Frankliniella occidentalis | reverse complement strand
ATCATCAATGATCGCTGATTTTTCAGCATACAATGTACACTGTTGAGTTTTCAGAGTTGTTCTTCAAATTTTTGAGATTTTGGTGCTTTCGGCAGTCCTTCCTCTGTCTTACCCGTCCTAAGACTTTGTGTCACCGCCCTGCAGGGACGTACGCAGCGGCCGGTGGCGCGCGCGTTAGCGCCCCGGCGGTGGCCCCGCCCGGCCCGCGGGCAGCAGCGTGGAACAGTCGTTGCCCCTGCGGAGGCTTGGCGCCCCGCCACGCCAAGCTGGCCCGGGGCAATACGAGCAGGACACTAAGTGTGTTGCTCATTGCTAAACTGAGTCGCACTTCCCAACAATCAATTGAATCGTCAAGTTTATACTGCACAGCTGTCCTCCTTGTCATTGGTGACCAAATTAAAACTCATTTTGTTCCAACTAGCCAGTTTACAATAAAGACCAAATATTATCGTGTTCCTTGGCCTATTACACGTGCCCGCCGAAGTCCTTTCCAATAGTCTGTCTCTGGTCTTAACGAATCTCCGCGGGCTGATAAGAAGAGCCGGCTCCAGAGTGGTGTCTAGGCCGTCCCGGAATGGCCCACCTGTGGAATGACATGTCAACGGCCTGGCGGTTCTGACCTGGCCCGGCCGCTGCCTCGCGAGATCCTGCTAGCTCCAGGCCCGGCCCTGGTCTGGTACCGTGCTGACGAGCTCGTATGATAACGAGCATGTCCACAGCGTCCGTGGCATTTTGTTATGGTTTTGGCTCGTCGTCAGAGCCAACGTCCGCTTGTTACCTGCTCCTCTTTCATGGTTCTTGTTATGATGGGGTCCATCCGTAACCTCGGCTCCGCTGAAGGGTTAATTTTACTCTGGAAAGCACGTACATTTATCTATGCATCGGTCATTTACTAAAGGACCTGCTCTGTGAATGCAGAAGGCAGCGTGTGAATGGCTATTTATTCGATGCGGAAGATCCCGGTACTGATTCCTTATTCACAAGAACAACATTTCGGCACACATCATTTAGGGCAGGTTTCTTTCTACGTGTGAACCTATAGCAAGTTTTCGGAGTTCGCCTCGATATACTGAAAGAAATATTGAGACAGAAATGTTTGCACACATTAAGCACTATTAACATATGTTCCTGTCTTCTCTTGCAAGAGCTGAGAGGAGCATCTCGCACTGTGCATTGTTGTAAGAGCCGCGCACCGAAATCAATTCCTTCATTTTCCCACGTCACTTTCTAAAGAGAACGCGCACGCGCCCCTTCCTCACGTGCCGCGTCGTGTGGTTCCTAGCTCCTCTCCATATCATTACGGTGCGATATTTTGAAGGCGCCGGGTGGTCTAAGACCTGGTCTAGTTTGCCTTCTCCTTCTCCCACGCGGCCGCCTGGCTGGCTGTGAACAAGACCGCTCCGCCCGCCTATTGTGCCGACGGCCGCCCGTGTCTGGGGTGTTTAACGACTAACACACATTCCCATCGGATTCGTCTACTTTTAGTCTTTATAATATTATTCTACTTTGGGCGTGCCTTATTCTCCTCCTTCGCAGTGTAAATAAACCCTCTCTCGCCGTGATGTGCTCCTCTTGCACAGTTCGCTCGTCTCCGTTAAAAACACTGTGAGATCCCTATCGAGACCGCCGCCTTGTGGCGCGGCGAGCGGCGGGGCGGGCTGGGGTTGGCGGGGTGCGGCGGGGAACAAGAGATGCGGTAAAGTCGCGCGGCGCGTAGCGGGACAGGGAGAATAAGCCGAGGTGAGCTTGGCCGCCGGAAGATGGGCGAGGAGCAGCAGGAGAGGTGAAGGGGGGAGAAAATCGGCCGTAAAGTGTCGCCTGATGACGTTATTACAGAGGCCCACAGGCCCACACCCAGGGAGGAGGGAGGGGCGCTGAGCCTGAGCGGCCTTCTGCTTGTCACTCTTTTCACCGCAGCTCTATTAACGTGTGCGGGAGCCTCAAATTAATACACACCAGTCGTAATGCGACTGGGACCACAAATCTGCCAATTAGTCACTTACCAAGCAACGTCAAAAATGTACTTAGCGCTGCTCCTTTTCATGTGATAGAACAGTTAGAGGCTTAAAAGCATGTAGCTGCTCCAACGTTTGTAGTTCAATCTCGCTCCTTTCGATTGTATCTGTATATCAATTGCTTTGGCTTTCAGGTGCCGTATCTCATGAGTATTAATGTAAAACGCTAGCCGCAGAGATGAGTCTGATACACTTGAGATAGAGCTCCTTCTCTCTGCTCTGCTAGAAGAAGCCGAGGAGCAGCGGCGCATCGAGCCTCGCGAGCTCACGACCGTATCGCGAGACGTTTTTACTGGCGGCCCATTACAGTGGAAGTAAAGCGTTTGGCAAACTGCAGCAGGGTAGAGGGGAGGGGGGGGGGGTCAGACTAACAATCAGGAGCAAACAGATTGCTAGTTGGTTCGCGACTGAGGTGTGCAAAAGGGTGGGTGTGTCACTTTAGTTCTACCGGATGAAAAGGACTGAATGATTTATAAATTATTCAACCTATAAATGCCTCCGAGAGCCAGCAGGATCAAAGCCTTTTTCATCACATACACGTACTTTTCAGTGATAATTTTCTCGCGTACTTTTCTCTTTTTGGGGAATGTGCTTCTATTTGAACTAGTGCAGTGGTTTTTAGGTCGTCTCTCTATCAATAATAATTCTACAAAGGTTCGGTCACATTGAACTTGACTGCTTGGTTAACACGACAACTGCGCAGACTCGGGTCTAATGGGTGATTAGCGCAAGAGTCCAGCGCCGAGAGGTTATTCCCATGGTAAGGTTCGGCTCGTGGATATGGCACTGTTGGCAGTACTCGAGATGATGTACGGTGCGACACGCCGTCGCCTTGTCCATCGCCCCAAGGCTACCAAGGCCAGGGGGGCGGCCAGAGCAGAACTGAGTTCAGGCACCGTGGCGGTGAGGGGGAAAGGGGGGGGGGCTAAGGAGGGGGAGGGAGAGTAAATAGCACTAATTGCAGCCTCAGCATGCAAAGTGGAGGGGGAGGGCGCACTGTCCGGCCGGGGCACGGCACGGGGCCTCCTCTGCGATGGGCTGCTGCCTTCTTCACAAAACACTTTTACCTTCGATTCGCGTCACTCAGCCGTGGGAACCAGGGGCGCGCGTTGAGCAGGGCGGGGTGCGGCGCGGGCAGGTGCGAGGAGGGACGCCCTCCCTGCTTCAGTCCTTGCAGAAGCGCTTTTGCATTTCTGACATCACCGTTTTGTTTACTCAAGTTAATCATTTACTCAAGTTAATAAGCTTTTCACAGTCGCCGTTTGGCTAGGTTCTTTTGGCTAGGTTAAATTTTCCCTGACTCTGCGCTTGCTTTTGTAAGGGCCCGCATGCTGGGTGCACCCTCCCCCGATATATTTAAAGGTGTCGTTTAATTTTCCCCCTTCAATAATCCCAAAGTACGCCCTAGAAGTTACTCATATGCACTATGCACTCGTAATGAACCCGCTTAGCTGGCGAAAGGAGCCCGTGCCGGGCGGGTGGGCGGCGACCTGGCCGGGCGTACGTACGCGCGAGACAATGCAAGGTCCGCAGGTCCGCGCTTGCACAAACTGCCGACCCCTAACGAGGTGCCGGGCCGGGCGGAGCCGTGCTGCAGGACCAGGACAGGACAGGCGTCTCGCGGGCACGCTCCGCCAGCTCCAAGCTCTCCCCAAATGACGCCTGGATATTCTGTCTCATATTCCTGTTTGTGAGTCGGGCGCCGCGGGCTCCTCGCCCCGCTGCCCAGGGCCCAGGGGTGGCGCGTGGCCCCCTGTCGCAATGACGCCACCCTACCGCACAGTAAAGGTCAGCCTGGCCACACGCGGGGGCCGCGGGCCGGGCCGCGGGGCGCTGGGCTGGGCAGGCGGTGCGCGACGCTCTGCCGAGAACAGGGAATCCTTTTGCCAAATGTCAGAGGCGCCGTCCTCCGCCATTATTTCATCTGCCGAGTCGCCGTGGCGCAATGCGCGCTGCGGGCCCCTCCGGCTATCGCCGTGGGTTTGACAGCGATGCCAGCACCGCAGTCTTGTCCTTAGTAACCTATTTACCTTCTCGCGTCACCTGCTTGGGGTTTTGATGAGTTTTAGCGCAGGGGCCTTTAGGCCTTGGCGGTGGCTGTGAGCTGGGCTGCTAGGGGTCGGAGGAGGTGATGGGCGCTCCCTTCGAGCCGGAGCCCTGCTTTTTGCGCAATGAGACGAAAGATCAAGGGCCGGCATCTCGAGACTCGACTGTGTGTGGCCACGCGACATTGGCGCACGACCCGCGAGTATTTGAGTGGTCTTATATTTTAGCTTATCCCTGGCGTCCGTCCCTGAACCACCTTCCCAACGGTACGACACGCTTGTTGGGGTCGTTTCGTTCCTTCCGGCTATCTCTGGTGTGGACCTTCTTTGGGACTAGTGTGGTGGGCGTGTACAGACAGACGAGGTTGGAGCGAGAGATAGAGAGAGAGAGAGAGAGAGAGAGAGACAGAGAGAGAGAGAGAGAGAGAGAGAGAGAGAGAGAAGGCGGCCCGGGTCGACGGGCCAGCAAATACAATGGACCATCGTAGAAACCCTATTTGCAAGCGTCCAGTGCTAGGGCATGCTATGCCCCCGGCAGAGTTGGGAGGAGAGGGAGAAGGAGGAAGAGGAGATAAGCATACGCCAACATTTTGAATAAGGCCGTTTAAATGAGCCGAGGTAGAGGAAGGAGAGGTGTGAAATCAAAGCGATTATCCACGGATTGTTTTTTTTCAACCTGATGAAATCGCCTCGTACAACGGTAAATTTAAAGGTTGTCTCACATGCCTTCTTTGTATATTTACTAGCAAATAAACACTCAGCTCCTTACAATCAGACAGTGTTCGCATTACTCTGCAAATGAAAACTAAAACAGACTCCATCTGTAGAACAAAACTGTTTGTCCCCAAAAACTGGAAAAACTCGTGTTGTGTGTACTCTCGTATATACTCCAATGTTGGTATATGGAGTTGTACAGTTCGTAGCGACGAACTTTTTTGTCTTTCTGTTTAACCAGCAGAACGTTAGTTCGTCACTTACAACTACAAATCAAAGTGCTCTGAAAACTCAACAGTAGTGTACATTGTATGCTGATATATCGGCAATCATTGGTGATCACGTTTAGGCTTTTTGGTTAATATTTCCTTTCAGACGGATATCATCGGGAAGTGGAAAGCATCAAAGAGCTTTACTATGTGATAGGGTTCACTACCGAAATGGGCCGCCTTTGAAAACCGCGGTAATGTTAACCAAGTTTTGTCAGTAGTCAATTTGAACACTATTTCATAGTATCTCTTCACGAGGAATCCGGAAATGATATCTTAGTTGTCTCAAAGGAAATATTAGCCGACAATCTAAACATGATAATTGATAATTGCTGGAAGATCAGCATACAATGTACACTGTTGATTTTTCAGAGATGTTAGACTCTGCTCTCAACTGTAGAACAGTTCTGAACCTAGATTTGAAGAGTATGTTACGAAGCTGTTCGTAAGAAGAAACTTGCTGTGAATATGACTGCATGGTGCATCATGATTTCAATTACAAAAGAAAACCAGGTGCTGATGTTGGAACTGGAGCAAGTACACGGACGACGCAGTGAAAGGGGCGCCAAGCGATCCAATCGAAACGGCTGTGAGAGATGCAGATGGGGGCGCCACCACCCGACAGGAGCAGCGGCAACAAGAGATGGGAAACCCAATATTGATATACGGAGAACAAAGCGGCGTGAGAAACGGGAGGGCCAAGAGCATAAGGAGGAGGAAGCTGTGTGAAAAAAAAAATAGGGTATAAAAAGAACGGCGGGGGAGAGCTCTGAGTGCGCCCTCCCTCTCGATTGGCCCGGGGCGCTGGCGCGGCCCGCGCGACTGGCCAGTGCAGCATCATCTCATTTGCATTCGAAATGTCCGAAGCGATCTCTACTTTCCAACGTGCGGCTAAAGGCCGACAGGCAGACCGTGTCAGCTCATTTCGCGAGCCCAATGCGACCTTAGGGACGGACAGGCTAGTCGCGTCGGGACCCTCGCATTGCGTCACTGCCCGCCTCTCTGAACGAAGGGCTGCTGTGGGGTTCGGCCTGGCAGGCGCCGATGTTGTGTGTGTGCAGGGATGTGCGGGAGTGGGAGCGAGGACAGCTGCCAGCTGTTGAAACTTTATTTATCAGTGCAGTGCCGGCGCGTGCTAATGCTGCATGCCACAGCATGCAACCCTTTCTAGAAGAACACTATCGCCCTTTCCAAGGGGCCACATCACACTTCTGCTTTTCATATCGTTGTATATAGTTCAATTCAGCACTGGTGCATTCTTTTTGAAAAATGTGGAACGTGCACGGTAGGCGAGCAAACCGTACTCGTCTTCGTTAATACACCTTAAATGTGCAAAGTAGGTAGCAACTTAGCGTACTAAACGCGTTTCACCAAGGATACAGTAGAAGGATTTGGTTTAATAAACAAAGTTTATGCTTTCTCGCCAAATCCAAATTTATTCGTTTCTATTTTACTCGTTGTACTTGTCAGTGACTTCGTCGAAGTCTCGCATTCCTTCACTTTTTCGCATCGACAGTGTCGGCACGCCCCCGGTGAGTGGCAGTCCGTTTCCCGTGTCGGGTGGAAATGATGCCTGTTAGGCCCCGCGTGCTGCTGAGGCTGCACTGCATCACCACCGATTTGGGTGAAAGTGTTTGGTGTTGCAAGTGCAGAGGTGGAGGAGGCGGCTGCTGATAATGCCCCGGCAGGAGCACGACCAGCCCGCACCCGCCTGCACCCCTCTAAACGCGCAGTTTATCTTCCTGCTACATCATTCTCCCTCTCTTTTTCGCGCCTCGCGCGATACCGTTCGTCTAGCATCGTCTATCCAGCCGCATTCTCCACCCTCTCTGCTATAACTTCCCTCCTACTGCTCCTCCTCTTCTTTCTCCTCGTCCTTCGTCTCTGCAGCCGCAGCGTTTGGGCGAAAATCGTTTCCGCGAAACGGGACGTGTGCCTGCTCCGCCCACGCACCCATTGAATTGACCGTCGCGAAAGCGACGCCGTGGCTCCACGCCCTGCCACGCCCGCCACGCCCCGCCACGCCCCGCCACGCCCCGCCACTTCGCTCTTCGCCCGCGGGGGACGAGAGCAGCGCCATGCGAATCTCGGAGGGCGCGAGGGAGATTGACCCCGCGAGTCGTTCGCTCGCAACTGTACGGCACCACGCCCCGACGCCACACCTACCGGACTCGACGTCACGCCACTAAGAAATAACGATCATCATTCTGAGCCGTGATGGCAACGAAAACAGAAAATGTATTCTGCGGGCGGCTCGAGAGCCCCTGCGAGCTGAGCGTAGGCCACTCCACGCGGCACCGGAGCGTTGCGGGACTGCCTATGCCTGGGGCGGCCGCTAGCTGGGTTCACATGCTGGTACGACACGCGCTTGCAGAGCGCGCCACGTGGGACCGTTTCCTGATGCCATGCAATATGTAGGTCAATTATGTGTGAGTACTTGCTGACGAATTTCTGCGTTGTGAAAATCCAGTGTTGAAGCCAAATTGTGATCACCTGCTTGAGTAAGATCCACTTTCAACGTTAATTTGAAGTCAATCGTTACCGTCCTTTGCTAGATTATGCCCGTGTTTCACATTATCTCTTACAGCCACGTTTTCTGGGTGCGTTCTTAGAAAGAGTGTCATAGTTTTGGAGGAAATGAATCCAGCTTTGTATAAGTAATGCCGCAGGGAAAAAGAGAAATAGGAGGTCTAAGAACTAAAGATGGCCCGGCCGGTAAGTAGTGGGTGGTGTGAATAATAAGTGGGGCGCAGTTCGATACGGCGCCGCTGGCCGGCCGCGCACGACATGAGACGGTAGGCAAGGCCTCGGGGCGTATGTCGTGCGCAGTGCGCCGCGCGCTCCGAGCGCCTCCAAGGACTGCCCAGGAACACGATCCCGGCTCATGCACCATGGGCGACGGCTTCTATCCGTGTCCAGCTGCTGGGGAGTGTGAGGTCCGCCCGCAAGGGCAATAGTGTGTGCTCGAGTGGGTGGAACTGCTTCAACTAATTTCACGGGTCAAAAGCGCGGGTGCCTTCGATTTTCCCCCTCGTTGTCACCGCTGCTAGCGAACTGTGACCTACGAGGCCATTTTCGCTAATCCAGCTGTTCTCGAACAGGTTCAACTCATTATCGTGTCGTTAAAGAAGGAGTTTATTTGATAGAAGACCTCCCCGAAAATAGTTTTGAGCACCTCCTACTCTCGTAAAAGGCGCGGGTTTCACTGCCTTTTACAGGAGCATTAAGTTTCGAAGTGCCTCTGCTGCTCGCCTGCTCGTAGCGATGAAGCCATTAGGCTAAGGCGGTGGCGCTGCTCCAAGAGGTGCCTGCCTGGCGCATGCATGTGTCGTGGTGGGGAAGGGCAGCACAATACGCGCTATGATGAGCTCCATTTCTTATTTGCCGATAGGAGGTGGGCTGGGGCCGTGCCAGCTGTGCTGGGCAGGGGCAGGGTGCGGCCTGGGCGGACCCGCGGGTGCTCACCGCCGAACCCTGTCCACTGACTGCTGCCGGGCCCACTGGCCTGGCCGTTGACCTCCACGCTCGCTGGGGGGCCTGAGCCTAGATCAACGCGGTCGTGGTGTGTGTGTGTGTGTGTGTGTGTGTGTGTGTGTGTGTGTGTGTGTGTGTGTGTGTGTGTGTGTGTGTCCAGTGTGAAATTGAGGTGACGGAGATACAAATAAAAGAATGGTTCGCAAGGTTTGTTTCTCACTTGACTGGTACATTGGCAAAATAACTAAGATAGAATGCACTATGTAATATCCATCAAATGCATAGTGTTTCCTTTTTCCAGAAATATTCCTTTGTTCAACGGATAAAGCTGAATCGTAATAAATCAGACACATTGAGATATGTGGATTGCGTAGTTTCGTTCCATGAGAATGACTGAGCTAAATACGACAATATAGATGATAATTATGCGTTAGAATAAACAATTTTAAAAAATCTATAAATGTCTTAATTATTCGTGAAATGAAAATTGTAATGCCTTTGCACTGTTTTTCGTTGCATTTAAAAGTGCTATGTACTGTAAAAAATAACATCTAGAATCAACAGCAAATCTCTGTTAATTTTTGCATAGACTCATTGTTGTTGTAGAACAACTTAAGTCGTTGCGGGACAACAAGAGCTGCTCAGGAACGACCAAGTTGTTTAGGCACAAATCAAAAGAATTGTTCATTTACAACAAACGTTGTTCAGGAGCTACAAATGTTTTTCTGCTGCAACAAAGTTGCTCAGAAACAACAAATGTTGTTCAGCAGCAGCGAAAGTTGATGAGAAACAGCAAAAGTTGCTGGGGAACAACATTGCTGTTTTGCAACAAACATTGCCGTTTTGCAACAAACATTGCTGTTTTGCAACAAACATTGCTGTTTTGCAACAAACATTGCTGTTTTGCAACAAACATTGCTGTTTTGCAACAAACATTGCTGTTTGTCTAGAACACCGTCATCAGTACGTGAGGTGTTTTTTTACAGTGTGTGTCCACCTTAAGTGTTCTAGTGTACCTGAAGACGACTGACTTCTCGCTCCATCCTTCAAGGATTTTGTCCCCCTGTTTTGTCCCAGTCAATTTTCCCTGGTTTTGTCGTGAGAGGTTTTGGCGGCGCGTGCCGCAGGTGCCCTCCTCTGCCGCCCGCCCGCCAGCGGCGCCGCTCGTACTAACGGCAGCAGAGTGATGGAATGTTGATGAACGCCACGGCAGGGAGGGCTGCCGACATTTGATCCACTAACTTTAACTGCGGCGCTGGACGAGGCTGGGCGGCCGGTGCGCACCAAAGTGAGTGAGGTGAGGCAGCCGACCGCGTCCAACTGGCTGTAACGGGGATAGACAAACGTGTGCAACATATTTCAGCGGTATGGTCATAGAAGAAAGAGACGGCTTTTTCTTGTATTTTTTGTCAAAAGACTTTTTAAAGTTCAGCGAAGGGGCCATAAAAGTCTTTTCGTGTGCTTGTTTGTGCTTTCTCGCGGCCGGAATCCCTTATTGGATTCGGATGCTCGCGTCTTATTACTATGCGATGGGCTCTTCGAGACTGGGTCAGCTGGCGCAGGCTTTACCTCGGCTTGTGCCGCCCACCGTCTCTCACGCGTGCCGCCCCGCTGTTCGCGGCTGTGCTCGATTTTGACAGAGAAATGAAAATGTGTGTGTGTGTCTGTGTCAGCTTGGGTGA
>NW_026267170.1:1860284-1864379 GCF_000697945.3 Frankliniella occidentalis | reverse complement strand
GGGGTGGGGTGGGGTGGGGCGAAGCGGGGGGCCCGCACCCAGCCGAACGGAGCCGCCGGCGCCCGGTCCGGCCCAGCTCAGCAGGCCCCAGTCATGTGCGACCACAATACCGCAATGTCTTGTCAAGTGGCCCGAGCAGCAGCAGCGCGCTCTCACCAGGGGGGGTCTGATCAATGCTGTCGCGGCGCTAAGTGCTGGAGCAGCTCCATGGAGCCGGCCGAGCCCCGAGCCTCCGGGACAATATGAGCCCGGCCCGGCCGACCCATGTTCAATTGAAACGCCGCGCTCCCGCGCTGCCGTCGGTGGCGGTGGTTTTCACGGCGGTCAGAATTAGGGCTACGCTGCGTTGTCCTCTCAATGTGATTTTAATTCTTTTACTGTTGCCATTAAAGAGGCACGCTGAACAAATGGTAAAAGAAAATTTAAAAAGAAATGAATGAATTTCCTACGTATTTTTTTAGTGTAATTTTATTGCAGCATTTAGTAGCAAAACAAATATTTAAACAAATTTTTAAAATTGAGTCGTATTTGTTCCCTACGCGTGGCTCCAAACTAACGCTTTAGTAGCTTCCCGCGTTTAAGTCACCACCGCTTGATGACAATGTGGCTAAATTGTGCGTATTATGGCCTCTGCCTCCCACCTTGAAATCAAATTTGTATGCGTTATAACATAAACATGATTTTTACTGCAACTGCTTTGCTTGTGCCTGTAAATTTCCCAATATTCTTATTAGAAGAACATCATCATAACCGTGGACGTGTTCAGCCAAGCGCCTTGTAAAGCGTGTCGTATTATTTTTCCACGCAATATATGCGCCGCGGTTCTCAAAGTGGTTCTCCCCTATCAGATCCCTCTTCATGCCCTCTCCGCCTTTTGCCTTTCTCAAACTCTTCTCGTGGCGATCATCGCATCTGCGGCGCCTCGCACTTTTTGCCCCATAATTGGAACACTTTGTCGGCAAAGTACAAAGCCCTCGAAGTGCCTTGTCCGTGTCTGCCCTGGTATCTTAGAGAGACATGATGTCTATTTTTTTCCCCTTCCTTAGTAATTGTGTAGTGATTGTCGAATTAAAATTGCATTAAAATCTGTTAGCACTAAAAAAAATGATGTGGTGTTGAGGTTAGTCTAGAGGCTAGAAGACGAAAGCCCTGCCAGATATTGCAACACAGAGTACGTGGCGTACGTACCGTGGCCGTTTGCACCTCACCCAAAGTGGTTTCTTCCTCCTTTCCCTGATCGGGCTTCGCGGGGCTCGGCGCTGAGCGGACTCGGTCCGCACCCGAGTACGCCTCTTTGCGTGCAGGGCACATCCTGTCGCATGTCCCGTGGCCCGGCGTGGCGCGGCGGGGCGGCGTGTACATGCCTCACGACGAGCGTGACGTGGAGGCGACAGGATGGATATGGGAGGAAATGAAGTTTGGTCCTGGATTGTTATTTCCATGTTGTGGTGATAAAAGGGGGAGTTTAAAAAGTGGCCCTAAAAATTGCAGTTTCTTGTGGTGCATTCTTACTGACTACAAGACTTGCTGCGTTGGGTTACGAATCTTCTAAGTCCTGATGGTGGCGAGGCACTGCCCAGCTGCATGGTTCGCATGAGCCACGCCCTGCTCCATCGCCGCCAATAATTTGCGAGAATTTCTGTAATTTCCCGCCGCTCCCCGCCGCTCCCCGCCGCCCCCCGCCGCCGTGACGTAATGCGATGCGACGTGCGTCGCTCTCATCGTGTGGCAAATCGGGCTGATTGGAGCCGCGCCGTGAATGAGCCCCGCTAAATGTCAGGCAATCAGTTACAGTGCGGGAAAATATTATATCCCGATACTTAACTTCGAAGGAGGGGAAAAACAGGTGGAAAAGAATTAGGGGGCGTCCAGAAAACACGTATGTTTTTTGTTTTGTTTTTTTAGGTCCTTTATTTTGACCAAGTCCGGTAGCTCGTCGCCTGCAAGACTCCGGGTAGGCCAGCCAGCAGTACACGCGTGCACTGCAGGCGAGATGTTGCCTACCGACCAGGCGCTATGAGTTGCGGGTGGAGAGGAGAGATGGACGACGTCGACTGAGGCGCCGCGGGCTGTGCCTGGCTGTGCCTGGCTGTGCCTGGCTTTGCCGCGGCCGCGCTGCTCGCAGCCCAGCCCGGCCTAGCAGAAGGTGGTCACGTGGGGATTAGACACGCTTTCCTTCCGCTTCATCACTGTTCGCTGCTGCGCTTTACGAATGAGCCTGTTGTTGCGCGCGCCAGCATCCACGGTGTGATGTACACAGCGAGCGAGTAGAAAAAAATAAAAAGGAGATTCTACTTTGAAAGTTACGGTTGGAAAGGAAGAATGTTGGGTAAGACGCCAATTTTGACTTTTTGGCTTCCGTAGGGTTGTCGTGGCGAGGCTGGGAGCGGCCTGGCCGGCCCGGCCAACGGCCAGCGGTGCGGTCCCTCCTTGGCGGCGTGTCGCGGGGAAAACAGTTCGCCACCCGAGCCAAAAGGCGCCGTGGAACGCGAGTGAGCGGTCAGCCGAGCGACCTTGCGAGGACAGTTAGGCCCTAGTGTCATTCCGGTCCGGGCGCCGGGGAGCGAGGGGGGTAGGGGAGAGGGTCCAGTCGCGGTCTCGGTTTAACGGGACGTGCAGGTCCAGCATGCGGATCGTCCCGACTACTCGATTGCTCCCTCCCTCCCTCCCTCCCTCCCTCCCTCTCTCTCTCTCTCCCTCTCCCCCTCTCCCTCCCCCTCTCCCTCTCTCCCTCTCTTCATATCCGTTTGTCACCATGTCGCCATCGTAATATACCAGGTGGCCGATTCACGCAGCACACTTTCGTAGTTTTACTGTACCGCATGCACGCGTGTGGGCGGGTTGCCTACTCGCACGGGGCCATAAGGAGCCGTGCTTTGCTTTGCTGCGAGCATTGCTTTGCACTTTGCGGACACTACAATCCTATGAACATTTTTGTTCATAGTTACTGAGTTCTGTAAACATGCTCTGCGTATGCATTTTTTAATGCGCCAGTATGAAGAAATTTGTGCATACTGGCGAAAAAAGTTCATAAGATTTTAGTGTGCAGGAATTTAACAGTGTGCGGGAGAAAAACTTAGTCAGAGATGAGGAAAGAGAGAGAGAGAGAGAGAGAGAGAGAGAGAGAGAGAGAGAGAGAGAGAGAGAGAGAGAGCTCAGCGCCGGCGACGCGCCATCATCGCATCTTCATGAGTTTATTCAACCGGTATGAGGTGAGGGAATACGACATGAGATGAGATGAGATCGCCCCGCGCTGCGGTTCTGCTGGCGTGCGCCACGCGACGCCACGCCGTAAAAAGGGACAGGTAAAAATAGAAGGGACATTTTTTTTCCCGCATTATACACGTTCAGAAAAAGGGACGGTACAGTTGGTAAAATTTATTGCAAGCCACACGTGACACCAGTGCCGCGGGCCGACTGTGTTGGTGCTGCCGCTGAGGTGTGTTGTTAGCAGTGTGGTTGCCTTTTCTCGCGCGGCCCCTTTCTTTTAATAAGAACAACAAGATCGAAGCAAACAGGTCATTAAGCATCGTAATACACTGTGACCTTTTCGTTGTACGGACGGCGAAATCTCAGCAGGGGAGTACGAGAGAGGCCGCGAGAACAGACTTCTGATCGCTGTTTGGGATCGTAAAATCGGTGGGAGACGAGTGGTTGTGCATGGCGTTCGACGTCTATTGAAGTTAACTGGGAAAGAAGACTGTGCTGCTAAGGATTCAACCCTAATGGGATTAAAGTGCATGACATTTGCATACCTAAAAGTACAGTACTTTGTTACTTTTGTTAATCAATTTATTAGAAACGCTATCCACTATGTCATTTCAATATGGTTGTTTTAGGAGAAGGCGACTCAGGTTCATGGTTCATATCGCAAACAAAAGTGTGTGTTGTAGAAGTCCCCCTCCCTTCCTCCCTGGGCTCGGGTAATGATCTTATTACCACGCGATGTTATTAGAGATTAGGATTAGACCTGCTCTGGTCAAATCCTTATATTCGTCCGCGCGATTTCTCTGCGATGCGCCGCATGATTGGTCGTGACCCGGCGTGTTGTGGCGTGGCGTAGTGCACCGGGCACGCCACACACTGCCCCCCCCC
>NW_026267170.1:1856020-1859914 GCF_000697945.3 Frankliniella occidentalis | reverse complement strand
GGGGGGGGGGGTATAAAGGGGGAGGTAGCTGAGCCTATACTAAGTTTACTGCTGGGCTGGGATGTGTGAGTGTGTGTGTGTGTTGTGTTCGGAGGCCCTATCTGGATCCGAACAGGATCCGAACGAACGATTCCGCGACCAAAGTAGAACCAGGCCCCGAACAATATTTTACTACTTTTCATATGGCAATAATGATCATTGCCATTTCATTGTGATGAACCGCATTTTGGCAAAAAGAACTGACTTAAGCGTCTGGGCTCATTGCTTCAAATGCACCCAGAAAATGATATCCTTAAACCAAGGAAAACACATTTAAAAAAAGCAAACAAGGACACTTTTATCTTTGCTTTATAAGATATTTTCATAGTTTTCAAGGAACTTTCCTAAATCTAACGACAATTTTTCCTTTGTTTTATATTTGTCACATGCATGTTCATGAAAATTTCCTTGTATTTTTTAAAAGCGAAAATAGCCTTCTTGCAAGGCATGTCGCCTTAATTTAAGGATACCATTTTCTGGGTGTGCTATCCGTTCCAAATCCGTAAGTGAGAAATAGCGTCATTATTAAAAGTTTTGCGATGACCGATGTGACTGGTCGCCCATCCAGTTATTGAAGCAGTCCGGGTGGCGGTGGCAGTGCGCCGGGGTCGTGCGGGGTCGCCGTTCAGCCCGGACCAAAGCGTTTGCTTCGCACGCCATCCTTCCGTCCTTCACACTTTCTCCGCGCTGAACTGCCGCGCGGCGCGTGGGAGGAGACCGGCGGCCGGGCGGGGCGGGGCCAGGCGGGCGGCCGCATCACGATACACGATTTCAATAAATTTCTCGAGGCGATATTGTAACGTGTGTGGTGCAGGCAGAAGGGGAGGGCGGCGGGTGCGGCGCGGGCGGGAAACGGGAGGAAAGTAGCTCGACACAATGCCAATAGCACTGAGAAAATAACCCTATTTAGATATCAACGTGTGCCTTTCGAGCGGGTGTATGCAGCAGAAAGAAAGAAAGAAAGAGTGTGCCTTTCGAGCGGGTGTATGCAGCGAATGCCCACACTTCCGTCTAGAAGAAGACGTGTCTTTCGCGTCAACGACCGTAAGCACCCCGGCCGAGGCAGCTACTGCCGTTTACTGGGTATTGATGTCCCAGGCCTAAGTGGTCGGCGCGCGAGAGGCAGGAGGACCTGAATAACAACAGATCCTCGATACGTCACGATAGCATCGCTGGCACGTCACACGTAGCGAGGTGCAGTGGACGTGGCTCCCATTGGCTCCACCCGCAGCACTGCATCGGCACTGTGCAGCAGCTAATAGAGGCAAACTTTGGCGCAAGTTGTTGTACTCACTCTAAAAAGCGCAATGTTTGAGAGGGAGTAAAGATTGACAACAGAAGACTTACTATATTTTGGGCAATATTCCATGAATTTTTTTTCTATTGCAGAAAAGTTTTCTTTGTATTACGGTTGAACAAAATTCTTTGTAATACAATAATTTTCTTTGAATTAAGAGTGTAGGAAAACTCAAATCGTAGTTGCAAGTAGAAAAGTGAAAAAAAGTGTGGCAGTGCGCTCAAATTTATGCCTTGAAAAGAAGCTAAAGGCCCAAGTCCTGACTACGAATTTTCCAGTGCCCGATCCCTGGAGTGCGAATGCCCGGTCGTAGGGCACAGATGATTTGGTCCCTGACCTTTGCCGCATAGGTCGCACCGGGCAGATTGGTGCTTGACCGCCGCTGGTCGCCCTTGGCGCTGGCCGCTATGACGCCCGAGTGCAATGATGCAGCCGCGAGTGTCCCACGGATCCCACGGCAGACCAAACAGTCGCATTTGGCGCGACCTCGCGCGGCGTCTTTAGTTGCGCCGAGAACGAAGAAGAGGAAGTAGCAGCAGCAGCGGGCAACTTTTGATTTCGAGGCGATAGTGATCTGAACCTTTCTCCCGGCCGCCTGCGCCCCGCCGCCGCGGAGGTTCACACACTCGCACGAGAGGAGAGGCACGTGCTCCACGTACAAATCCTCGCACCTCCCGGAAGCAGCCACCTGCACCGGCCACGTACGGGGAAAGGGGGCAGCCAAATCACTTCGGCGCAGGGCGCCGGGTTGGACGGGCGCTGTTACACATTCGTTGTTTTCAAAAGAAGTGGCGCTACGAACAAAATATGTAGAAGTGCGATTTGCATTGGCAATGTACCCCTCGTCCATGCGCTGCGCTCTGGGTAAAGGCCTTTACCGATATGCACCGGTTTTTAAGATCTTGCCCAACATTCTCTGTGTCGGTCTGTGGTCATATTGTCCGACTTTTACCTCCTGGAAGTGCCTCTCCCCAACCTGCACCTCCTCCTCCACATCGGGTCATGCCGGGCCTTCCTCTGCTGAGCGGGGCGCCGGTCCCCCACGGCCCAGTGCTCCTGTCCCGAGGAGACCAGGAGAGGGGACCCTCGGCCCAGACAATGGCGGTATGGCGCCTAATCCTGTCGGATCTGAGCCACCTCCTCGTCCATGGGCCGCCCGGGCCGAGCCATCCTCTCCCTCCCCTAGACGATGGCAATCGCCTCCTCACGACACTGTGCGACAAAGTGACATAACGCCCGCGGGGGGGCGGCCGTAGAGCACAGACTGACCAACAGACGAGCAGACAGACAGACACAGACCGACAGACGTGAAAGCAAGAAAGAAAGAAAGAAAGAAAGAAAGAAAGAAAGAAAGAAAGAAAGAAAGAAAAGGAAAGGAAAGAAATAAAAGGAAAGAAAGAAAGAAAGAAAGAAAGAAAGAAAGAAAGAAAGAAAGAAAGAAAGAAAGAAAGAAAGGAAGGAAGAAAGAAAGAAAGAAAGAAAGAAAGAAAGAAAGAAAGAAAGACAGAAAGAAAGAAAGACAGACGCAGACAGACGGACGCGACAGACAGACAGACAACGAGGTTGTGATTGATGAGAAGTTGTCCGCGAGGTGGATCATGGATACCTCGATGTCGCCACGTCACCCACATGCTCGCTCTGTCTGTCGCAGGCCCCGCCCCGCGAGCCCCGCCCCATGAGGACGGCCCCGTTGCAGCGCCGCCCAGCGGACACTGCAGGTGAGCGCTCAGTCCCGTGCTCGGAGTGTGTGTCTATTACACTCCAGTTTACGCCCGTTTTCTCTCCTTTCAAATAACGCAATTACCCGGGGAACCTTCCGAGCACGCCACACCGGAGCCCTCCTCGATAAGTTTATACAGGGCACACTCCCCCAAGTGTCAGGAGGCGGGGCGAGCGGCGGCCTGGCTTGCCCCTGCATGACTTATCGACCGGCTCAGTGCAGCAATCGCCCCCCTTTGCGATACTGCGCTCCAAACGAGTTCCAAATAATTAGCGAATCTCAGCAATCTGCATTAGATTGAGTTTGCGTATCAGTCGAAGATTTACTTACTCCACTTCTTTATAAGCAGTCAATAAAAGGCGACGCACGCGAACACGAGTCTCCTCGTTGCTGAATTGCGGAGCTACGCGACGCTTTTCGTTCTTTGGAGGCGCTCGAGTTCTCTTCTTCATCTAAATGTTCTGCTACCCTCAAATGCAGTCATATGCAGGAGCAGAAAACCTTCAAATTAAAGGGGCATATTCTTTTCCCCTTGACCAGTATCTGCCCTCAGTGGGTCCTATCTGCTGTAGGCCAGCGGGAGGTGCATGCTCCGCGCGCTGCCCCATCCCGACCAGAGCAGTGCATTGCGGTATATTTTGCGCCGCTTTTGTGACGTAAACGAGCGAGCGATCAGCTGGGGCTGGGAGCGTTGGGGGAGGCGACCGAAGGCGTGGCGCGGCGCGGCCGGGGCTCGTCATGATAATATCGACGGCCTGAGAGGGAGGAGCGCGAGGAGCGGTCGGCGGTGCATCTTCGGGATGTCATCACTTCGACTATATCCTCTCCTCTCTACCCC
>NW_026267170.1:1841226-1853180 GCF_000697945.3 Frankliniella occidentalis | reverse complement strand
GCTCGCAGTGCTCCCGAGGCCGGTCACGGTGGCTGGTTGGGTCGAGTTGGGTGGGTCAGGCAGGGTGCTGACCGTAAGATTTCACTCTTGATATAACACACACACACTCTCCCTCCTCCTCCCTCCCCCTCTCCACACACACAACACGTGCAATACTCGTGTGCAATATAGACGTGCACTCAGCGACCCCCCACTGGCCGGCGGTCAGGACTCGGCCTGCGGTCCATCAAAGCGATGCGACCCAGTTGTGGGTTTGGCTTGCGAGCGCTTTGCTCCGCCACCGCCACCCCAAGGACTTCGACACTGCTGGAACAAAGGAGGAGACTTTTTGGAATCGATTTGCTGCGAAGGCATTCATGTTCCCGTCCTGATCGTCACCGACATCTCCTCGTGTTGCAGGAATGTGATGCTGCCGCGCCGCTGCCGGGGTCTGGGCGATGACGGTCCGCCTTTAGGTCCACCATGCCGCCTAGCTCCGCCAGGCTCCGCACGGAGGGCAGCACGAGCCGCGTGCGCATCAAGGGCCCCCTGCGCCTCGCGCTGCCGGCCCTGCTGCCCGTCCTCCTGCCCGTCGTCCTGGCCGTGCTGCTGACGGCGACGGGCGCTGCGGCCAACCACCCCCCGCGCTTCCTCATCGACGGCCAGACGGAGATCGTGCTGCGTCTCAAGGAGGGCAACGAGACGCCCGTCGGTCAGTACACTTGGGTGCATGGGTGTTGGGGTGTTGGGCCTCGGGGGTCGACGCGTTTGTTTAGAGTCTCCCTGACATCCCGGTTACTCGTCGACAGGGAGTCTCATCTACCGGCTTCGAGGAGCGGACCCGGACGGGGACGCTCTGACCTTCGGCGTCCGCGGCTCGGAGGGCCATGACATGCTGCGCATCGAGAACCTGGGCACGAGCGAGGCCAACGTGTACCTGAACAAGGAGCTGGACCGGGAGGTGCGCGACGAGTACCTGCTGGTGCTGACGCTCACCGACGGCCGGCTCGGCGACGGCAACTTCATCACGCAGAGCCTGCTGCTGCTCGTGGAGGACGTGAACGACAACGAGCCCGTGTTCAAGCCCTACCCGCCCAGCATCACGGTGCGGGAGGACGCGGACCCGGGTGTGCTCGCCACCGTGGAGGCCACGGACCTCGACGAGGGAGCCTACGGCCAGGTGAGTAGTGGCAAACATAATGCTGTGGTCACGTTACATGTTGCGCCGAGCTCAATAAAGCTCTTGCTTGCGTCTCCGTGCAGGTTGTGTACTACCTCCAAGAGCTGGACGGCGACGACGACCTCTTCTCCATCTCGACGGTGAATGGCAAGGGTGTGCTGAGGTTGGCCGGCCACCTAGACTACGAACGCAAGTTTCTGTATCAAATACGTGTTCTGGCAGTGGATAGAGCCATAAATGAAAGGGTAAGTGTATCGTTGCAGTTTACGGAGGCCAAAGAGGGAAAAAAAATCTGCTTTGCATCTTAATCATAATTTGATATTTTATTCATAGGTCAACACTGGAACAGCTGCCATTCTAGTTAAGGTACAAGACGTTGAGGATCAACCACCTGAGTTTGTTGTTGTTCCCGCTGTTTCGAGAGTTAGTGAAGATGCTCGCATTGGATCTTCAGTTCTTCAAGGTATGTTGAATACTGGAGATTGAGTGTAATTGTTTCATAAGAACAGTTTTAATTTGAGTGCTTCTCATCCTTATGCAATACATTTATTTTGCAGTGAAAGCTGTTGATGGCGATCGAGGAATTAATAATCCAATTTCCTATTCCATTACCCGTGGAGCCCATGGGGTATTTGAAATTGATGCTAACACAGGAATTATTTTTACACTCCAGAAACTAGATAGGGAAGGACCACTCACAAATAATGGCGCTTACATCCTTGAAATAATGGTACTGTATCAAGCTGATTATTATCATTGTTATTTAGTTAAATTGATGGTTGTTTTATGTTAATCTTTTGTATTCCTATTCTTAAAAAAATGATTTGTCTTGCCTTTTCATTGATTCAAATTAGGCTCAGGAAGACTCAAAATTAGTTCAGCCTCCACCTACAACCCGAACAGAAGTAACTGTTATTTTGATGGATGTCAATGATGAGATTCCCACCTTCCGGAGCTCGGCATATTTTGCTGAAGTAAATGAGAATGCTCCCATAAACACACCAGTTACCTTCCTTAGAAATGCGGTGCCAGAAGTTTTTGACCATGATCAGGTATGTAACAATTCAGACTGATATAAAAATGATTTCACATGGAAATTAAAAATTACTTGTTGTTTTTTCTGTAGGGGAACAATGGGACTTTTATTATGTTCATTGAAGGAGACAGAGGTATTTTTGAAGTTACTCCTCCTAAAGGAATAAATGAAGCAACATTCCTTGTGCGAGTGAAAGATTCAACCAAATTGGATTATGAAAAAACCAAAGGTGTGCATCTTAAATTTACTATGAAACCTCACAAATATATACGCAAGGGATAATTTTATATTTTTGTGGTTTTCAGTTATGAATTTTACTCTAGTAGCCAAAGAAACAGTACCAAATAATGCAAAGTACAGTGCTGTCCCTCTGACAGTACACATAAGAGATGTAAATGATAATGTTCCAGAATTTGATAAAAATGTATATGAGGTAAGTTTCCTATTTCTTGTATGATTTGGAAAGGCTCATTAGCTGTCCTTACAAAGAGTTAAAACACACAAATTTTTTCTTCAGGTTTCTGTCCCTGAAAACTCATTGAAAGGTACAACTGTTGCCAAAATAGTCGCAAAAGATGCAGACTCAGGTGAATTTGGTACTGCAGGCATTCGTTTCACAGAACTGCGGGGAAGTGTTGCTGATATGTATGTACTTTCAACTAAATCAAGTCAACTTTTGAATTTTGGTCTTCAGTTAACATGTGATAAGTTTTCTTTAAAATATTATTTAGATTTACTGTATTTGGTGTAATTGTTTGCAGATTACATCTGGATCCTTTGACTGGTGTTATCACAATCAAAGCGGAGGGAAGTAACTTTGATCGGGAGTTAGCGTCTCGCCACTATCTTACTGTGGAAGTTAGAGATGATCTAGGGAGAGGAAACAGGTACTTTATTTTCACAATTGAATTAGTTTTGCTTGTTTAAAAATTCACTTTGATTCCTAATACCACTCATCTCTCTTCAGAAATACTGTGCAGTTGGTTGTTAACATAGCAGATGTCAATGACAATGCTCCAGAATTTCTACAGAGTGAATATGAAGCACGCTTATTAGAAGACTCTACTGAATTTGAATCTCCTCTAGTAATTGAGGCAAGAGACCTTGACTTAAATGGTAACTATCAGTATCCATACTTTTATCTGAAAAATTGTTTCTCATATATCACATATTTCTAAATTTCTTTATTTTTATTTTTTTCAGGGACCCGTCATAGTATGATACATTACAGTATCATTGATGGTGATCCATTTGGAAATTTTACACTTGACCCTGTCACTGGTGTATTGAAGCCTACTTCCCCGATTGACTTTGAACAGCTTGTTGGTACAAGAGCTGTTTCTGAGGAAGCTGGAGGACCTAATGTCAGACCTGTTCGTATGGTTGTGCAAGCCCAAGATTTAGGTGTCCCACCCATGTGGTCCCAAGCTCTAGTCACAGTATATGTTCAAGATGTAAATGACCATACACCTCAATTTGAACAGGGGTATTATTTGCGCTCAATTCCTGAAGACTTGCCTGGTGGAAGCTCGGTTCTTCAGGTGAAAGCTTGGGATGCTGATGGTTCATCACCAAACAATCGTGTTGTATACCGCATTCAACAAGGAGCAGAGGACAAGTTTGTCATGGATGCTGATACTGGGATTGTAACTGTGGCTCATGGAGCAAATTTAGATCCTGACAGATCTGATCCCAAAAGCAACTTGTATGCTATGGTGGTTGTTGCACTAGATGGAGGGATTGGTGCTAGACAGCGTCAAGCTGCTGTTCCGGTGAACATCACAATAGTGGATGTAAATAACAAGGCACCTGTCTTTCAGGAACCTGGCACAATTCATGTTTATGAAAATACTCCTGTAAGTCCTTAAAAAAAATTAAAAAAATAATAATCCTCTAATTTAAACAAATTGAGTGCCTAAATTTCTTATTGTCACACCATTATCTTTCTTTCCAGGTAGGACAAACGGTGTACAAAGTGGTGGCCACAGATTTAGATGCCAAGCCTGTATTACGGTATCGTATTGATCCAGACAACTCTGAAGCCAGGAATGAGGAGGGCACCATTGTGAAGAGTACTGAATATGATTATCTATCGGTATTTGAGTTAGGTCCCCTGGATGGCTTATTAAGAGTGGCTCGCCTCCTTGACCGAGAGCAGGTTGAAAGTATCCGCCTTGCTCTTGTTGTTGAAGATCTAGCTGCAGCTAAAGGGAAACAAATTGCTTCAGGTATTGTGTACACAAGCTATCTTTGCTTCTTATTTTTACTGTTTATGACTTTTTACTGTAACTAGTCCCTATGTTTGACAGCTATATTGACAATAATTGTTGATGATGAAAATGATAACAATCCAAAGTTCAGAAGACCATTTTACCGGAGATCAATACCAGAAAATAGTCAAACTGGATCTATGATAGTCAGTATTGTTGCTGATGATGCAGATAAGAACCGAACTATTACTTATTCCTTGGAAGGTGTGGTCAAACATCATTTGTATTTAAATTTATTTCAATTGTTGTAAAAGTAAAATATTAATTTGTATGTTGTTGTTTTTTGTTTTTTTGTTTTATCGAAAAAAAAAATTAGCTCCCCGTGCATTGCAAGACCTTGTGCATCTTGATCCAGAGACAGGAGAAATGGTTGTTGCAAACCGCATTGATTTTGAACAGCACAGTTGGCTTAACTTTACCGTTAAAGCCACTGACTCGGGTTTCCCCTCCAGAGCAAGTCATGTTGAAGTATTTATTCAAATTTTGGATGAAAATGATAATAATCCATATTTTATTGGAGACATTACAAATATAACTGTGAGAGAAGATGCACCAATAGGTACAAAATAACACCTATTCTCATATTTTACTTCTGCGACAGTAATTCAAATTTTCATGATATTTTTGCATTTTGAATTTTTTTTTTAGGAACTGAAATAGCTACTATTCAAGCAAAAGATGCAGATTCTGGGGATTATGGAAAAGTTACATATCTTCTGGACCGTATTTCATCTTTGGTAAGCTTTAATTTTACTCAATTTTGTTTCTACTGAAAATTATTTAGAAATAGTTTGTGACCAGCAGTTTTTAAGTTTTATTTTGTCTGATCATCATTCATCTTATATTTTTTGTTCTTTTTATTTTAGGGCAAATTTCAAATTGATCCTGATACAGGGGTTTTAAATGTATCAGACAAATTAAATCGAGAGGAACAAAGTTCTTATCTCTTGGTAATAGAAGCATGGGACAATTACCAATTTGGCTATGCAAGTGGAGAAAGCCGCAACGCGTTCAAACAGATTGGGTAAACAATTAAATTTAAGCCTTCAAAATTCAAATTTTATGAAATACTTTTTGCACTTCCCTTATAATGTATTTGTTTTCATTTTTCTTCAGTGTCAACATTGTTGATGTGAATGATGAAGTTCCTGTGTTTGAGCCAGTGAATGGCTGTGTTCATATAACAGAATTTCATGAGCCCCATGACACTGTGACAGTTGTCAAAGCCAGCGATGCTGATGATCCAAATACACCCAATGGTCGTATTAAATTTTCAATAACAGGAGGAAATGAGCAAGGTTAGTGGAATGCAAAGCACTGAAAATGAAATGTTTTCTTGTTTCTCAGGGGTTTTTTTGGTTTTCAGTTCTGACTGTTTTGTTTTCTTTTCAGAGCTATTTAGATTAGAAACTATTGATTGGTGGTCTGCTCGAATTGTTTCAACCACAACTTTAAAAGCTCGATATGGAAATTATACATTGAAGCTTCTAGCTCAAGATCTGGGGTCTCCTCCTAATTCGGTAACTATGGATTTGTCCATATGTGTGCTGGATATTAATGATAATGCACCTCGTTTTATCAGCCCACCCCACAACATAACTATCCGGGTACCCGAGGTAAGACATTGTATTGGTAGTAATTTGATTGTATTTTTGAAAGGTTGCTTGATTTAACAGATTAATTTCTTATTCTCTTTTAATTTTAGAATGCTACACTTGGAAGCACAGTCATACAGGTTGAAGCTGTTGATGAAGATGTAGGACCAAATGGAGCAGTGCGTTATCGTTTGAGACAAGACCAATCCGGCGATTGGCGAACGTTTGCAATTGATGATATAAGTGGAATAATTCAACTTCGCCAGCCTCTTGACCGTGAGCGTCAGAAAACATATCAGGTAATTGAAGCACTGACATTTCTTGTTCTTTTTTGAAGTTTTCAGTTGTATTTTCACTTTTACATTTAGTTTAACAAATAGTAATATTTTTATTTTTTGTGATTCATTACAGTTAAGAGTTGAAGCTTATGACTTAGGCATTCCCACCCCACTGTCCTCTGACCTGGATCTTACAGTGTATGTCCGCAATGTAAATGACTATGAGCCACAGTTCCTTGTAGATGAATTCACTGTGAATTTCACAGGTATGTAGCAAAATAGATAGAAGGTTTTGACAATAGGTTTTGCATATATATCTTATATTTTATTGATCAATTTTGATTCTTGCATTTTGTACCCCAGAACATAGCTCTCCTGGCCATGAACGACGCATATTGATTGACACAGTTGATAGGGATGAAGTTGATGAATTGGACGATCCACCAACTCCTGTGTGTTACTACATTGTTGCTGGCAACAAGGACGGTCTGTTTGCATTAGAACCCCTACGTCATGAACTTTTGGTGTGTATTCATTCATGCAATCTGTTATTTAAAAATATCTCTTAAATACAAACAACTATAACAAATGCATTTCATAAGTATTTTTTTGTTTTTTTGTTTGAAAATCTATTGTTTTGTAAGAATTTTTCTTTGTTTTATAGGTTGCTAAGGAGCTGGATAGAGAAAAGGCCTCTGAGCATATTCTACTCATAAAAGCCTCTGAAGATTGTCTGCACAGACCTTCGCTTAGAGATTCTAAGATCTCCGAGGCTTCTAATAGCATTGGTGATTTAAGCAGCAACTTTTCTCTAGTTGATGGATGGATGTTTGATTCAAAAGATGATACTCTTCTTCGGGTGATTGTAAAAGTAATTGATATAAATGACAACCCTCCTCATTTTGTTAAAAAAGTTTTTACTGGTGGTGTAACTACAGAGGCTGATTTTGGGACTGAGTTTATGCAAGTCACCGTAAGTAAAAGAATAATCCAAAGGTATCCATCAAAACTTAAATTTTGTGGATATTTTCCAATAATAATCCATGGGGTTTATTTCTCAGGCTGTCGATCCTGATGAAGGTGTCAATTCAGTGGTGAACTATTATCAGATTGGAAGAGTACAAATGACCCTGAGTGAAGGAATGGAAAATATTCAGCATCCACCATTTTTAGTAGACCGTGATACAGGCGGAGTGCATCTGAATTTCGATCCTCAAAGAGGAATGAAGGGGTACTTTGACTTCATGGTAAGTTGGAATAAAATTTCAGCAGTTGTAAATAAATGTTCCAAATTTTGATATTAGTCTTATCATCCCCATCAACAATTTCAGGTGTTGGCAAATGATACTGGAGGACTCCAAGACATGGCACGCGTTTTTATCTACTTATTACGAGAAGACCAACGTGTTCGCTTTGTACTGCGCCAACATCCACCTGAAGTGCGCGAGAAAATTGAAGTGTTAAGAGAGTGAGTAAAAAATTTGTAATTCACCTCTATTTTTAAACTTCTCATCCAAGTACAATTTTAATTTCTATGTTATGTTACAGGGTGTTAGGCAATGTTACTGGTGCCATAGTTAATGTTGATGAGTACAAAGTTCATGAAAATCATGATGGCTCAGTTGACAAAACCAAAACTGACCTGTATTTGCATTTTGTCAATAAGCGAGATAATTCCATTATGGAAGTTGGGGATGTTTTGAGGCTTGTAGATCAAAACATTGAAAGTCTTGACACCTTATTCAAGGCAAGTTTGTGCGCTTATTTGCAGTTTGTAAACTGATAACAAGATTAAGTTTCATAATGATAAACCCTATTTCTTATTTTTACCAGGAGTTCAATGTTCTGGATACAATGCCTGCCGAGGCCATTCCCCTTAAAGCTGAAGCTGAACAGCTAATTTGGGTTTGGCTTGTGAGTAGTACTGTCCTACTTGGGTTGTTGCTTTTGCTGGTACTTTCCATCTGTCTGTCTCAAAGATCATCATATCAGAGGCAACTAAAAGCAGCTACTGCTACTGCTTTTGGTGAGTAAAATTGATTATTGATGTCTTATAGATATGTTATTGACTTTCTAAAAATGCCTGGTTTTTAATGTTCATGTATTTTGAAAATTTACATGGTGCCATATTTTTTCAGGATCTAGTGATTCAGCTCTGGGTCAGGCAAGTGGTCGAGTTCCAAATACAAATATGCATAGCACTGAAGGATCCAATCCTATTTGGATGCAAGCATATGAAAATGAGTGGTACAAAGAGGAAGACTCTGAAGTGTAAGTTGAACAGTTTTATCTTGATTACATTTTATTTTAAAATTTTCAAATCTCATTGTTACGTGTTCTATTAGTTACATTATTAATGTGGTTCATATATTTTTTTAGGCAAGCATCAGACAGAGACTCCCTCGATGAGAACGCTGTTACTTCCCATGCGGAGGCAATAAGATCACCACCACAACCAAATGGGGGAACATTTATTTCGAGTGAACGTCAGACAGTGTACAGTGATTCATGCAATAGGTATGACAGGAGCCTCACTTCAACCTTTTTCTAATGTTCAGCTGCTCCTATGATTTTACTAAGCCATATCACACATGTAATTCTGCTTGCAGCCGATCTAACATGCTGCCAGCTGGAGCGTCAAGCGAAACAGCAACAGTCACTGTCTCTGTTGCACCCCTTAAAGAGCAGAATGACTTAAATCGAATAGGCACTATGTCAACTTATCATCAGAACCTCTATCAGCATTTGGACAAACTTAGTAACCCTCTTATATCCAAGAAACTAGAGACAACTGAACTTTAGAAATGTGCTTAAGCAGACAAAAAAAAAGAGAGAGGAAAGAAAGGGATTGTACTTAAAAAACTTAACAATGACGTCACAAGTCTGATTCTATACAAAGTGCAAATTTTTTCCCTTGCCTAGAAATAAATTTGGATTTATGTAGAGATTTTTTTATTTAAGTTTAAGTTTAACATAGACATGTCTGCCATGTAGATTTTTAAATATAACTGTAATGAATGCTTTAAGATGCAACTTTCCTGCAAGCATACTAAAAAGAGCTGGACTTCATTTAATTTTTACGTCTAATTATTATTGTCTTGGTATTGAAAGCAGTTTACTTGCAGTTGTGCATTGATATTTTTACGAGGCCGGTTACTTATCCTAAAAATGAAATGTCCGCAAATTTTGTAAAATTACTCTTCAATAGTTTCATATATATTTCTTTCATGAAAAGTGTTCTTTTATTGGATTTTATTTCTGTTGAACTTCACAAATATTTGGTCCAACTTTTTAGCACTTTCAGGGCATGAAGAGATCCTCCATGACTTTGAATGTAATGTCATTTGAAAGGACTGATTTTACAAAATGTGTAATTTATTTATGTATTCTGTTTTGCTTGATAACTGTACATAGGTACATTTTCAGTTGAAGTGATATTTAATTAACCAAAAGTGATAGTTATGTAAGCCGATATTTATGAACTTCAGTAAGACATACATATTTTGTATGAGATGTTTTTGTGTTGTGCAAAGACCAGAAAGTTAATTTATGACTTCTCAATTACACAGTTTGTCATATAAACTCTGTAACATAGACTCTTTTGTAACTACCCTTTTCTTTGTGTAAATTTGGACTGTTACCAATCACAGTGCAGGAACTGTAATATTAGATTATTTATAAATTGTACAGTTAGCAAATCAAAGTGCCTTATTTGTAGTAGTGCTTGGAATAATTCTGCCATGTCTGTATTCTTAACAATAACCAAGGCTGTTATTTTTACAAGAATAAATAAAAATGCCTATTCCTATTTACACAAGGTTAGAACCACTTGGAGTAAATTGAGGAAGCTAAATATTTCTACTGATGACTGTATGCTTTACGCATCTTGAAACTGATCTGAAAATACTTTGTAGACTCCAAAGTACTTTGTATAAATCTTTTGTACAACCAGCCCAGGTATATTTCTCTAATGCTTTAAACAATTGTAAATATTTTTTGTATGAAAACTGTAATTAGTGTAACTATATAGCTGATAGATTTTATACCTCAACATCGAATTGATTGTTCAATAAAATTTAAACAATCTTTTAATCAATAGCATCCTTTACTTATCTAAAGAGCCGGAGCATACAACCTCGTACTACATCTGCCGAGTCATTTTTGACGAGTAACAGAACAGAGCAGAGTAGTACATAGCGCCCGGGGAGATCGAGGTAGGCAACCAGTCGTCAGGAGTGTCGTGCGGTTGCCTACCCTCCAGTCGGCGGGCGCTACATACTGCTGTACCCACGCGATCTCTGTCGATGTGCGTCACAGCTTGAGGTCGTAGTCAGCACGCAGTGGTTCGCGTGTGTTTGTAAGAGCGAGATTGACAGACACGGGCTTGTTTATGGGAACAACTGGTGAGAGGCAGGAGCGGGGGCGCCGCATGCACTTACTCTACTCTCCCCTCACGCCTGGCGCGCCCGGCCGCCGCGCCGAGGCTGGCAGCAGGCCGGCGGCAGGCTGGCGCGCGCCGAGACGCTTAGGCTTTGCGTTTTCTCACGGCGGCCAGTCGAGCCGATTCGCGAGCGGTGGCTGGCCCGGCTGGCCTGGTGTCGCCTTTGCGCCTCTCCCCGGCCGGCCTCCCCGGCGCTCGGCGCTCTCGGTCGCGAGCTGCACCCCGTCGGTGGGCCCGGCCGCCGCCGCGCGCAAGGCGCACCGCGTATCGTGTTCAAGTCCACACAGCTAGATAATCTTCTACGATCGCCTTTACCTAAAGTAAGTACAGCACTCTCCAGCCTGACTGAGAACCTCCCTCTATACACACAGATTGATGTATCACTACTGTCTTTCCATGACTTATCCGAACTCAGCTAACAAATGATATATCCCATCTCTATACGTGCCCCTGGCACCCCCCCCCTCCCTCCCCTCTCAGCTCCCCACTAAGGCCAAGGGCTTGAGGGCCGAAGGTCTGGCGCTGGCAGGGGTTGGGGTGAAGGGTTCGTCCGTGTGGTCCCCTGGCTAGCGATACCCGCCCCGCCCCTCCCCGCCGCCACACGGGGTCTCACTGCTAACCTCACGGCAGGCGCGCGCCACTGTTTTTGTGGACGTGAGCCAAGTGTTATGCTGTTGACTGTTTGATCAAGTCGCTGAGATTCTCGACCGCTCCTCTCCTCCCCCAACGGCAGCGTGGGTGCAGCGGCGCGCAAGACTGTCAGCCATTTATTTTGATTTCTTTTTTTCTTTTTTTGCACAAAAACGAATGGGGTCGAAAAAAAGCCCAACAAACTAAAAGCGTCGACCCGCATTATTTATTCTGCGTTGTCGTCACAGCGACCCGAACCACTCGACCCGCCTCTTCCAGGGACGACACGATGATCGACCTCGAGCTCCCTGGCGTGGGCGTGCGCCTCGGCGTCCACAACGACGCCTTGCTCCGCCTTCCCCGGCGCACCGCGTCGAGCAGCAACCTGCCGCCATCGCGCTGCTCCGTGTCTGTTCTCCCACCCTCCGGTAGGTCTACACATCTAGCCTTAGGGTGTAGCGATTGTTGTTGTTGTTGTTGTTGTTGTTGTTGTTGTTGTTGTTGTTGTTGTTGTTGTTGTTGTTGTTGTTGTTGTTGTTGTTGTT
>NW_026267170.1:1839267-1841176 GCF_000697945.3 Frankliniella occidentalis | reverse complement strand
CCCCTCCAGCCCCCTCCAGCCGGCTCCGGGGGCCCCGCCAGGAGAGGGAGGGAGAGGGGGAGTCAGGCGTCTTAAATCAATACTCTGCCGAGGCTCGCGGACTAATTGCAACATAGGTCGGGACTGGAGCGCAGTGTCCGATACCCCATACTGCTGCAGTGAGACCGGCCGGTGGGACCCCAGCCGACGGGCCGGAGCCCGGAGCCTGCTTCGCTCCGTCGTGCGCTGTCTGTTAACACGGCCGCCCGGACCGCAGCCTCCCACTCGTGTGATTGACAGCCTAACGCGCCGGTGCCAGATAGCAGCCGCTCTCGCAAATCTTTCCTCCTCCTCCGCTCGCCGTTTTCCAGACAGACAGGCAGGACCGCCGCGCGGCAATTCAGGAAAGGTTGATGGCTCTCTCGTGAGGACGATATGCCACGGATTACGGCTCTCCTCCACGCCCGCCGCTCGAAAAACAGACCTCATACCGACCAGGCAGGCGGAGCGTCTGCCGGGCTTCATCGCCTTCGTGCCTGTCATGTTATGGGCACCCCGGCCCGGCACCGGCCCGGCACCGCCAGACTCACGAAAGCGCCAAACGGCGGCGTGCTAATGATCCACAACGCCGGTTTTTAGTTTTTATTCATTTTACGCCCGCGAAAGTGCGTAAAATGACAGTCGGAGTTGTACGTCAGGTGCTCTCGCTGCCTGTCACCTCGATGTTGGTCCCCTCTATCGCGTCTCCCTCTGCTCCATCGCGATCGAGGAGCGCCCATGCCGCGCCACTGCAGCACCTCCAGTTCCCACGCGACAATGCGAGTATGAGGCTCCATTCCCATACTTTCTTTCTCACTTGGCGCGCGAGCGCCGGCGCTGGTGGGGGCTAGACTCGCCCCGCCGCGGCCAGCTGGGCAGAGTGGAGTGGTGTCGCTAGTGGGGCTTTGCCGCGCGCTGCAGGGGCGGGTAGACCAGGGCGGGGCCGGCGCTTTAGGTAGGCAAGTCCGCCCAACGGGGCTGCTTTACGGGCTTGCCTGCGTGGCAGGCGCTTTCGGTAGGCAATCCCGCTCAACAGGGCTGCGTTACGGGCTTGCCTGCCTGGCAGGCGCTTTTGGTAGGCAAGCCCGCCTTACAGCCCAGCGTCGCGGGCTTGCCTACGTGGTAGGCGCTTTTACTTGACGAGCCCTGGCTGATACTCTGCTCCCGGCTGGCCTGACTGTGCACGCGTGCCCTCGTCAGCCTGCTCGGTTGAGGGCGTGGCCCTTAACCTTTTCCTCGCCACAGCCGCTGCCGCCACCCTGTTCACGTTCCCTCCGCGTCAACGCACAATATGATATGTAACGCGACCCACTGCTGCTGCTATTTGCATTGCGCTCATACAGTCTCACGGTGGAGTCGAGTCGGGTTTTATTTGCTCACGGCGTTACGCCTTGCATCTCTTTTTCTCTCTCTATACCCCCCCCCCCCCCCCAACACTCACACGCATTGGCTCGCCCCACTGTCATGGAGAGCGCGGGCGCGGACACACACACGGCCCGAACTAATCTGTGACTTATGCGGCGAATGATACGACCGAGCTGTAAGTCGCCCTGCCCCACCGCACGGCTCCGCAGAGCTCCGCTCGCCGACGCCTGACAGATTGCGCGCTGGACGTAACGCACATCGGGTCGGCCGAGCGGCGGCCCGTGGCGTCTTGTGGTCCAGCGGGGCGCCGCGCCACCTGCATCAAGGTGTTGTGGTGCAGGCCCGCACTTTGAGGGCACTTGTTTTAAAATTGCATTTAAGGTTCAAATGTGTGAGGGTTTGAAATGCTCAATGTAAAGTTAATGGCAGAGTAGAGACTAGCGGGTTTTGTAGGTATTGCTTTGAAGCTAATGTTCAAAGTACGATCCAAATTTGACATCATACGCTGTACACTGTATGTGGGTGG
>NW_026267170.1:1829259-1836791 GCF_000697945.3 Frankliniella occidentalis | reverse complement strand
ATAATAATAATGGATGTGTCTGCAGGGCCGGTGCACAACGGTGTTCACTCCCCAACGCGTCGACGCTGCGCGCCGTCATCGTCCTCCTCGTCGAGTCCGCTGCCCCGGCGGCGGCACCGCCACCACCACCATCAGCATCAGCAGCATCAGCAGCAGCAGCAGCACGAGGTCGAGGAGCAGGAAGAGGACCCACAGCGCGTTCTGAAGCTGAGCCTCCGCAAGCCCGGCGCCTGGCAGTGGCAGGTGCACACGTCGGCGTCCTCGCCCGCGCTGCTGGTGCCCGCCGTGCAGCTCTACGACCACCGCGGCAGGCTGCTACTGGACACCTCCTCCTCCTCGGCGTCCGTCAGCAAGAGCAGCAGCTACCGGAGTGACGCCGGCAGCAGTCCCTGGCCCGGCGGCAGCGGCGGCGGCGGGCAGCACCACAGGCGGCGGCGGCGGCATCGCTACTGCGGCAGCGGCAGCGGCAGCAGCAACTACTCAGGTAGGTGTCGCGAAGCGAAAAGCGCCATGAACTGCATAGGCACCACAAAATAATACCTCCTGGGAGGAGAAGTTGTGCACTTTTGCATAGAATACCTGATTTCTACATGTAATGAGGGAGGGGGGAGGGGGCGCCACGGGCGTGCGTGCGGGGGAGGTGCGCGAGTATGCGAATGCACGTGGAGCCGGCGCCGCCGGTGGAAAGGGAAAGGGGTAGGCGAGGGGAGAGTTTGCCACTTCGCCGCGGCATTCTTGGCAAGTGACGAATTTCTGCGGCGCGACCTTGCCTCAGTGCCAGGCGGGGCGGGAGTATATCAGCGGTGGCCGTGTCGAGGCGAGACGGGACGAAACGAAACGCCCTCGTTTACCTCATAAAATCGCATTTTTTAAAATAATGCAAAATTTCACTTTGCACTCTGTGTGTTGTATGGCGCAGTGTCGACGCAGCCTCGGCGCATCATTCTCTGGTTTTACAACGGCCACATTAGGGAGTAACTTATACTCCGCAATTCCAACCCTTGGAAACATTATGTCGACCACAAATTGGGGGAATATTATGTGAATTCATTTTTCGTGGTGGTACCTCACATCGCTCCCATCCACCCCAGGTCTCGGCAGCCACAGATCAAGCCAGTGAAACGGATGGCGTCTTTAAATTCCTATTCATTTGGCCGGTTGATTCTGTGTCACAGTGAGATGTAGGAGGGCCTTCTTGGCTCAGCTCTCGGCTGTTCTGTTAATTAACGACCCTGAATGAAGATCCAAGTGATTTAGCCGTGGGACTTGTTCTTCATAAAATCTGGAAGACTGAACTAGGTTGGCCTTAAGACAGCATCAGTTGCTGCGAAAGTATTCCAGTTAAAATTTATGTGCGTAAGTTATGAGAATAGTGGGTGAATGGGTCCGATCTCGATCATCAAAGTGATAATCCACTCTTGGCGCAGGCGAGTGAAAGGAGAGAGCGAGAGCGAAATAAAGAGGGAAAAAGAATTGAGCGGGAGCGGCTCTCCGCTCTCCCGAACTATTTTCGTCCGAGGTGGGGCATTACACGCGACTTGTGTGTGACGCGAAGAATATATTTCAAGCGTCACGGTGGTGAGCCAGTCCGCGAGTGCACGTTCCATTCATTATCGAGCTACACTCCCAAGAACACTGCGAGAGGCGACACAGCTAAAACTCGATAAAGCCATAGACTTAGGAGTAGGAAAACAGAGAAGGGCAGGGAGATTGAGGGAGGGGGAGGACTGGGGGATAAATAAATAGAAGGATAAGTGCGAGGGCGTAAAGAAAACGAGAAAAGCAACGACAACGTTGGAAAGCCAAAAGCCACGGAATGGGAGACGAAGAGAAGAGAAGGGACGTGGAGTGTAGTACTGTGCTGTGATTGCATCTGGCGGGCGGGAGTGGTCAGCGAGCAAGCGGACCCGGCTCAACGGGGCTAGCTTCACAGCAGCAGCGCGGCGGCCGGTCAGTGCACGCCCCGCCACGCCCCACCCCGCCCCGCCACGCACCGGGCCCCGCTGCCCGCCCCGCGTTGGGCGGTGGCCAGTGGATTGCAGCGCTGGCCACCTCCTCTCGCCGCTGGCCGCCGGGCCGCCGGCGCGCACGCGAGCGGTCACTCGCCGGTGCGGGCCCCAGAGCACGTGCCGCTGCCGCCGCCGCTGCTGCCCAGCCAGCACCGCCCCGCCCCGGCCCGGCCCGGCCCGGCCCGGCCCGGCCCGCCCCGCCCCGCACCTCCGCATGCCGCGCCACGCATCGCGACAGGTGGGTCGGTATACCCGATGCACAGGTTGAAGTGACTGCAGCAAATTTCAACCAGGCAAAGAATGAGACAGGTGCACGAATTCCCCCCCATTCACCGCGCCATTTGCCGATTCGCAGTCGCACACCAAATTCATTTAAAAGTGTTCCAGTCCCGAGTAATTCCACACACACTAAACCCTTATGCAGTTTTTGTGAATGATTATGCAGCCTGGCATGCAGCCATAGTTATGCTCATCCTTTCATGCATAGTTATGTGCAAATTCTGCACTACTATTTGTGCATAACTATGGCTGTATAAAATTCTACAAACGTTATGCACAACAGAATGAATAAGGGTTTAGTGTTCACCTGTAACGTGTAACTTGTAATAAATTGGTGCAACACTGAAACCACCCAATTTTTTTGATGGTCGACGGCCGGGGCCTGCTCCGCCCGCGGCCGCTACCGGGCTGGACCGCGACGCGTGCTCGGCCTGCGGGAGCGGAGCAGGGCACGCCAGGGCAGGGCAGGGCAAGGCAGGGCAGGGCGCGAGTTGAGCACATAATAGATCGCGGTGTGGCTCCGGCCCGGCCACATGACCCTTTATGGCCGAAAGTGAATTATCGTGTCCCCAGCGCCGTGGGACCAGCGAGATCCACTGCGGCCCGCTCACAGCAAAAAGGGGGGAAGAATACAGCTGTTCGCCGAGGTGGATGGATCGGAAAAGTGGCCGCCCGCTCGCCGGCTCACAACGTGGCTGGCTGTAACAACCCAACGACCCCGTAGGTAGGATGTGGTTGTGGTGGTGTATACCGGATGTGTCCGTTTGGGCGGGTTGCCTATACACACTAAAATCTCATGAACATTTTTATTCATAGCCCACTACTGCTGCTCTGAAGACTAATGTCTGTAAACATGCTCCGGTTACACATTTTTTTAATACACGCCAGTATGAACAAATTTCTTTATGATACCCTGTTTAAAAAATAACATTAGTAAGCCATGCCCTCTAAATGTCAATATGTAGGATTCAAAATTGCATCTTGCAACAGATAAAAATTATTGTCCCTTGACATTTAGAGTTTGAATAAAAATGTTCATAAGATTTTAGTGTGCACCCAGCGCTCAGAGACAATGACCACTCGCTTCCACGCCTGCTTACTCCTACGGCCTGCAAATGCAATCATTCAGAAAGTATTTTCTCCCCGTTACGAACCTGCCTAGTTTGGCCCTTTCAAGCTCTCAAAGCGCCTGGTACGTAGACAATATCTTGTCCTGTGCACGTGTGTACTGCGAGGTGGCCTACCTTGAGTCTCGCAGGCGCCGAGCTCCGAGCTTCTATCCTTTGACGGACGAATGAATTTGAGAAACACGGACCGTACTTTGTGGACGATTCGTAGAGTCTTATATATTTGCGGTGCGCGGTTTGGAATTTGACGGTTGGGCGGAGGTTCTTTGCCATTAGGTGAGGCGTGAGATAAGAAATGAATTTATGACAATATATCTTTTAAAGTCAGCATACCTGTTTCAATATAGATCGCACCCCTATCCCATGGAGGCTTGTTTTAAAGAGAATTTTAAGAGAAAGAAGATGGCGTGGTCTAAAATGAAATTTTTGTTCATAGTTAGAAAATCGCTGTTTAAAGTGAAGCCCTCTTTAGTCTTCAGTTAAAACTGACATCTTGTTCTATCCTACAGTTTGATTTGCAGAGTAGTAGTGCGAGGCGATGGCTTGCAGCCCGGCTGGTCGGCTGGTCCGCTCCTTGTGAATGCGGCTCGGCTACTATTACTACAAGCGGTAGGAGACAGTACAAGGAGGACGCGTATCCTGTCAGAAAACAACAATTTGTATGCGAGAGAGAAAAGCGGATCGGGGTCTTGTTGGCCTGCTTGGTGGCGTCCTGTCGGGAGGGTCCGCCGCTCGCGGGAGCGGGCTCCTCGTGTGCCTGTCTGGGGTCGGCCCGCCCGCGCTCGCCTGCCGTGCACCCAGTCGGGCGGACACAAAGAAAGCCGTAATTCACATTGATAGGGGGAAATTGCCTAGAAAGATCGCGGTGAAGGCGCTCGTGTGTGTGTGTGTGTGTGTGTGTGTGTGTGTGTGTGTGTGTGTGTGTGTGTGTGTGTGCGCGCGCGCGCGAGCGAAGGCGTGTTAGGGTAAGGTCGATTGAAGGCTCGAGGCCTAGCTCGATGGGTTTGCAGGGTGCGCTGCTGTGCCTCCAAGGCCCCCGCTGTCTTTAGGGGAAAAGGTGGGGGGGGGGGGGGGGGAGTCTGTTCGAAGAGGATTGGAGTGGGGAGGGAAGGGGTTGTATGAGGTTACTTGTTGTGTGACTTTCGTCGGCGGTTCTTAGCACCCCTGATCTGGGCACCATACCCGAACACTGCCAAACACGGCGGTACTGTACCCAACAAAACGCACAGCTTTATTCCCGGATTGTCATTGTTGACACGGTATACTCATAAACAGCAACATGCACTTTTCGGAATAGACATCTCAACTGCCGCCGTGGATGTATTTCATGCCGTAATAAAGGGCCAACCCCCGCCCGCCCGCGTACAGCGTACACAGCGCCCTTATGCAAAGAGGCCATCCGACCCCCCGACCCGTCACCGCAAGAAACCCTACGCGCCTCTCTGCAACCCCTCCGACACGCTCCGCCTCTTTCTTCACACTGCACCCCGCCCGCCCGCCCTATTAAAGTGTCAGCTTGTGATTATAATTTCACGTTTAGTTAATAACAAGTCTAGGAGGCCGCGGCCACACGGCCTGCTCCTCACACCAACAGCGTTCCCGTTTTGTTGCCAGCTCCTCTCCAGCTCAGGGCCTGCGCGCGCGTCCACCCCTCCCCCTATAACGTACCATACTAGCCCTCAATTCACTCCTATCTACCCAGTGGATGACCTCCTCGACCGCGCTATAAATTATTGACGATGCTCGGAACGATTTCAACAGAAGCGGCAACAACAAACAGTAGGCTGCCCTTCCGCCCCGGCGCGCCAGCCCCTCGGGGAACGCGCCAAGGGTGGGCAGGGTGGGCAGCAGTGGGCTGGTGGGCAACAGTGGGTGGTGGGCAGCAGTGGGCTGGTGGGCAGCAGTGGGCTGGTGGGTGGCAGTGGGCTGGTGGGCAGCAGTGGGCTGGTGGGCAGCAGTGGGCTGGTGGGCAGCAAGTGGCTGGTGGGCAGCAGTGGGCTTGGGCTGGTGGGTAGCAAGGGGCTGGTGGGCAGCAAGGGGTTGGTGGGCAGCAGTGGGCTGGTGGGCAGCAGTGGGCTGGTGGGCAGCAGTGGGCTGGTGGGCAGCAGTGGGCTGGTGGGCGGCAGTGGGCTGGTGGGCAGCAGGGGGCTGGTGGGCAGCAGGGGGCTGGTGGGCAGCAGGGGGCTGGTGGGCCCCCGCGCCCCATCCCGCGCACACAGCAGCAAGTCACCGCGGCCGGATGGCGGGAGGGCGTGGCGAGAAGTGGCGCAGAGTGGCTCGGGGTGGCGGGGCGGGGCGGGGAGGGGCGTGGAGCGGAGGGTGCGAAAGGAGATATACACGGGGGGCGGTCTCCGCGCATGAACCCTGCTGGTGCAAGTTTGGAGCGGGAGCGGAAGTAGACAGGGGTTGACGGCAGGAGAGAGGGGGAGGGGTGCGTTATGACCACTGCTTCATGAATGTGTACGCGTCCGGCAGAGGGGGCGGCCCCCGGGCTGCATCCTTCAACGAGTCGCTAACATCTACCCCCCATCCCCTTCCCTATCTCTTTTTATCCTTCCTCCTACACACCACACACCCCTCCTGGAGAAGCCAGTCCTTTTACTACGCACGTAATCCTTATGTACTAGATGAGGATGACAGATTGAGCTCCAACCATAGCAATAATTCACGAGAACATCAGGAAACATGTTAGATTCATAGGGTCTTCCTCTTTCGAATGGACACACTGTTAAATTCCTACAAAGCATTCGCTTTGCAGAGCTGCGAAGTATTTCACTCCTTTGCAACTACGAAGCATTTACTTTGCAATAATTACAAAGTGATGCTTTGCAGTTGCAAAGCAATGAAATCGCTGCATAGCATCGCTTTGCAATTGCAAAGTGTCACTTCGTAATTGCAAAGCATCACGTTGTAATTGCGAAGTTAAATGCTTCGTAGTTACAAAGGAGCAAAATACTTCGCAGGCTTTTAACAGTGCAGGTCACGGTCTTCCACTGACAAACTTTTGCATTCGTGTCCAGTTTTGCGGCTGGTGCCCGATGCTGTCCGTTTCTGAACTTGTCGAGGTACTTTTGCCTGATTAGCAATTTGAGTGGGCTGGGCTGGGCGGGCGCATACACTGCTGCTGCTCAACAGCTCTCTGTGAAAAGCGTTTCCTACAGCCAGCGATAAGCAGCCGATCCGTCCCCCGGGGGTCGTGCACAGGCTAAACAGTCCAGCAGCGCTGGGCCGGGCCGCCGGGTGGGCGTGCAGAACATGAACAAAACCCCGCCCGCCTCCGCAGCCGCCCGCCGCCTCAGCGCCCCACGCAGTAAAATGCCTTTCCAATGGCCCCGCCCTATCGCGGAGCCGCAATCTCCACCCGCCTTCTCGCCCTCCAAATCCAGCCCCCGCGCTCCAGCTGCCGTGCCGGACCACGGCTGCGTCCTCCCGTCCCGACACACACTCCTCTGGCGCACCAGCTTCAGCACCACCCGCACCCGCACCAGACCAGCATTCGGTCTAGCACCAGCACAAGCACAACACGGAAGAAAAAGGAGGTAGCTAAAATAGCTGGTGCATTCGCAAATATGGCTTGAGATCACAATATTAGCTCGCTTAGATATTTCTTAGCTGAGAGAGCTAACATGTTAGCTTTCACAGCTAGTTGCTTAATTTTTGAACAACTATGCGTGGCTAACTTTTTAGCTCTCTTAGCTAATAACTAGCTTCGCAAGCTCAAATAGTTTGGGATTTTTCCTCATTTTTTAGAATGTTCCTCAAAATTTGAGATGAGATCTGAGGAAAGTAGGTGGTTTTCCCTTGGTTGTGGATGGCTCCCATTTTCTGCGTTCATAGGCTACCCTCCTCAATTCAACCAGTGGAAATGCCATATTGTTTTCAGAGCAGTTGCATTCGATGCAACTGCAGTCCGATTGTGCACACCGCTTCTTGAAGCGGAACAGTTATTATTCACAGAGGCTTTGATAAGCCTGATAACGTCGAGCTGGACGGCATTCCCTTTCCGCCACGCCGCCCTCGCAATCCTCTCATGAGGGGAAACAAGCGTTATTATTATTTGCGGCTCAGTACTGCCCCCCCCCCTCACCTTCTCTCACTCTCTCTCACTCACCCCTCA
>NW_026267170.1:1821720-1828949 GCF_000697945.3 Frankliniella occidentalis | reverse complement strand
GCTGCTCCTGCTGCTGCTGCTGCTGCTGCTGCTGCTGCTGCTGCTGCTGCTTCTGCTGCTGCTGCTGCTGCTGCTGCTGCTGCTGCTGCTGCTGCGGCGGCTGCTGCTGCTGCTAGCAATCCGGTAATCCCTGCAGCATATTTAAGGGAACCCGGTGAGCCCCTCACTCGTCCTTCCCCTTCCATACATGCCCCACCCCCTTTTCCTCACGATTCTGTCTGCCTACCCCCGCTACCCCTTCTCCATTCTGGATCCTCTTCTCTCCGTCTTCCATGGGAGCCCAGCCCCCTCCCCACTCCAAGCCTCGCAGCCCTTCGTAAATTAGCAGGCTGTGTATGAGGAGGCGAGGAGCGCTGCTTAAGGGACTTTACACTTTACACGCGCGCACGCACACTCACACACACACACACACACACACACACACACACACACACACACACACACACACTCGTGCTATAATGAACCAGCGAGTATCACAGTTGTTGTAGGGGCCGTTAGGCGGGACTACACTGCGGCCGGCAAGATGTACACACAAATGTCTACGTCTCTACTTGCCGTCGACCGTGCTTTGACGATCGTGCCGCTCTTGCCCCCTCGATCGATGATTTCTATACGCAGCCTCTTTTCGCCCAAACCAGGTGCCCCGACTCGTCGTGGGCCGCGCAGGAGGCCGGTTGAGAGAACGCACAGCCCGAGGCACGGCCCGAGGTCGGCGCGGAGCCGCGGTGCGTGCAGTGTACACGCCGCGCGCCGGCACTAGCGCCGTGCAACTGGCGCCGGCGTTTATGGATTCGGTTTTATGGCATTGCTCGACATTGCTGCACCCCTTCCCGGTTCCGGGGGTGCTGCCCGGAAGGGAGGGGGGCATGTAGAAGAAGAGGTATGCACGATGCGTCGAAGACCCGCATGAGGATTCCTCGCTTTACTTCGCCTTACGGCCCGAATCATGATGGGAGAGGAGGCGAAAGGGGGAGGAACGCCAAACGAAAGAGAAAATGACGCTCCCTTCCGCTCGGGTTATTGCGGAGCCTGCTCGGACGGACGCTTTGTAGTCGCGGCGAGAGGCAGAGACAGGCGCCATAAAACCCCGACCAGCGCCGCCGACATTGGCGAGCCACGGGGACCGGTGAGGGCGAGGACGACAAGAACCGTGAGGGGGTGTGAGAGCGCACGGCATCGCAGCACACAGCACACACCCCTCCGCCCCGGGCTGCGGCGAGGAGCAGGGCGCCGGGGGGCCGGGCCCGCCCGCAACGCAGGTGCTGCATGCGGGCGGCCTATAGCGGAGCCGTCGGGCGCCTGGCGCGCTGCGGTCTTGGTACAGTGAGTAGATGAGTCCAAGTCGAAAGCGCAACGAAATAGCTCGCTAATTCAATTTTCTACAAATATCGTTTTACAAACAACAACATCAACTACAACGACAACTACAACTACAACTACAACAACTACCCTCGAAATCATTTTAAATAAAAACTCTATCTACTTTCAATAGAGATCTTAAAAAGCGGTTTCAGTATATCCAATTATGTATGTTATACATGGGTTAATTCAAAAAAAAGGGTTTCAAACAAAATTGTCACAACTTTGCTATTAACAAAGACATCTCATAGATTGCCATTCGCGCCTTGTGTAACCTATCAGCTTGACTTCAAACACCCACATCTACTGTGAGGCGACGGGTCTGCGTCCGGTCGATACAACCCCCCCCCCCTCTCCTCCTCCGCGACGGTCCCCTGGAGCGGGTCGGTATTGAAACACTAATCGTCGAGAGTGGGGGTCAGATCTGATCCGCCGACCATCATGTCCGGCAGACTCACTCCTTGGTCCTGGACAGCGGCGCGCGGCGCGCAGTGGCGGCCGGGTCTGCCTAACCAGAACTAATGGCCCGAGCTCTGAATAAACCATGGTGGCCGCGGGCATTGGGGAGAGAGGGGGGCTCCTGCTGCTGGCGAGCCGCTGAGCAGGACTGTGGTCACTGGGTGGCCGCCACGGCGCCATCGAGGTTGTGGTCAAGGACTGTACATCCGACTCATCGGTCTGGGCTGTGCCGACCCGTACCCGTGGTATTATTACGTATGGTGTATGCCGATTTAGGAAAAAGGCCTTTCCAATCCGCACAGGGAGGGTGACAATGCCCGGGATTGATCGCGGCTCTGAGCAAGCACATTCTCTTCTGTGTGGGTCTGGGGGCGACTCGGACCTGCACTTTATTGTTTGCTGCGCAGTGACTTGCTCTCCGTGAAACAATGTGCGCTGACGTTGATGCATTATGCCGCGCGCCGTGAGCCTAATGGCGACTGTGTTAACGTTTCTGTACATTATACACATTTTTTCCCCTCACTAGTCGTGCTAGTTGTCTTACATCAATCATGGATATTTTGTTGTGCTGCTGTCGGCGGCCTTAGGCGAGCCTATGAGGAGGGATCTGACACCACTAAAAGGCGCTGACAGGCTCGCAAAAGGTCGAAGTGTTCGTTTTACGTGCCGTGTTTTAAAGTTTATCTTTTAAATATTAAAACAAACACACAAACAAACAAACACACAAACAAACAAACAAACAAACAAACAAACAAACAAACAAACAAAAAACTCGTAAAATTACACACTGTTAAATTCCTGAAACATTTACTTTGCAATTGCAAAGCAATGCTCAATGCTTTACATTACATGCTGCAAAGCATCCCTTTTGTAATTGCAAGTTGCAAGCACCGCTGTGTAAATGCAAAGTAATTTCTTCGTCGTCACAAAGGATATAAACCCTGCTTGTCAGTTCTGCAAAGCATTGCTTTTCAGGAATTTAACACTTCAGGAACTACAGTAGCCCCTCGGTATAAGCGCACTCGTTATAAGCTTTTATTAGGTACGGTCCCTGCTTACGCGCGGGGGTCGAGCTCTTTGTTCGCCGAGGAGTGACGAGGGGATGACAGGGTCCCGGGCAGAGGCCCGCTCCTCGGGTGCTCCGCTGTGCCGGCCGGCCGTCCGGCCAGCCCGCCGCCGGGCCTGGGGGTGCCCCCCGCATGGCAGCGCCACTCGCAGCGTGCCGGCGGCAGCGGGTTTCGGGAGTGACAGCGATCGCACGAGTAAATGATTGGCAGGTTTATGGCTCGTGCTCGTCGCCAACTCGACCCTTGCAACAGCTGCAAAACAGTTCGAGATCCTCGTTATAAGCGAATTTTGAGTCGATGTCTGCGAGCTTATACCGAGGGGTTACTGTATCCTGGAAACGCCTGCTAAGTGAAGTTCATGCAGATTACTGACAAATCTGTACTTTCAGCAGAGTTTTGCATCCACACATTTCCGCACGGTGAAACCGCTTACCTGACTTTCAGGTAACTTTTTTCCGGATTCGGGTAAGTTACCTGAATATGACGATTTTCAGGTAATTTTACCTGATTTTGGCCGTATTCAGGTAGCTTACCTGATTCTTCGCCAGGGACCTGAGGCTCCCTCCGGCCGGGCCAAGAATCAGGTAAGCTACCTGAATACGGCCAAAATCAGGTAAAATTACCTGAAAATCGTCATATTCAGGTAACTAACCTGAATCCGGAAAAAAGTTACCTGAAAGTCAGGTAAGCGGTTTCACCGTTCGCTCAGCTACTAACAACTGTCTCGGCTACCGTTAACTGCTATCGGAGGTGTACAAGGCACAGATCCCTGCAAATCTACCGGAAACTTTATGGATTTCACGCTGACATGTTCTGGGCGAACAGACCAATCTGCACTTCACTATCTCTGTAAAAGTCTTCACAGATAACAGATTTTTCGAACAGTGATATGATGACAGATTGATGGTACAGAGTGGTCCATAGACCCCTTCCTTTATTTTGCTTATACTGTACCGGATGCAGGCGTGCGGCCGGGTTGCATACTCGCACGGGGCCATAAGGCGCCGTGGGGAGCGACGGTAGGCAAGCCCGTCCGCAAGCCTGCATGCGGTACAGTATAAGCAAAATAAAGGAAGGGGTCTGTGGACCACCCTGTATAGTCGACTTATCGGAGGAGCTCGAAATATTCCGCGCAGTTCTTCATGGATCGAGCGAGACGCGTCGGCGCCGAGTCTCTCACCCGCTGAGCGGATCCCCCTCCGTGATGAGTTTTCTGTCACAGCTCCTTAGGAAATGACATGGAAGCGAAATCTCGGCTCGAAAAGCGGCGCGGCGCGCCGCCGGTCGGTTCCCGGGTAAAAAGTGGCTGAGGAAAGGGAGGAAAAGGGAGGTAGGGGGGAGGGGGGGGGGGTAGGCACAGAGGGCTTAGAATAAGCTCGACGCGGCGCGGCCAAAGCGCTGCGGGTGGCGGCGGTTGTAGCGGATTAGGGCGCGGCGGAGCGGCGCAGCGGCGCTCCAGAGGGATTGTGGGTGTCATGGCGTTACAGTTTTGCTTGAATAGCGTCATGCCTGGGCCTCTGCTTTACCCAAAGGAGTATAGAGACAGGCGGACCGAGTGAGGGGAGGGGGTTGAAGAGAGACAGACGGACGGACGGACGAACGGACAGGCGGACGGACAGGCGGACGGACAGGCGGACAGACAGACAGACAGACAGATAGATAGATAGATAGATAGATAGATAGATAGATAGATAGATAGATAGATAGACAGACAGACAGACAGACAGACAGACAGACAGACAGACAGATGGACAGACAGAGGCAGGCTGTCGGCCCGCGCCGCGCCGCTCGCTGCGTCCCTGGTGTGGTGTTTGCGCAGGGAATGGGGGAGCTGGGAAGCCCGGCCGGGAAAAGGCAGGCCGGCCTTATTCTGTAAGTGTCTTTGGTAAAACAAAGGTGTCGGTGTCGAGGCCTGCCGCACACAGCTTGTTGTCGGTGCTGTTCCTCTCACGACCTCTTTACCCCCTTCCACAGACCTTCATCCCTACCTCCCCCCTTCTCCCCCTCCCTCTCGCTCCTGGTCCCGTGACTGAGGGCCCCATCCCTCCTTATCTTCAGGCTCCTCGCCAGCGCCACACCTTAGCTCCAGTTGGCTGAGAGATAATGGAATAATGTGGCAGCCCCCATCAATATATATTACAAAGACCAGTCCGACTGCCGGCGGGACGCGCCCGGGCGGGACCACCGTTAACTCCCTGAAAGGGAGCCTGGCAGGCAGAGGGTGGCGAGGGCCGGGGTCGGTAGTGCCCCTGGAGGCGCTGCCCGCCGCCCTATGTCTTGGAAAAGCAAGGAGACAAAAGAGTCTCCACGAAAGGACGCTTTGGTTCAATCCCGGTTTATTTGTCACTATAGGCAGGTAAAATCTTTTCTTCAGAAGGGGAGGGGTTACAAGGTTGAACCATCATGGAGCCGATGCTGTTTTTTCAACATCCTACTAATACTGTCAAGTATTCGAAGTGTATGAGATAACCTCTGTCAATCTTTGACATCCGATTTATAGCACTTCAGTAAACGGAAATTTGGGCTGACATGCATAGTTCTATGACTCAGACGATTTTCGATCTAGAGCAAGTAGAAAAATCTTAATCAAGAATCGATCTTGAAAGCAGATGAGACAAACTTATGAATAGCTTAGGAGTGTGTTCTAATTCTCTCTAATATTTAGTAAGGTTTGGCTTGCAATCCGGTGACCTAGCGTCGTACATGAGGGGATAGAGCAGAGCGGGGGAAGGCTGGTGGGCTGGTGCCACAAGAATGGCACCACTAGGTGGGGCACAGCCGGCCTGCTACACTTTTGGCCGCCTATAATAACTAGGTAGATGTACGCCAGACCACGTCTCGCGTAACAGGCTTCGCGATATCTCACGAAACACTGTTACGCTGCGACGCGCCTGGCATACATCTACCTAGGCCTGCGGCGCTGACACCCGAGTCGGGCAAAAGGCAGAGTCGTAGATAGGCCTTCGGCACCAAAGGACACAAATTTTACCCCCAGGATTTTATTTTGACGAGTTGCCCCACCAGAGGCCATTAAATATCTGAGAAACAACATTAAAATGGTTTGGGGTCATTTTCGTGTTAAAATCGCCCTCTGGCGACTAAACGGTTAGAGATAGAGCCAAACGGACAAAATTTTAACCCTACGGACTCTACTTTGACGAGTTACATCTTAGAAAGATGTGAAAAAAATAAAAAATAGAAGTAATATTTTGGGGTTTTCGTTTCTGATTTTTTTGACAGGTCAATTTTTAAGCTAGAGGGCTCAAAATCAATACCGTTCTTGCTTTTTATGCTACAAAGCTACGCTAAAATTTTTAGATACCTAGCTCAACCCGTTCTCGAGTTATCGTGTTTACAGACAAACAGACAGACAGACAGACACACAGACAGACAGACAGGAAACTTTTTGATCATCACTGGAGTAATAGGCTTCGCTATCGCTCAGCCAATTATTCTACCCTATGCCTCCCTGCTCGAAACACGAAAGTACAGGCATCCCACCACATGTAAGTGTTAGTATAAATTAATTAAATGTATCATCTCTGCTAATAATCCGTCCCGAATGGACCCTACTTTCCCGCCCGTAGCTCTCATAGCGCCTTGTAGGTAGGCAACATCTTGCACGTAGTGCATGCGTGTAAAGCGGTGCGGCCTACCCCGAGTTTCGCAGGCGCCGAAGGCCGAGTGCCCGGCCTTTTTGCCGAACAAATCTGAGGAAAAACAGACGTACTTTCTGGACGAGGACGACCAATAAGAGGAGTGGGTTCTGCTGTTTAGTGCAGTCTGAATGTCTTTTCGGTGTGAGTCTTCTTGAGCTTTTAAATTACAAGCGGCACCGATAACAATACACATTCTTCTCAACATAAAATAGATGGGGTGTTTGTAAAAAAAGATTAAATAAAACCCATTAAGATTGTGAAAAATGTCTCAGCAAGCAATGGTATGCGTCACCGGCTGCACGCAGGGCCACGCACACGTAGTACATGCAGTAGCGGGCTAGTGTGGGCAACCAGTGTTGTGGTCACCCGCCCAGCGCGCGTGAACGCGGAACGCGTACGTGTGTGAGAGAGAGAGAGAGAGAGAGAGAGAGAGAGAGAGAGAGAGAGAGAGAGAGAGAGAGAGAGAGAGAGAGAGAGAGAGAAAGAGAGAGAAGTGGGTGTGGGGGATGGGGGGCTCGCCGCTATCTCCCGTCCTGCCCCACCCAGCGTGTACAGCAGCCCCTATCCCCCTTCCCATCCTCCTGCCTGTGGTCCGGGCGCCTACCTACATGTTCGTGCGAATACGCACCGCCAAAGCCGGAGCGGAGAGAGAGAGAATAGGATGCGGGGTGAGGCTGGGCGTGGT
>NW_026267170.1:1819151-1821640 GCF_000697945.3 Frankliniella occidentalis | reverse complement strand
GGTGGGGTGGGTGCGGCTACGGCGGTCGCGGAGCAGGCAATCATGACGCTGCTGCCCCGGAGAGCGTACCGGCCAGAAAAATACGGGGATTTAGGACGGAGGAGCATGACCTCGGGCAGTTTTCTTTCTGGCTTCCTGTTATTGTGACAGGCGACGTAGATGGACGTTTTTCTTGCGTATTATTGTCCTCTGCGCCTGAGAAAAAAATTGAAGGGAGAAGGGTTGTCTACAAAAGAAACTGATAGCGTGGTTATCTGAATATAAGTTTCAAAATCGCAGATGATAGACACTGACTTTGTCAGAGTATAGGTGTAAGGTCCGTTCACTAAGAAAAATGTTCTGGTAGATTTATTGTAATATTTTTTATAATTTACTATTTTCAAAATATGCTGTACATTTACGACATCCCATTCTTTTCTTTACTGTGTTACGATTTTGCTTGTAATTGTACGGCGCTTTATTGAATGATTTCCCGTAAAACACACAATTATTTTTTATCCGTGCATAGGATGTTGGACACAAGGAAGGAGGACACTCTCGCTAAACACGGCTAACTCTGTATATTTCTGAAACGAGCTGCTGACGCCTCGCAAACACTGCGCAATGAAACACGCAACATAATGAAACATCTGGGTGGGGCCGAGGCTCAGGCCGAGGCACTAACGAACGCCAGTCTAGACGCCCGCCGGTTAAAGATCCTCCTCTCGTCAACCCACTTTTACCCCCCAACAATGTTCGTTAAGATTATCATGGCACACCAGCCCCACTCCACCCCTCCCCGCCCCAGGCGCTCGCCCTGTGTTTGTCTCTCCAGCCTCATTCTGGGCGCAAATTGCCGGGGACCGGTGGCGAAGATGAGTAGCGGCAGGGAGGCAGGGGAAAAGCGAGAGGCAGAGAGACCGGAACGGAGTGAGGGAGAAGAAGGGAAGGTCGACAGGAAAGGGAGTCCGTTTCGCTGCCGTACAGGACAAGCCACCCCCGCCCGCTCCCGGCCCGGCTCTGCGACACTTTCTTTGAGGCGCCTTGACCGAGCACCGAGCCCTGCGGCCCTGCCGCGCTGCCACCCTGCTGAGCGGGTCCGTGGGGCGGAGGGTCGCGGGTTACATGGTGCGCTGGCATGCATCCAGTCAGACACGACGGGCCCTTTCCTATCCACGTCTCTATTTCTATCTCCTCTGCTGCTGCCCTCGGCTTCCAGCTGCACTAATCTGCGCCCCTTCTTAGCAGAAACTGAACAAACCCGTAGTACTGTCCAAATTGTCCAAAACCAGCCATAGGGAGATGACGCAGAATCTACTTTTCCCTTTCAGTGTAGTACTCCAAATGCGCAAGGATAAGCCTGCAGTCCCACCAGAGTATTACACTTTCGTGTTCTGTTGTTTCCCCCTGTCCAGTGTCCAGGTCAGGACGACAATGGCTTTATGAGGCTCGGCCGGCCGCCGCCATGATTGCGCTTTCAGGCTGATTGAGGCCGCCTCACCGGCCTGGTACTGGGCAGGCCCGACGCCGAGCCCGACGCAACGGGCACGGGCTGGTGGGAGGTACACATGTTGTTGACACTCAACGCACTCAAAACAACATTCGACACATAACCTGACAGTGTTCGGCACAGCCGAGCGTCACCCGAGATCAAAGGTGAGAGGAGTATTTTGTAAAGTAAGCGCGCGTACCCCACAACCGAAACGAACTAGCAGCGGCTACGCGGAAAAATGTTTACCGAGCCGAGATCTGGCCCTCTCCCTGCCCCGTTGCAGGTAGGTATGCCCACCCTTCCCCGTCTCTGTCTCTGTCTGTCTGTCTGTCTGTCTGTCTGTCTCTTTGTCTGTCTGTCTCTCTCGCACTCACTCGCGCGCCAGTTCGCAAATAACTGGCTTGGCCAGCCCTGCCGGGCCCTACGGGCGCCCGCCCTATTTGCATGACGATAGACGCGGGCTCTGTTCCACTCGGCGGGGCGCGGGCCGGACTATTCGGCCAGCGTAAGCAGCGGCGGCCCCGCCCTACCCCGACCCACCCCGCCCCGTCCGGCCAGCTGCCTTTCTCAAATCCCTTCCCGAGTTGTCAGCGAAAAACAGAGAGCAGGGCGCCTGGTCCGCTAACCACCGCTCGCTTACGCGAAAGAACTCGCGCCCACCCCCAACCCTCTTATTCCAGGTTCCAACCCCTTCCGTCCCTTACCCACTCACCACCCCCCGGTTACGAGTCCCCGCCGTCTCACTCGCACTCGAAAGGGGGCGGCATGAAAACTGCTGGTGCTAGTGCTGCTCTCCATCCGCGAAGGAATAAGCCTCTTACAGAACTTTTGTCGAACACAGAGCAGGCCGTTCCGTCCAGGATATATCCTCCCCTCTGCGCCGCCTATCCCCCGGTACTGCACCTCCGCTCTCCGCCGCCACACCTCGCCTCCAGACCTCGTCACCTCTACCCCAACCTCCTCCACTTCATCCCCCCTCCGCCCTAGGCGTGCCACCGTGCACACACACCGCCCGCGC
>NW_026267170.1:1817825-1818841 GCF_000697945.3 Frankliniella occidentalis | reverse complement strand
GACTTCCCTCGTTTTATTGCGTAAAAGGTAGAGCGCAAAGGGGATGATACCCGACTCGTAACAAAACCCCATAAGCAACCTGGAACTCTATGGGGGGTGTCCGTGGCTTTCTGATGGAGCACTCGGCCACCGCGCTGCCGCACCGCCGCCCTGCCGCGCCCAGGGCCCAGGGGAGTTCAAACGGCCCGCCGCCGCCACCCCTCGATCGCCGCAAGGCCTGATTATGTAGTTGGGTTGGTTCCTTCTCCTCTGGGTCGGTCGGGAGGAAACAATGCGTTCACTGTGGAAAACTGGGGGCGACGAGTTTCGCAATAACCCAATAATCGATGAGACATCCTTCGTTTGGTAAGTATTCAAATGGATGAACATGTTAACAAACGTTTTTCTGGGTTACAATGCGCCCATGCTTTCTTTTAAGTAAATAAATACATGTAGGTCAGAAGGACGTAGTCTGTCCAGTGCAACCCTGTGAAGTAGGCCGTCCCGCCCCACAACTGTCCCTCTGTGGTGAGCCACTGCGGCCATACTCTGCCAACTCCAGGGCGAGGCGTTGCTGCCCACCCCCAACTGTGTACCGCCCTGTACCCCGGGAAAGCATTCCAGCAACGCGAAAAAGAAGAAGGAAGCCGGGAAGAAGAAAGCGGACGTCACTGGGTTATGCGTCAAAAACAAAAACCGGACGACGGTTAAAATGTACGAGTTGAAAATCATTTGAGATAAGATAAATAATGTGATGTCGGATTGTTCCGAGTTTAAAACTAGTCAACCTATTTGACTTCTTTTTCTGAGTATTATTCTTCCATTCAGATGTACCGGAGTGCTTTATTGCCCTTCACTTTTCACAGACGTACATATACATTCATACTCCGTGGCGGAATCTGCGGAGTGCGACCGGGGGGTGGGGGTGGATCGGACCGGGTGTGCGACACTTTCTTTGAGGCGCCTTGACCGAGCACCGAGCCCTGCGGCCCTGCCGCGCTGCCACCCTGCTGAGCGGGTCCGTGGGGCGGAGGGTC
>NW_026267170.1:1811609-1812810 GCF_000697945.3 Frankliniella occidentalis | reverse complement strand
CCCCCTTCCTTTCTCTGGCCTATCGCGATGTTACGAGCTCGTTCAACAAGAGCGTCATCATTGTCACCACCACCTCTTCGCAGCGGCGGCGGTGGTCGGCGGCAGGGCCTCTGCAGAAGTGGGAATAAAAAAATAAGAAAAAAATAAAAAAAGGCTAGAGGGGGTTAAACAAGCCCGCGAAAGGTCATAAACACTGCGGGTGTCCGCAGTGCGGAGGGTGACGTGGGTTCGAGTCTAGGCCACGGCGGTCACTATCACTTTTGTTCTCATCTTGTGTGTGTGTGTGTGTGTGTGTGTGTGTGTGTGAGGGGGGAGGGGGATAGGCATACGGTCGGACGGGAGAGGGACGGGTGGACGTTAGCGGGTAGAGCGAGGGAGAGAGAGGGAGAGAGAGAGAGAGAGAGAGAGAGAGAGAGAGAGAGAGAGAGAGAGAGAGCGTGAAGAGTCGGAGGAGAAGGCGGTGGGGGAGGGTCTGCAGTGAGAGTGAGAGGTAGCAGATGGAGGGATGGGAGAGGGGGCGATATCCCACCCGTCTCAGGGGTTGTGCCCGGGTGCACTGCAAATGACAGCTGACGCACAGCAATGGGGGTCGGGATCGCGAGGAATATTAGGAGGCTCGTCTTATTCTCACGAATGATGTCACGCGACGATGAAAAACATTTCTCGCTCTGAAAGGAAGGAAGGAGGAGAAAGGGGGTGTTGGGGTGGAGGCAAGGGGAGGGGGGGATACGCCGTCGCCTCTGAAGGTAGGAGGGGGACACCCTGCCGCTGGGCCTGCTCTGCTCTGCTCTGCTCGGATGAAATGATTTTCCCCACTCTGATGGGGGAGGCAGCAGCAGCCGGCTCTACAGCAAACGCCGAGCCGAACGCTACATTTCTCATACCTCATGCCTCGGCTCTCTCGCCCTCACCGGGACGCACTGTGGAGCCGTGGCGGGGCGTGGCGGGCGGACGCCTCCCTGATGAAGCCAGAGGAAATGGTGCAAATCTCTTCGTTATCTTCCTTTGGTCCGCCCCTTTGCTCCCGGGGCGCACCCGCCCGGGTAGGGCTGGTGGCGCACGGAACAGAGGGCAGGGACGCTACCCGGGCTGGGTCCACTCTCATGTGGAGACATTTTCCTTTCTCTGGTCGGAATATTATTCTCGAGGCAAACTCAATGACAACTAATTTCCAGCAGTGAGAGAGACAGAGACAGGGAGA
>NW_026267170.1:1809990-1811478 GCF_000697945.3 Frankliniella occidentalis | reverse complement strand
GGGCGGGTAAGGGCCCGAGGGCCCATGGCCAGGTTCTCACAGCTGGCGCCGCAAGCCACGCGTTCCGCTCGCGTTTGAAGCACGTTGGGTTGCCTACGTCGCGGGAGCCTGTCAGCAGCACGACCGTAGAGCGCGCCGCTCCCCGCCGCGCCGCCCGCGCCACGCAGCTAGCAACGCAGCTACCTTGTCAAAATGCCGTGACTTCTGCCACAGCCATGAAAATAATTATTGCCATGAATGCCTCCTTTTCGATCTCTCTCCTCTTGCTCCTCTGTCGTTTACTCGCTCCTCTTGCTCTCCGCCAGGCTGTCCCTCAAACACTCCCTTCTTTCCAAGTATCCCACCCGCACCCTCTCTTGAATTTTGAATACAGCCATTGAAAAAGTTTTAAAAGCGCACCCGACCTACTGCCCTTTTCCCTCTTTGGGCGAGAGGGGGAGTGAGGGGCGGGGAGTGGATTTTAAAAAGTTTGACCCACTGTGGCACAGCCGTGCATATTGTGCCGACAACAAAAGTGGTCGCGTGCGCGTGCGTGCGTGAGCCTCCAGCAGGGGTGGGGTGGACTTATCCACTCTGCGATACTGCAAAAAAAAATCTGAATGACTTCACGAAGTATAGTCGTGAATTAAATTTAAAAAATCCTTTGGTATCTCCCCGATGACCTCCGTGGAGGTGCTACATGAAAATCCAGGATAACGCTGAATCGCGCAAATGGCACGTAAGGTTGATCCCATTATTTACCATCCCAGTAGATCAGATCAATGAGTAACTTACTGTTAAGGATACTCTGCCACTTTCGGAATTTTGAATATTATGCTCCTTCATAAGAAGACTTTTTGTCAAATACGGAGACAAAAATCAAATCATCTCTTTTGACTCTGACATGTTGAGAATTGAGATTAATCAACAGGGTGTGGAAAATTGGCAAATTCTTACTTCATAAAAGTTTAGTCAGTACATTTATCTAACGTTGCTTCTACTGAGATTTTGATGGCTATTTTGTGTTTTCGACTTCCCTCGTTTTATTGCGTAAAAGGTAGAGCGCAAAGGGGATGATACCCGACTCGTAACAAAACCCCATAAGCAACCTGGAACTCTATGGGGTATTTCCCGATTACATTAGATGTTTAGAGGCGTCTGCAGTGGCTAAAAATTTGCGACAAGCGGCCAGTTTTAGGGTCGGGCGTGTAGTTGTAGAGTGTATAGAGACCAGCCAAAACTCGGCGACGTTTCGTTGTGCCAAATGTCTAGTCATTGCAAAACATAAAAAAAAAGTGGCAAAAATAAGAATTGGGGGTGCCGCTGCGAGGCCTCTTGCCGTAGGCCGCGGGCGGGCAGAGTAGGCGGACGGACGGGCCGGGAGGCCGCGGACCAGAACACGGCTCATCAGATGAATGCCCTCTTTGCAATGCCGGCGCGGCGAGGTGTGCTAGAGTGAGCTGGAACAAAGGCCGAACGAAGTAAGTAAGCCTGGCGCCCCCCGCCCCC
>NW_026267170.1:1808595-1809915 GCF_000697945.3 Frankliniella occidentalis | reverse complement strand
CCCCTCCCAGGCCGCTTTGAGCTTTGCCGTGTCTTTCATCGCCGCGCGCCGGCTTGCTCTCTGTTGGCACGACGACGTGAGTCTTAAGCACCTCGCCACCTCCTCCAGGACAATTACATTTTGCGCCGTAATCGCCTGGAAGAACCAGGGCACGCTGGGGACCGGGAAGGAGGGGAGGGGAGAGGGGGGGGGGTGTCCCCGTGGAGCAGTGAGTAGCTGGGAGGAGAAATAATTTGCGATAGAGACCGGCATTATTTTTGTGTGTAAGAAGGGGCTTTGTGTTTCAGGTCATACATGATTTAAAGTCAGCGTCTTCGGGTACCGTCTACCCCAACTCAGTCCGCCCCCTCGGGTGTTGGAAGGGTGGAAAGGGGGGGGGGGGGCTCTGGCGACGCCATTCAGAAGCACCATTCTCATTTCCTTTAAGGAAGCTGGTTGCGGTGTGAGGGAAAGGGAAGGGTGGGCTGCCTGAACTTAGACCTGTTATTCCGTTTCCAAACCACTTTCATCCTCCTTAGTGCGCGCTTTATTATAGTCACCCTGCACATTTCTCTATCAGCCCTACTCCCCACCCTCATTCTGGTCTCCTTCGCCTTCGTCTGATTCTCTATCAGTTGCTCTTCATTTAAAATATTGTTTCATTTCATGCTCGACTTTAAAATTCATTAAAATTCCGCACGCGTCTTTGGTAGCTCTTTCTTCTCCCCGCGTCAGGACGAAGGGAGTGGTGCTTCGCGAGTCGGTCGGGAAGCAAGTGGTGCCCTCCAACTTTGTCCCGGCCGTATCTCTTGAGCTGCGCCCTCCCCCGCCTCCAGATCCCCTGGCCGCTCACAGGTAGGCAGCCCCCGGCCTTCCGGCCCTGCCGCCGCCAGTCAGACGGATTGTCTAGGCTGGGTAGCTGAGCTGCTTCTCCATAAATATTTGCCGGTCCCTCTCCCCGGCGGTGCGCACCACTCACTATCCCTGGCTCTTCCTCTTTGGCGGGGGACATCACTCTCTTCCCGTTACCGTCCAACCCCACCCTCCCTCCCACCCTCCATATTTTGCCTTTTTCCCCCTCCTTTCTTTTCTTGCTTTCGCGGAAAGGGAGTGTGGTACAGAGGGGCGGAATCAGGACGCGGGGGGAGGGAGGGAGGCGCTGTCGCCTTGTGTTGTGTACAGACGGAGGAAAGGAAACACACACACGTGGTCCCTCGCCTTCCCCTGTGTTCAATCTCGTCCTCCGGGAGCCACCGGGACCCTCCGGGCGGGGCCGCACGCTGGGGCGACATTCCGTCATCAGATTTGAGTGTCCTCGGGGCGTGTGGGGGAGGTGGGGGG
>NW_026267170.1:1803872-1808545 GCF_000697945.3 Frankliniella occidentalis | reverse complement strand
GGTGGGTGCTTCCAAATAAAGGTTCCGCTTTGATGTGAGCTTCCACGCGCCGGAGCGGCATATGAGCTGCCGGGCCCGCAACAACCACCGCACGGCTCTACCCTTCGAGGAAAAGGGACGCGGAGCGGAGGCGAAGGGTGACGATTAGAACAACAATGGCTAGATACATATGTTCTTCAGAAGGAACAGTCATATCATCGCGAGGTCTGTCAAGCCTATACACCGTTGAAATAAAGTTGTAAAATTAGCAGAAAATTTATGGCTAATTTTTATGATTGATGATGTTGAACAATAATCTTATTTTTTGTGTAACTGTTGTGAAATTGCATTTTTTTTTTGTTGGGAACCATTTCGACAGAACATTTTGTGATCAAAGTAGACGAAATTGTCCTTTTTATCAGGAACAACCATGTTGTTTTTCAAAAACTGTGTCATCACAAAAATGTTTGTTTCTAAAAGAATTTTCAAGAAATGACAATTTTCAAAATGTTTACCTTACTTACGACGTCGACTTTTACGGCAGTGACTGTAAGACTTTTTTTAACAGTGCCGGGTACCAGTAGTACTGGTTATTGTGCGACATGCAATGTACGTTACAGAGACCGAAGGTCGGCCGCCAACAAACGTAGCTTGGCGGGGTAAAGTCCAAAAAGCTAAACTGGACCGGTGATCTGCCTGGCGTTGGGAACGCCAACAACGCCAACAACGCCAACAGAGGGAAAACCCTGTCAAACCGAAAGTAAATGTAACGAGCAGTAGTTGTAACACTCCTCCTGACTTCCCTCGGCTGGCCCGGTACCCGTGGGGTACACGTGCAGTACCGCCTCACCACAACCGCCGCGTGCGCGCCCCGCACCCCTCCCGCCCGCGCGCCGCACCAGAGAGCGGAGCGGAGCGAGCGAGTCAGTCACCCAACGGCGGCGGCGGCGCTGCAGGCGGAGCAGCGGAGCACTGCGGAGGCGAAAGGCAAGGCGAGGCGAGAGCCGGGCCGGGGCAGTCAGTCCTCCGCGAGCGGCCGCGGCGCGCGCACCGGCCAGTGAGAGCGAGCGGCGCCGAGCAGCGCGGCCGACACGAGCAGCGGCACGAGACGAGCCTCGCGGCGCCACGCGGACGGGCGCGCCGGCCCGGCCCGCCTCCAGGCCCGCCCCCGCCACCTGCCCACCGCGCCGCGCCACGCCGCGCCGGCCGTGCGCCCGACCGGAACGGAATACGTGAAAGAGAGCAAGCAAACAGCAGCGCCGCCTGTACTGCCGAGCTGCACAACAACACGCTTTGGGGAAGTGGAACCACCGTGCGACCGGCCTCCAGCTCGAGCACGCCCTGCGCCTGCCCGACGGCCAGCAGCCGACCCAGCGGTGCGAGGCGTTTGTGCGAGGTGAACCACAATAACTTCTGCCCCGCATACCCTCGCTCGGCGCGAGACGCTGCGAGTCTCGCCAGCTTCTTGGACTGCTTCTCGTCGCGCCGGAGCGGAGCGGAGCAGCGGCCCCGCACGCCACACGTGCACGTCGGCGAGCAGCGGAGGGGAACACCTGCGCGTGAGGAGAGGACAGACCTCCACGGCGGCGCGGCGGGCGTAGCGAGGCGTGGCGGGGCGAGGCGGGGCGGGGCGTGGCCTCAGAGGAACCCAGTCGGCTGTGGACTTCCGGTGCGTCGAGTCCAGCCCGCCGGCCCGATCACGACTCGGACCCGGAGCTGCAGCGCTGGCTGCGCTGGCTCGCCAGCCGCTGGACACGTGGGCATTCCCCGAAAACTGCAGCGAGCGCGTGTGTGTGTGCGTGAGTGTGTCAGTGTCAGTGAGAGGAGGGCTGGGCCGCCGGGCCGCCATCGGTGAGAGTGTGGCGGTGAAAGGTGGTCCAACGTGGCGCCTGTGTGTATGTGTGTGTGTGTGAGCGCGTACGCGTGTGGGTGTGTGGATATCCTTCCGAACCTCTCCAACAATAAGGATTACAGTACTACTACGTCCGACGACTCCAGGGGATATGTGACTCGCATGCCGACGACTCGACGGCGCCACTCAGCGCAGCAGGTGAGTCAGCTGGGCCGCCGCCCCTCCCCCTTCCTCCCCTCCCCACCCGTCCCGCACCCATCATGGTGAGGGAAGGGGGAGTAGCGGGAACACTATCAACGTCCGCTCCCCTCAACGCTCCGCACCCCTCATTGTTTTCATTTCCATGACAATCTTTTCCATCTTCATTTATCCAGCCCGCGTCTTTTCTCTTTTCGTCCAATCCAATTTGGTCTCTTAAATGCCGGGCGCTGCTTTTGTTTTATTTTTTCCCCTCTTTTGTCTCCCTGGCTACTTTTCTTTTCCCTCCGATATTTTCTTGTCTCCGCTCCCCTCCCTCGCAGTTAGGCCCCAGTCACCCCCTCACTCCACCTGAGCCAACGCCGTGGCCGCCGTGTCCGCCGGGCTTCACGTACTCATGAAGCCACAGAACCCTGGGGCGTGGCGTGGCGTGGCGTGCTCATGGTGTGGAGGACACTGCCAGGCCGGTGCGGTGCTGCTCGTCACTGTGGAGCGCGGCGGTGGCGGTAGCGTTAGCGTTCACAGCGATGCGACGAGTCATGGAAATCAGAGAGCGCAGGGAAAATACAGCTATACTATTTTCCGTCTGAATACTATCAAGCGAGATATTGCTCCATCTTGAGCATACGTTCAGATGTGCAGTTGATCCACGACCTACAAAGAGGTTCGGAAGGATAAGCGCACACGACACACCACACATGTGTGGGGTGCACCAACCCGGTGCAGTGATATGCTTTGAAAGATAATTGGAAAGAAAAATGTTGACAAAGTTGTCACTACCTTAACGAATAAATCGTTTAACGTATGATCTGCTGCCTGTCAATTGGAAAATTTAGTGTAAACGTCGAGTGCCAAAGATTAATGATGGTCAGCTTGTTATGGAACGGCGAACGATGTAATAGGCGTTGGCGGTATGGCTGGCAGGGGACACAACCACACCCACGCCACCACCGCACCGCACAGCCCACCGGAGTATTTACCTGTGTGACTCCGGGCCGAGCAGAGCAGAGCAGAGCCGCCCCCAGAACTAATTACGTGCTGCAGTGCTGCATCGCACTGACCCCCTTCCCCGCCCCTCCACCCCGCGACCCACTCACCTCATCTCCCTTTCATAATAATTGCCCTGGATATTTACATATTGTGAAGGCACCTTGGCAAAGCGTTTGTTCTGCAGGAGTAGGGAAGGGTCGGTGTGAAGAGTTATGTGGTCGCCAGCATGACCGGAGATATTTTTTAGTCCTTTCCCCAAGACAAGACCACCGGCATCTTATCGTCCGGAGAATTTCGGTCATTCTTTGACCGACTTCCCCCGCCCCGCCTCCACACTCCCCCCGTTCTCTCCGCCCATCGCATGACACGGCATGCGGTTTCTGCTCGGCCAGCTGATAAGAAACACGGGCCCCATAAAGCCCGTAAGGTCTGGGCCTCTCAGTGCCACACTGGAGCGAGCGGGGGCCAGGCCGGGGCACCCGTGGGGGTCCCAAGGCCCTTCAGGGGGCGTCCGGAAACCCCGTGTCGTTCTGAGGTCGATACACCTTCCGACAGTGGCCCGGCCCGTGCGTAAGGTGGCGTCTCCCCTTGACATTGTTGAGAGGGGGTCGCGGAGGTGGTGACCCCCAGACAGTAGAACAGCCCTTCCCCCGTTGCCACCTCCTCACCGCCACGAGACGTGTAGTCTATTGGCCTTACAGGTCTATTCCATGAAAGTGCGGAGCGCTTCGCCTCTTTCTCTCCCTCTCCATCTTTCTCCTCGCACACACGCAAAACTTTGTCGAACTGGGCCTCAAGTAACAACGAGGTGCGCCTTTTCGCCAGTCAGTCCAAACACCGCCAAGCGCAACGGCCGCGGGGGGTCGTCGCTGGTCGATAACAAATCGATAGTCGTATGGAGACCGAGCAACGAGATCGAGGACCTGCGTGTGCCGTGTGCGTGCGTATGAGTGTGAGTGAGCGTGTAATACTTTTGCTGTGGGGCACTGTGCGGCAAAATTCACTGTAAAAAACCGGTGAAAACAATGTCTGATTACTTGGGGGGAAAGGGAAAACTTAGAGGAACTCCTATATTTGAGGAGAACTTTTCAGATCTCGCCTCAGATTCTGACAAACTTTATCGAAAAATGAGAAATTCCACATTTTATGTGGAGGCTTCCTCGAAATCTGAGTATTTTCCCCAATCCAACGGAGTTCCTCTCTCCAGACTTTGTTTTTACCGTGTTACTCGTTTCGTTTTTCGAATGTAAGTTGTGCAAGGTATGGGTATATTTATTATGTACACCTAAAAATTCGGTGATTCCAAAGGCGGTCGGACCCCTCCCTCTCTTTTTCCCGCTTTGTCTCTCGTTCTCTAACCCCCCCCCCCTCTCTCTCTCTCCCGCACATTCATCACTGCGGCCGTCACTACCCGCCCGGCCGTGTGCGTTATAGTTGGTCTGGGGGAGGGGTGTCAATGGCAGGATAGTGAGGGGGTGACGTAAAGCTGCTGCACCCGTGTCGAGGTGATAGCGCTGGAATGTGGACTGTGCTGCGCGGGCGTGCCTGCGGCGTGCGTACCTCGCAACCACCAACCCCCAAGCCCGCCGAGCTGGCCTACCCTCATGCTCCATCTTCCCTCCACGATCCTGAGCATCTGTCTCCCTTTCTCTGC
>NW_026267170.1:1796977-1803672 GCF_000697945.3 Frankliniella occidentalis | reverse complement strand
CCCCACCCCCGGGCCATACCTCAGCGAAGTCTGGCCCGTCAGGGTGGAGGTGAGAAGCATCCATCAGGAACTTGCCACGAGTACCGCCCGCTCCAAACACAAATACCTCGCGTCGATTTTCTTCTTTTCTTGCGTTCTCACCCCCTCCCCTGCTGGAATCCGCGAAAACCTCGCCCTTTACGCTTTACCGATCAAACTCGCAAAGTTGGGACCTGCATTGAAAAAACTTGTGTGACATGCGTCACATTACAAGTGTGACATCCTTCTCATGTCGCAAGTGTGGTGTGACGGCATTTTTGGTCACGTTTGTGGTGTGACCTCTGTGTTCTGCCCATACCTTCCTTGGCTGATGTCGCATTATTTGGTGTGACCGAAACTCTGGTCACATTACGTGGTGTGACCAAAACCGGTCACGCCAATTGGTGTCACACATGTCACATGAGTTTTTCTAGTGATGCTCTCGAGTCTGGCCATATGTCTCCAGAGAGATGTAATTTTTACACAAACATCAGACGACGCTGAAAAGAAGTAAGCACGTTATAAAGTAACGTCATATTTTGTGCAAATATTGATGCAAACGCGAGGTCGCTGCCTTCTGCGCGCTGCGCTGCTGCCGCGGTGTTGCCTCTGCCCCGCGGCACACAGAGAGGTTCCCGCGCTCCCCGCACAATACCATCACAGCGCTCGGAGGTTTGCAAAACGCGCGCATTCGGCCCGCCAATCAGAAATAAATGGGCGGAGCGCTTTTACTGGCGGCGCCAGTTTACAACCGATTTCACCCCCCACCCTGATGACGACTGCCTATCTGTGCCTCTCACTCCAATAAAGAGTCCTTTCTGCATTTGTTTATCGTTGTAGTAGGTTCGGCTTATGCCGCCTAAAACAAGAGGAAATTGAAAAGCATGAAAAGGCCGCATATGACGCTTTTACTATTTAATCAGCAGAAACAGCGAGTGACGGCCATAGGGGGCTCCGGTGGCGGGGTGTGGGGGCTAAGTGAGTGGGGGCCGGTCGCTCATGGGGCCCCCTGGGCCCTGTAAAGGGGGCCCTGTAAAGGGGCGCCGGCCGGAGCCGCCGGGCCTCCGGGCCGCCCAGGAAACAAGGCTGGCCGGCCTCCGCAGCCTATGGCCGAGCAGCAGCATATCTCATGGCGAATTGATGAACCAATCTACTTCCTGCGCCGCCATAACTCGGCCCGAGTATGATGAGCGGCGCGAGAGGTAATTGCATTTCATCAAGAGCCGCGCTGTGCCGCCATGAGGGGGGCCCGGTGGGGGGGGGGGATCTATGCAAATGTATTGTAGTGCGGCTGCGGGTAGTTCTGTGGATGCGGACCGTTATCACCAGAGGCGGCGGGAGCAAACAGCAACAGGGAAAAAGTGTGATATATTGGGCGTGAGAACTCCCGCCAAGGAGCGGATACACTGCCGCTTTCAAGAAGCGCGCTAAACAGGTGTATTCGTTGTGAAACGAGTATAGAGGAGTACGGTTCGAGTCGTGTGCTGCTTAGTTGTGTTGTGTGGCAGTAGTTGTTGTGGAGGAGCCTAGAAGCGCTAGAAGCCTTCCGTCCCGGGCCGCCCGGCCGCGCGGTGCGTTAAATGGAGGTCATGGCTGGGCGGAGGTTGCCTCATTCGATCAGCCCGGGTGTTTCTTCTACCGTGTGGTCTCCATCTCTCGCGTGCGCGCAAAAAATAAAACAGAACGGCGCGCGGCTCTCAAGTATTTTGACGTGTTTGAGTGTTTTAACGAAGCACGCCAACGTATCTTCGGTTTTGTTTTTGTTAACCCCCGTTACAGCGTTGGCACAATTACCGAAAGGAGGGGCGCGGAATGGGGAAGGCGCACGCAGCCGTCGCGTGCATTGGTTTCCATCCCATCTGTATAATCCCGCCCTTCAGCTTCAGCCGGGAGGCCCACCTGGTCTTCTCACGGGGGAGGGGGAGTGCAGATGGCTGGTTTGGAAATCAGTCGTCGGGAATGGTCGTGGAGCACCTCCAGTCCAGGGCGCGGCAGTTGGTCGGAGAGGGCAGGCCGGGGCGGGCGCGAGGCCCTGGGCCTACTGCTGGCAACAGCGCAGCCCTGGCGCAGTGTGGCGGTGCGGTGGGGTGGCCGCGCCACTGCTGTGGCCCGGGAAGTTGGGAATGTATCGCTGTTGTCTTAGCCTTTCCGCCGGCCTTAGCCTTACCAATGGCAATGGCTTCCCTTCCGCATCTCTTGCTACCCCCTGATGGCTCCATCACCCTCTCCTTCGCCCCTCCTCTCCTCTTGCATCTCGCTCCTCCTCCTCCCCGCTGCGCGCGTCACAGACCTCTACTCACTGTATGAATGAATTCACTTGCAGGTGCGCGACAATCGTATCACTCGTATAACTGGAAAATCAACAGTTGCTAGCTTATGCCTTTCTATACTGTTTTCGTCAAATTTAGTGGCTTTACAAGGGCAGTTTGGCACCTTTTGATTGTGTTAATCATTTAATGCAAGCTCGCTGACGATTCCCGCTGCCACAGGCCTTACAGTCCACGGTGTTTTCAGGTGGTATTCAGAAAGGATTTTGTTGAAACCACGCAAAATCCCATGACTCAGTTTTACCCGTTTTGGCAAGTTTTGGGGATTTGTGACTAACTGGATTTGGAATTTGGAGCTAAAATTGTTTTTTTCCTATCTGGGATTACATGCACGTCCATTATTGCGAAACAAATATCGCTCGCTGTAAAGTTGTTTCGTTTGTACCATTTGATACTTGTTTTCCGGTCGAATGCAACAGCAGCAGCACCCCCACCCACGGCCCAGTTTATACGACTTTCAAACAAGAGACGTTTGGCCCATTAATTATTCTTTTCTTCGAGTTTTGTGTTATTTGCCAACTTGGGGTGGCAAACTTTTGCCCGCGAGACATAAATATAACAGGCTTTTTGGGTTAGGCGGGTTAACGAGAGGGGCTCTGTTTATGTATGATGCGCGCCGAAGCATTTCTGGCGTTAGGCGGCGTCAAGACTGAGGCAAGGGAGTGCATCCGTTCTCTGTAGGTGCAACAGTGGAACAGTTCCAATGATACAAGAGAAGAACGAAATGTCCCACAGTTGCAAGAGTAAAACAGTAAAACTCGTCTAGCAGTGGGACTCGATGGGACTGTTCTACTGTTGCATTTCTGGAGAAAGTAGTGTGGAGCAAGCTCGTGTAACACTCTGCGCAACCCAGGTGTCTGCCACTAGGGGTATTTAGCGAATGTGAATGAATTCTCTAAGACTATAAGTGACATTTCACTGAATGATGGAGAAATATTCTCGAACGTAAGTAAATGATCTTGAACACTCGTGAGTACTTATTGTGTGTGACTACTGTATCCGCTTAATAATTTTAAACTAATTTTCGCTTGAACCGTGAGTAAAATCCGAATTTGTGGCCCCCTCCTTTCGTCTCGGCGCTCCGCCGGGGTTGAAGCAATCTGCATTTGCACAGCATGTTTGCTGATGTTAGCAGTGCGCCGTCTTGTGTTTCGTGTGTTGCGCCTCGGCCGCACTTCCCTCGCGGAGCGACAGAAGGCTCTCCGCGGTCCCGTCCATCGTGCCGTTTGTTGAGGCAGGAGTTGACTGCGTAAAGTTATTTTTAGATGGCGGCGGACTGGCTCAGGAATGCAGTTCTGCTATATGGACCGAGCCAGGCGGGGCCGGGGGCGTGCGGGGCTGTCGGGGCCGGGGCCCCCGCTGCAGGCAGGCTGGACCGGTGCGATACCGCCAGAGCGTTTCCCCTTGCCAGGCTCCTGATTCCCGCTCTCCCGCCTTGGCTCACGCCCTCTCTCTCTCTCTCTCTCTCTCTCTCTCTCTCTCTCTCTCTCTCTCTCTCTCACACACACTCAAACACAATTTTTCAATGCCTTACCAAAACAATATCAGAACTCAAATCAAAAAGTGCAACTAAGAGAATTGGTTTAATGTGTACTCTACAACCTAGTCTACAACAGAAGATTTTTCTAAATATGTTTTATTTTGTTTAAACACGTTTCATAATTGTTTTTGAGTTCGGTGAAGATAAATATAAATCGAAAACCTAAAATCTCTCCCTCTCACGCCATCACTTTGTTCGTCCTCCTTTTATTATTCTTCAGCAGCTACCTATGTTCTTTACAACCAAAACCAGACCATTATTTTGAAGATAACGTGTCAAGTCATGTCTTGCATTGAAAGGAATCCGTTTGTCGTAGCCGGTGTGCATGTGCGTGCCGTACGTAAACCGTGGTGCTCAGTCCTCAGTTCCACCCAAGTCCCAGCACCTCTCCCCATTTCTTTTTCTTCCGCTTTTAAAGTTTGGTCGGAGCAGCTCTTGTGATGGGAATGGGCAGTGGACGTGAGTTTATTGAGTGGGCAGAAGGCTGGCGGGTCACGCTCGGGAAGAGGAAAGTGTCTCCCACGTTAGTCTGCGTCGCGTTTGCGTTGTATTTAGAGGTCTGTGTCTGGCTTGGCTGCCTGGCTGCCCGCCGCTGTACGGACGCCGGGGTGTAGGCGGTTGACTCGTGGGTGTGGTGCAAGGTGAAAGAGAGAGTAGAGTAAGTAAGTGAATGAGGTAGGCATGCACGGAGAGTATTATGCCAGTCATGGGCGTGCGAGTCTGAGAAAGTTAATCTGTGCGCGAAACGCTTATGTATGTGACCGTCGCGAGCAACGACTGTGGCGTGAATTCGGCCCGTTAAAGCATAGTTAGAGCTCAGTGATAATGGTGCAATGGTGGTAGGCATCACGCATCGCTGGCCTGTAGCGTCGAGTTATAGTGTCCTGGAAAAGTCAACCTGGTTTTTCCCTGGTTGTCAAGAAGAAAAAGGAAGTTATAAGCTTTAAACTGGAGGTAGCTGATAAACCCTCGGATAAACCTCTTGAAATTTTATTGTTGTTCTGTCAAGCAGGTAGGGCAGGTTGGCAGGTCGCCTCGAGGGGCACACAAATCTTGAAATAGCGACCGCCAACAAACGCTTGTTTAAACTGTGAAGGCGGTTTTGTTAGAGGCTGAATGGAAATCACACCCGGTATCAATCTGACAGTTTTGCCCGCTCAGAAGTTCACTCACTGCATCAAATTGTGGGAAAGTGCAGAGGCCAAGTTTAAATTGCAGGTGGGTGATGCTACCTGCCGCGGCATGCCGGTGACTTTGCTGGACGGTAATGACCCGGCCGCACGGAACTGTATCGATTTGTGAGTGCGAGACCAGCTGTGGGTGGCGCTAGCGTGGCGCTGACTCAGTCACAGCCCCTGGACTTGTCTGTGGGGTGCGTGTTACCTGCACCCCTATGCCCCATGATACACTTGACTCGAAAAAAAAGAAAGAAAAACAACACCATTCTTGGAAGATGAAACCCCCACGAAGAATTTGTTGTGGAAACAGTTGTCAGAACTTTTCGTGGTCTTTTGAAGGAAATCATAATTCTGCTTTTTTAAAAGTCCCCAAGACTGTCTCGACCAGGGTAGAGAGCCTTCCCCTCTTCACCGTCTTCTACATACAGCACTAGGAATTTCGGCGTGGCGTCCGGGTTTTTATAAAAAGGAGATGAAGTTCAGAAATATTACGACCTACTTTAAATGAAGACAGCGACTACGCACTAGTGTTGGGATTTCACAGATGTTTCGTATCGAGCAAGTGTAGGGAAACCGCAACCTATTAGCCCTTCCGACCCCCTTCCCCCCTTACTGGTGGTTTTCTGGATTTGTAGTTGACGCCTTAATTTCTATGTCAGTGACCCCGAACATACTCTGAAAATTTCAAGTCTGTATAGCTCATCTTAAGATGACATAGAATTCATCTTTACTTTGGCAGACACCAGGTCTTTTGAAAATGTGCGCTGGACAGCGCTTCCAAAGCAGAGGGGCTGAAGTAAAGAGGACACACACTCTCTCTCTCACACACACACACACACACACACACACACACACACGCACACACACACACACACTAACACACTAACACACACACACACACACACGCACACACACACACACGCACACACACACACACACACACACGAGCAATGAGGAGTGAAGCAGGAGAGCCAAATCCCCTTCAAGAAGACTTGCGATGAATAAACTTCTCCATGGTCATATGGCGTCGGTATTTAGCACTCGACTGGGCGTTTACCGTTTTATCTTCACAACCAGGGACCGGTCTATCTCCCCCTGTCTCTTCCTCTGCTCTTATGCCGGCTATGGCTCCCTCTGCGCCGCTTAGCTACCTAATAGCTATGACGAGGTGAAAGGGGGGGGGGGAGGCGGAGGGGGAAGGAGCTCCATACCCTCAAAAAGCCGCGACCAACGAGGTTATTACCATCGCCGTTTCTATAGCGCGGCTGATTAGTTTGGCGCGCCCTCCCTTCGCCTTTTGGAAGAAAAGGCCGGGCGGCGTTGTAGCGCCTTTATATTGCGGCCGACCGGATAAGGCGCTGGATTTAAGACTTATCGGAAGGTGGAGGTGGTTTTGACGGGGGATGAGGGATGGTAATTCCCACCCCGGCTCGGCTCCGGCGCGACCGGGTGCGACTGCACTCCTGGGCTCTCGTGGGGGAAGGGGGGGGGGCACTCTGGGAGAAAGGTAAAGAGAGATGAGCGCCCTTGACTTGATCTCGAGGCGGTCCGTCGCCTCCCCAACCACTCAAGCCTTTCGCAAGAGGCACGTATACTGCAAAAAAACCTAAGCTTGCGCTAACGTGGGAGCAG
>NW_026267170.1:1789454-1793122 GCF_000697945.3 Frankliniella occidentalis | reverse complement strand
AGTTATAAATTTGTGGTGACCACGGTTACTGCACTGACAGAGAATCCTCCGTAAAAGTTGCAGTTATAAATTTGTGGTGACCACGGTTACTGCACTGACAGAGAATCCTCCGTAAAAGTTGCAGCAAAATATCTGCCAACACTTCCACCCCTATTTTCCATTATGGCGCAGGACAAGGGCACGGTGAAAATAATGTTTGAGTGCTCAGGGAAAAGGGGAAAACTTTGAGCTCTTTTAAGTGGAGGAAAACACAGTTTTTCATGAGGAAATCTCAAAATATGAGGGAAATTCTCTCATAGTAGACTTCCTCAAAATTTGATTATGCCTGTGTTCCCCAAAATATGGGGGCTTCTTAAGGGTTCCTTCTTTTTCTCGAAATATGAGGATTATTTTTTTCACCGTGGGTTTTAACTAAACGACAGTGTGGCTTTCAAATTTCGTGTTCACATCTTCACTTTCGCGCGCGGATGACCCACTCACTGTTTAAATTGCAGACGATAAAGGTGGACATGGGGACGTGTGATATGTGGCTGCAGTAACAGCGAAGGTGATGTGTTTCCCGGAGACGGTCCTGCTGGAGTCTGCTTTTCGCACGCGGCCACTTTCTCCGGCCGGATGTATCGCCCTCGCTGATAGTGTGGCTGCAGCCGGCTGGAGCGAGCGGTCGCGTGCCGCCGGGCGCCTTGGATCATTGAGGCTGGTCCGGTCCAGCAGCAGCAGGAGGAGGAGGAGGAGGAGGAGGTGAGGAAAAGTGAGGAGAGGAATGCTGCTTTGGGAGGGGAGGGGCTCAACGGCCTTGACGGAATGGAGGACACGTACGCGGGGCACATCGGAGGCCTACTGATGTCGGACGTGCGCGGCCGGGGGCCGGTGATGTATTCCCGCCAAAGGGTGAGCAGCAGCAACATGCAAACAGTAAAAACGACTGGAGAAGAAAATGGAGCAGCAGGGTTGTGTGTTGCGGTGGTGGTTGGTTGGCGGAGGAAAGGGGATGACAACATTCGTCCCTAGCAGACCGTGTTTCATGTAACCCGTCAAAAAATAACGGTAGGGGTCTGCTTCGGAAAGGTGGCTGTGTGTGTGTTCTGTTGTGTTGGTACGAGCTGTTCCAGGCTGATCCTTTCTTTTTACGGTCTAGCGTATCGGTCGTGCTCGCACCAGCAGGTCGTTATGCCCCGTTAATTATCTTTTTCTTTTTTTTTTAACTGGGGGTACGTTGGTGCTTCGTTAGAGTATTACCGGCCCGGACTGTTCTCCCCTTTCCCTTCGCCGTTTACCGGCCTGGCTGCTGACGCAGCTCACCCAGGAGGACTCGTGTGGGCTTTTCGTATTATGTACCCCCCCCCCTTCCCCTTATGGGTGGGATAGTCAGCCTAGGCGAGGTTGACCGCCGCCACACATGTCCGGAATGGGCATGATGCATATTCAGGTCGAGAAATCACTTTATCGGTGGAATGCGGGACGTTTTCGTTTGGGCGTGGCGCGGCGCGGCCCGCTTACGGTCCACGTACGTCTTTACCCCTCCCTGCCAGCGCTGGTTTAAACAGTGAAAGAAACCTACCTGAAATCCAATGTCAGGGTGAAAGCGAACTACTCGCACAGTAGAGCGAAATGCACCGCTGTTTAGAGTGCAAGGCGGCGTAACGCGTGCTTGTCGCACTGGGTGAAAATGTGGCAATTCTCGTCCTGTTTAAAGAGTTGGGCATTTTGGGCTGCTTTTCCATTTGCTAAATTTTAGCCGTAATCGACGAGCTTTTTGTGTGCCCTGTCCAGTTATGCTTGCATGATTTTACCATTTCCAGCGTCTAGTTATTTCTGTGGCTCTGCCGTCTCCCCGCATGTGCTCCGGTTTCCTATTACCGGTCTCCAGCCCCACGCCATTCCATCCGATATTTTGAATAATTCAGTTGGAATTTATGCACAAAATGAGACCATTAGGCTGAAGAGATGGGCCATGCATGCGCGAGGCCATATGAGCTGGACAGGCCACAATATGCAGTCAGTGGCCCTGGCTAGGATGAGGGTGCGCGTCAGTTTTCATATACGAAATTATTTTCGAGCTGACTTCTGCAGAGCCTGCAGTAGAATGGTTGACTAATGTTAGTACGGTGAGCTTCCACACATTATTGTCACTAGTTTCACTGGTAAAACAAGTGTTTAATTTTGCACGTCAATTGACGTCTAAGTTCAAGTGTGCATTTTCTCGACACTTTGTGGTGTCTAACTATGTTATACGTCAATTGGTGTTTAAACTTTCGACACTTCCGAAACGTATAGCAGCTGCACACCACATGGTTCCCTATTGACAGCACAGAACTGTGTGTGTCCAAGTGTGCAGAATTTAAACGTTTACAAAACGTCTAAAATTTGCACACCACGCAAGTGTGCAACTTGAGTTAAACACCATGTAATGTGCAAAATCACAACTTGCACACGTTGGTGTGCAAATATTGCACACTTGTTTTACCAGTGTTGATGCCGCAGGAGTGTGTCGTCGCGATCGCGATCGCCCCGCCGTAGTCTGAACCAAAGTCGGGCCACGCAGCATGACTTCGGCTTTGGTGGTGGTAGGGGACGGGGGAGGGGGGGCGAGGGGTACCTTTGGCGAGCGCCCAAAAGTTTCGCGCGTCGACGGAAAACCGAGTTGGCCCTACAGTTCGCTTATCAAAAGTTTGGCCCGGGCGCCTATCCAATGCCGCGGCTACATGTGTTGGTATTTGTGTTTGGCGCTCCGTTAAATGCTTGTGTCAAAGTCACTCTAAAACGCCGACGCGTGTTCTCAAAGAGGTGTTAGTCAACCCAGCAGAGGGTTGAAAGAAAATTCCGCACAGAGGGGTGTGCTGGGTTGGGTACGGCTTGCTGCGCTCTGCGACCTTGTCGTGCTCGGGCTCGTGAAGGCACAGGTTGTAGGCGGCCAGCCCAGAGGCAACCCCCAACTTGTGACTCATATAAGTCAATTACAGGAGCCGCGAGCCGGTCGGGAGGGAGTGGCGAAGGGTGGCGGTCGCCTGCGGTGGGGTGGACTTGGTGGGGGTGAGGCGGGGAGCGGGTTAGGGGCGCAGACGAAAGGTCGGGAAACGTAATGCGCTTCCCAGGGTGCTTCTGCAAGTTTTGGAGCCGACGAAAATGGGATATCGAACTGTGTGTGCTGTTGGGCGTGAGTTCGACCGGGACAGGGACAGGGTGATTTAAATGAATCACGCAGACGCGGAGTTTGCTTTGACGCCACCCGTAGCTCGGGGAAACTTGTGAGTCGGAAAGCAGCGGGGGCTTTTCCGGACCAGAGCAGGGGAGAGTACGACAAAGTGGCACGCAATTTAATGTTTCGGTATGCTCATCCTGCGTAAACGACGTAGGTGTTTTATTTGTTTTCGTGTCCGTGTCGCATGGGGGACGGGAAAACTCTGCCAAAGCCATGACTTTTCATATCGACTGGGGCCCTCTTTGTACCGAGGCAATCAGCATTAATATTCCGGCGATGATTTGGCCGGAATGTTCTCCCCCGGCGATCGGCGCGCTGTGTGGTGCGCTGCTCAGCTCGAAGTTTGTCGTTGCGAGCTCGTGAAATGTGTTCTGCGAACGCAGTATAGGACATTGTTGCAGAGCCAGTGAGCTGGAGAGCAAGGGGAGAGGGGGGGGGAGGGGGTTGTGGTAGCGGTGGACGACAC
>NW_026267170.1:1786316-1786729 GCF_000697945.3 Frankliniella occidentalis | reverse complement strand
GGGGGGGGAGAGAAGGCGCTCCACCTGGCTGCTGCATCGACAGGCCGGGACCACGCGCTAGCTAAGAGCAAGATGTGTCATGTTAGTTACTGTATTGTACTCAGTTATATGCGCACAAAACAAAAGAAAAAACATAGCAAATGGTAAATATTGATTTTAGTCTTTTAGCGTAAGGCCCCCGGCTGCTACCATTCTTCTTGTTACTAAAAGACTATACCGCACGGGGAGAATGGGGGGAGGCATAAACAGGAATGATTGGTGGCTGAGGGAATGGGGTCGCGAGCCGGCATGTCTGATTGGTCTTTGCCCTTGCCCTTATCCCGTCCCGCAACCAACACAAGAGACGAGACCGAATTCTTTTCCTTCACGTGGCACAAATTTTTTCCTTCTCCCAGCATGCGTTTCACCCCCCC
>NW_026267170.1:1779284-1785996 GCF_000697945.3 Frankliniella occidentalis | reverse complement strand
GCGCTGCTGTTAAATTTATGCCCTGACATTTAGGCGACGGAACGTCTCCCCCGAAAGTGTGCGCCGCTGCAGACAGTGAGAACCCCAGGCCGGGGGGAAAAAAAGGGGGGGGGGGGTCTTACGGTCTCACTATACAGTTAGTGTGAGGCTCGTGTGGTCCTACACCTCAAGTGTGACACACACGTTCCACACTTGAGTTTCTAGGAGGCGAAGCAGGTGCGTCGTGTGCGACAGTATTGACAGGGTTTGTGCGTGAGGGGCGCCCTGCCCACCCAACCGCCCCTTCCCCCACCCCCTTCCCAACCCCACACAGACTCAGGAAACAGGATGAGAAAAAGTGGGTGTGGAGCGCAGAGGGGTCCATTTACGCGACAGCCCTCGTCTGTCGTCTTTGACAGATTTCCAACAACACTAGGAAGCTAACTTGCAAAAGTTTGACAGGTTGTCTCCCGAGTGCGTGGTTTTAGTAGAGAGACAGGCGCTGCCCGTCAGAAAATGGTATAGTAGCCGCACTGTAAGACTTGTGTGTGACACGAATGTGACTGAGAGTAACATTACCGGGTGTTTTGGTGCAAGCGCCGGGTCCCGCGGAACGGGTGGATTTGCTGACTACGTCTCTGTGTCAGTCTGTTCTACTCTCTCACACACTTCTTTTCTTTTCTTTTTAGTGGATGATACATGTGCCTATCATACATTCGACATCGACACTGAAAAGGGTACAAAATGATCCCAGTGTGGTGTAGTTTGACCGAGTTTGACCCTCCTGTACGCAAGCTGTAGTCTACTAAAAGGCGGTGGAATAATCCGAGCGAGGCTCTCGGTAGTCCGGGTGCAGTCAGGTGTCGTCTCCTGATCCCACCCTCACCACCCACCCGCATGCAGTATGTAGCGCGCCCAAACCAGAGCGATACAGTCCATTGGGAAGCTCCGATGAAAAATGGCTAGAGGCACTCCTCGATGGCAGATGGCAAATGGATTGACGATGTGTGCGTTATGGACTAGGATGAAGAGCAGCGCTGGGAACGCGCTGCCCGCTCGGCCTTCTTGGCGAGCTCTTGGTGAGGCACAGGGAAGGCCCCACTGGGTCCTTAGGGTAGAGTTTGCAATCGGTGGGGCAAGCCAGGCGCACTACTTGCTCGACGTCCGAGCGGGCGAGAGAGGCGTGAGGGGTGGATAACTCTCCTGATAAGTGTAAACCCCTAGTTCTGCACAATTCAAACTCATTTCAGACCAGTTCAATTTAATTCAACACAATTCAGAAATTATTCAAACAAATTCAAAAATAATTAAACTAATTCAGTTCGATTCAAGACCATTTACACTCAATTCAAGTCAATTCACGCCTGCGTCGGGTGAGCGCGCCAGGCTTGGACCGACCGATTGCAAACTCTACTTTAGGGGGGAGGTCCCGTTATTAAGTTGTGTACTTACTGCGTATTCCCGCGTATTCCTCGCCTGGTTGGCGTCTTGGTTGACGTCTTCCTCGTTGGGTGGAGGTGTCGTTCGCTAAAAAGGGGGCGCTCGGAGGGGAGCAGGGATGGCACGGTTTGGAGGCTCGGCTCGACATTCCAGCCCTCAAACGCGTAGAATGTGGAACGCGGGCAGAGATGTGTCGGGAGGGGGATGCGGAGTTGGACGGAGCCGAGAGAATGTTTCGGGGAGAGAGGGCGGAGGGGGCTCAGAGGGAGGGGTGAACAGGGCGTGGAGGAAGACTGGAATTGCATACGTTTCGTACCCTCAACCCCTCCATTGTTGGTGGGGTCTCTTTGCCACTACTACCGCGCCCCCCTCGGCACGGCACCCAGTCTCACCCCGTCGCACCCCAGCCCCATTCCTTTTGTCGCCGCGTCAAAGTTGATTCTCGCCGAGCGTGGCCTCCGGGCAAGGAAAAGTGGGACGGAGAGGGAGGAGCAGTGGTCCGCGAGGATCGTTTGTTTTCTTATGGATGCGAGGAGTGGCTGGAGTGAAGCAATCATCTCGCACAATCTACTACTCGATGCGGTGGTGCGTACGGTTTCTGTTTGTTTTATCTGTGCATGGTACTGAAACATTTTAAAACAAATATGGTAAATGTGCCAAGTGGGATCTTGTCTACTGTAACCGTTTCTTCTGGTTGTGCTACAACAACACCTGAGAGAGGCACTACGACTGGCTGAGGATTCAAGCTAGCAGTGGGGAGGGGAAAGGGAGAAGGGTCCGCATCATGGGACAGATATGACATGCGTGGCTGGGGTGTCCCCCTTCCCCCCGTGAGGTATTGTGTGCGCCCGTGCCCTATCAGCCATGCGGAAGGGATGCAGCCCATAGCGCTGCATCTGTTCGCTACGAGGCCCTATTGATGGATGACTCTTGGTATCGCAATGTCGTGTCTGTATCGTGCGTCACGGGTTCGACGCAGCGTGTGGGTTTGCCTAAATCGCCACCCGTAAGGCGCCATAGCCCATGGGGTGGGCTTGACACACGTTGTAGAGCAGATTGTGTCTCATTTCAAATATTGCGTAGTGCTAGGGTTCGACCTGGAACGTTTTGGTCAACAGAAAACGCATTTCAAACGTTCTACTGCGATAGTGCCTTAGTAAAGGCAATTAAATTGCCAGATATCGTTTTTTGGAGCCAGTGGCGCCTTTCCGGGTCCGGGTAATGCGCATTAAAATGAGCCTAAAAGGTAACACATTTTATCCAATGTGCATTGCCGCATTCAAATCGCATGTGATGCGTACAATGCACATTAAATGCGTTGAAAATGCGTTACCTTTTTATATTCGTTTCGCTCCGAATATAATGCACAATATGCAGTGACGCTACTATGGCGTGTAAGTAAATTCACTATTCCACGCCTCTAAAAAGGCATTAGCTGACATCGGATGACAACCCTGTTGTTTTCCAGCTTCCAAGGACGAAAACTGTAATTTTTCACAACATTTCAACGTAATCAAGTGCGACTGTGTTAGTTAACAGGAACCCGTGTTCTGGAAACGGGTCCGCATGCGCATGGAAGTGACGAACGACTGTAGAGAGACAGTCGAGTGCAGTGCATGGGGCAGGGCCTGTCCTAAACACACACACACACACACACACAACGCTAGTTACTCGCCGGACACACCACTGGGAGAGACGCGCTCGTTCTATGATTTGGAAAGCGCGCACACACACACCGTCTATAATCAGTGAAATTGGCTTTTGGGGTCGACTTTGTGTCCGCCCGGTTTGCGTTGGTCTCTCCCGTTTCAATCGCTCCCCTCTCTCCTGTCCTGGATCATTACGTTTACCCTTTCTTTGTTTTTCAACTGTTCATCAATGCCCTTTTCCCACTTCTCTCCTTGTCCCTTCTTGCTCGGTGCCGAAAATATTCACCATATGCATCTCTTCGCTGCAGAGATTACTTGCAATTACATTAGCCGGTCGATTCACCGCGTAGGAGGGGAGAAACAGTAGTTAACCCGCCGGCTTAAGATTCGGATCAAATGGAATAAGACTTAATGTAAGACACTCAAAGGCACCTTGCACGCACACCCTCCCTAAAATTGAACGCCGAAATAAAAGAAAAGTAGGCAGAAGGGAAGGCATATGCAAGGCAGAAAAAAAAGCGCAGCGGTGCCTTAAGAGGAGCTGAGGGGGCAAACGGTGAGGATGGAGGCAAATCAAGACGGCGTGGCCAGCGCAGCGAGGAGGCGGGAATTGGCCAAGTGGAAAATGAAGCAATGCAGTTGAGTACACAGCGCCCCTCTCGGCCTCCCCCGCTCTTTGTGCTTCTGCTTCGCGCCTTTTGCCCGCCTCCAGCAGCAAACCTTAAGAGATGTTCTCGATTCGAGAATTAGCATTTTCTGGGAGATGCTACCTCCTGCCTGAGCAATAGCATGCCGACAGGCAAACAACTCTCCTGCCCTTGCATCCTGCTATAAATAGGCACATGTCCAATGATAAATGTTCGGTCCCGCATATTCTATTGTAGTGCCCTGTGGCCCATTAGTTGCTATTCTTATTTTACCGCTTCACTTATCACAGTAATGTGGGTCACCACTCGCTGGGAGGGCTAACTGTGCTGCTTTGCAGAGTGTGATGTCCATCTTCCAGCCCCACCCCCCGCAGACTACACCCTCGCCACATCCATTCCCCCGAGTCTCTCTTTTTTCGTCCCTCTCTTTCTTTCTTTGGACGCAAATCTTCCTTTCCGCCGTCTGCTCATGTATCCCGAACCTCTGTCTGTGTCTTTTTTAACTCTTCTTTTTTGTTTTTCGTCTTCAATTCTCTTTCTTAATTCATTCTCTACACCGCGGTGGGCTTTTGTTTTAATGTTTGTTCATCTTCCATATCGACACTCTCTTTTCCACCCTTTTGCCTAGCTGTTACTCTGTTTCTCCATAACTGTCCTTTTTTTGGGTGGGGTGGGGGAGAATCACAGTTTTCGCTATACACTTTAACTACGATGAATTGGCGTGCCACCCTTGGCGCAACCAACCCCCCTCGACCCGTCTTGGCGACCCAGTGATCGAAATGCATTTTGCCCTCGCTTCAGGGTTCAGCAGTGTTGGCGGAAAGGGTCATAATTTACGGTTTCCCACTACTGGCAGCTGGATATTCCCCTCCGCTTTCCCCATGTTTTTTCTCTGAGGCTGGCTGCTCTCCTCTCGCACAACTTTGGAGAGCTTTCCGCCTACGAATTGAAATGCGTTGAAAAGTTGAGTGTGTGACCCTGGGTCGAGTTTTAGCACAGAATTATGATGCTATGGGCACTCTGGGGGGTGGAGGGGCTCCTTAACGGACATGTGACATTGGTTTAATGGAACCAACGACAAACAAAGCCTTTTCCTCGTTTTCTTATTGTGTAACTTGTTCGTCAAAGGCGATGCAGACTCTGTGCTATGGCGATGCGGATTTGTCAAAGAGCCCGCATTTTATGCCTCTTTGTCTCTGCGGACCGCGGCGCGGCGGATGGCGTGCCCGGCCCTAGTCATGCTGGGCTGGGCTGCGTATGGTGTATGGATATCTCCGTCACTCTCCCTCTCCATCTCCTTCGCACGGCCCCTATTCCTTTCATCCCGCAGCACGGAGGCGAGAGAGCAACATCAAGCCGATATGAATGATATGCTGAGCGGAATTATTTCCCCCGAAATACACGCATTATTTCCTTCACTTAGTCAATTTTTTATTAATAATCCGTATAACCGAGGGAGTCCACATTAAGAATAGTGCTTACGACCAGCCTACCTTGTTGCAGCTGTAGCGCGGCTAGCGCCTGCGAAGTCGGTGTAGGTAACCCCGCAACACGCCGCTGTCCGGCGGGTCGGCCTACCCACTAGGCGGTCGGCCGGTGCGGTGGCGGTGGGCAGGCTAATCGATTTCGGCACGTCTCGGTGATGGGGAAGCGACAAAGCAGAATATACGGGTGGGATGGGAGGAAGCACGGTAGCTCTGGAGGGAGATGGAGCGGGGGCAGGAGCGGGCACCACCGGGGCGGCGGTGTGAAAATAGTCGGAGTGCGAAGCGAAGGCAAGCCAGGGGGGATGTCCCGTCCCGCTTGGAATGAATTGCAAATCGAGGTCTTCCCCTCGGCCAGAGCACCGAGCCAAAAAGCATCGAGGGGGCTACTCGTGTCTGTCACCATACAACCCCCCTAGCCTCTGTCGCGTAACTATGGGGATCTCTCTTTGCTTCCTTTCCCTCATTTTATATTTTTCCTTCGTCAACTTTACTTGAAATCGTCGCTCTTTCACACTAATCAATCATGTTCGCATTGTGCAACCGGCCTACACACTTGTAAGTGCCCAAACTTTATGTTAAAGACTTTGCTACTGCAGAGTTGCAACCATTGACCTGAATATTTGGAAATTCCGAATTAACCATTACGAGTGACAGGCGGTTGCACACTTTTTTTTATGACTGCACTCCTTTGCATTTAACCCCGCTTTTTGATCTCGTCCCCGTCCCTACTCCATCTAAAAACTCCCGCCCCATCCCGCTGTTCCGTTGTTCCTCACATCCCGGTCTTCCTCCTCTCAGGCTCAGGCCTCACTTCTTCCCCCTCCGTCGTGTACTCCCCCACCCACCTCGGCGCTTCGTGCCCTGGTTCTATCTGAAATGCTTTGGTTGAGGCGGCCGTGCAAATAGCATAATTCATTTCCAGGAGCGGGGTGCCGAGTGTTGCTGGGTTGGCGTGGCGGGGCGTTGTGGTCTTTCCAGTCGGCGGCGGGCGGGGCAGAGGGGCGACGCCTGGTGGAGAGAGATAGTTTGGTGTCCGCCGGCTGAATTCAGAAGCAGAGGGGGAGTTCTTAATTTGTGTGATCTCGTTGAACGCGCGCGAGCGCCCTTGAACCGCCACCACGGCAGCGGCAGTCAAACGTTTGACGGGGGTTGAAAGTTTACCCTCATTTACCTCATTTTCCGACAGCGAGGGGCTAACTTTGTAAAATCCGCAATTCATCGCGCTGCACTTCTGACCGAGGATAGATGGGGGAAGGGAAGCGACTGAGAGTAAGTAAGACAAGTCGGGAATTCTTTTAGTTCAATGTCTCAATTCTGACCGCACTACGTGATATGCCTTATGGTCGTCGCGGTGGTAGTAATCCTATCTGAATCAGTGCCGATTCAGAAATTTAGGAAACTTTCTGCGCTGGGAATGAGGAAAAACTGCAAGCTTCCCTCCCCCTCCACAGCCCTTTTTAGCCCGCCCTTCTGCTTTTAAAAAAGCATTAAAGCGGGCTTATGCAACCGC
>NW_026267170.1:1776533-1778294 GCF_000697945.3 Frankliniella occidentalis | reverse complement strand
GCTAGGGAGGAGTGTGGCGGAGCGCGGTGAAGCTGAGCTGTCTCAGCGACTCACGAGGTGGCTCCCCTTGCAGCACACGAATATAAAAAGAAATTCTTTGTCGCAGCCTATTTTATTCTCTGACAGCGGGAATACAAACCGAGTATTAACCACACGAAAAATGAGGTTTTCTATTGTAACCAAATATTTGGTTCAGTCGTTAACTATTATTGCGGCAGCGATTGAACAAACTTGCGACAGCGGAAGTTACCTTGGGATACGGAGTCGACGGAGCTTATCAATCTCTTACAGCCAACAACACGATGTTTCGTTAGCTATTTCGTTCACAGCCTCTGCCCTTCTACCAAATAACTGCAAGAACGAATTCTTTTTAAATGAACCTGTTTTTGTGTATCAGACTTTTAGCTATGGAGTCCCAAAAATGTGAATTATAACACTGGAAAAACTAATGTTACCGAGGGAACGTTTCATCATATGACCAAGCCCATGAAAAAGGATAGGGTCATCACAAAGAGGTTGCATCACCAAAAGTGTCCTGGTTTGGTTGCGTTAGGAAGCCTTCCCTCGGTAACATTAGTTTTTCCAGTGAATGGTATCGGTATCGTTTATACCTAATTAAATTCACATAAAATTAAAGCAAAGTTTTCTAAGCAAATTCCAGCTTGCTAGATCCGCCACCGCCGCCCGTTAGTCTTTTGTTCTTGCCGGGAGACGAGGGTTAGGGTTAGTGGCGCCCGATCGGAGGGAAGTCGTCTAGCCCTCTGATCAGTCACCTGTTACCCAGCAATTCCTTACTGCTATGTATTTATGTTGATGAGAGTCGTGGCATTCAAGGAGTTGCAGGGAGAGAGGGAGGGAAGGAGGGGAGCCGGGTGGCGGGGGATGGGAGGGGGGATGAAGAGGGTAGAATTGCTAGACTTGGAGCTAGAGCGGCACGGGGCTGAACTGAGGGTGTTCGTGAGTTATGCGAACCGTACCGCGAGACGAGACTCAAAAGTGTTACTGCCGAGCTCCTCCCCTCCTGCCCGGACAGTCCGGGACGCAGAGTTTCGAACACAATTAGCACAGCCGTGCCACTGGCTGCGGCGGCGGCCGGTGGCCTTGCCTAAGGAGGTCCGCGACGCCGTGCGCGCCATGCTCGCGTACTCGCCGACCCGACGGGCTACCCGGAGCATAGAGCGGTGTCGGGTCGACAATGATGCCCCTGCTGCAATTGAAGCGGTAATTAAATTCTGTGTTGTGGTCCCGTGTGTGGCGGGTCGTGGCGTGGTGCCGCTGCCTTTTGGCTCTCACGGCTCGTGCGCTGCTGCGCGCTGGCTGCGCTATGCTCGAGGCGAACACGCCCGCGCCATGGCCGCGCCACGCCAACCCCCTCAGACTAATCCGAGCACAGCGCAGCGCCGTGCCGTCCTTGCTCGACTGGATGTCGGTGGTCCGGGATGGGTACGGCTTAACTGCCGAGCTCAAACAGGCTCTGCTCTGCTGGGAACGTCATTGCGATCTCGGTGGCAGCAATTTCGTTAACATTGTAAATGAAAAAAAAAATAAAAAATAACGGGACTGCACCGTCGTGTTTGTTTGGAGAGAACTTCGCGGAGAACAAAAACAACTGTAACATGGTTGCTATCGAATGGGGTGTAATTTTGCCATTTTTACACGGGGGGGGTACACTTAACTGTAGTACTCGCCGTGTCCTACACTTAGAACTGTACACAAATGGTATCACAGTTTAAACTGCAGTACTATTGGTAACTGTACTGT
>NW_026267170.1:1766617-1776483 GCF_000697945.3 Frankliniella occidentalis | reverse complement strand
CTACACTTATAACTGTAGTACTCGCCGTGTCCTACACTTATAACAACTGTAGTACACAAATGGTATCACAGTTGCAGTACTGCAGTACTATTGGCACTGTACTGTGATGCTGTACGACAGTTGAGTTTCCAGAGCGGTGAAAGCCACGAAAGTGCCCTAAGACAAGAAACTTAAACTTTCACGCCTTATTTTCAGGGGTGCGAAATTTTAGCGCCCCTCCAAAAGGCGCTTGCCTTCAGGGATACTTGGATACTACCTTTGTCTAGTGTCTGTATCAATGAATCTGTGCGAGCATTGACCTGTGCAGTGCATGTGTACGGGCCGACGGGTGGCCTCGTCAAGCGCCCAAGCCTGAAGCAGGGATAGAGGAACTACTGTTTGTGGCTTATAGCCCAATCGATTCGATCAGAAGAGGAGGAGTGAAAACTCAGCCGTTTGCGGTCGGGCCAGGCTGGAGCCATTCCCTCTTCAAGTTCCGGCGGTGAGGTTCCGGAGGAGCAGCAGTAGCGCTGCAGTACTGGGGGCGGGGCTGGGTGGGGCGCGGGGAGCATCTTGTTTTGGCCAGTGGTCACCCTCCACCCGGCCGGCTAGACAGCGCGAGGAATATGGGCCAGGACTGTTAGCCCCCGTATATCTTTTCACGGTCGAAAACTTTTCCCCTCCGATGGAATCCCACCTCTTCTTGTGCAGAGTGCCCCCCCCCCCCCCCCGGTCCAGTCTCAGCTCAGCTCCAATAAACAGCCCGGTTTCGGCAGGCACTATTCCGCCACCGCCGAGTGGCGAAAACTTTTGCGCGCCCTTTACTCGTAATCCTCGCTGGTAAAGTGTGTGGTACCCTAAAAGGCGGAAACGGTTAGTCGGAAGAGGGGACCCTTTGCGAGAGGAGCGCAGAAGAAGAAGTTAGTGGTACGAAGAGTGCTTTCGAAGTCGACGTCTCCTCCTCACCATCACGTAGTGGCAGAGCAAAAATATAAATGTACAGCTGGTTGTGTATGGAAAAGCTGTCAAAGAGCACCTGCACTGTGCGCTGCACTGTGCGCTGCACTGTGCGCTGCACTGTGCGCTGCACTGTGCGCTGCACGGGCAGAATGATAAGACGCCAAAACTAATGAATCGGGCAAACTGAGCCAGTAGTGTTTGAGGCTATTTTTATCGGAAATATATAAAACAAAACCTTTACTGATTTTGCTGATTCCGTACTGGTTCTCTAGTTGCGCAGATCTTGTGCCTCAAATAAGTTTGGAGTTCCCATCCAGGCTTAAGACACTTGAATCGGGCCTAGGCCAACACGATAATTTCTAATACTTGATGGATGTCGGACGGATTGGGTTTGCTCCTGCAGCGACTACCCCGTTCTATAACGATTAACTCGTGGCCGACGGTTTCATTCAGTGTCGCGAGGCCGAGTTTTTCAAGGGAAACGTACAAAGTTGTTCTGTTTCCCTCGTGCTGTGCTGCGCTGTGTAGTCTGCGCGAGCACGTGCGCACTCGTGCACGGCGTTTAATGAGAGTTCGGTCTGTAATAACGACATGTTTAATGACGGCCCGGCACGGGACGACAAGGGCGGCGCAGTGCGGTGTGCGGTACCCGCTGCAGATTAGCGGCGATGCGTCAAGAGGGGGCTGCGTTGTGAAGGGCGAGTCGCTTCCCAGTCCGAGCAGGACGCTTCTCTTCGGACGCCGCCGGCGACTGTGTTTGAGAGTGTTAGCTTGTGCCACCGCCTGTCACGTCGACTGCACACAACCGTTCTATTATTTTCTCTCTTTCTCTCGCAGAACATTTTATTTCTCGCCTGTTACTCTGCCGCGCGCTGCCGCCTCCCCTCTCTGGGGTGACATGCCCCCGTTTTCCGATCGCAGAGCAATGCGAGGACCAGCTTCACGTGGTGATGAAGCGGAGGGGGGTTGTCCAGCGACGCCAGCGGGCGTTTATCGCTTTTTTTTTTCATCACGGTTGTGTACACTGTCATCGGAAGCGTTGAAGTACTCACAGTCTGAGTGAAATAACCCACTCTGACTAATAAGCTCAAGTAGCACGAACTGAATGCGTCCGAAATGCGAATCCTCTCGTTCGTAATAGGAAGGTTATTTTACTCATGTGAACGATTTTTGGGTCATAGTATGTTATGAAGGAACAACTCATTGTTTCGGTTGGTACTAACTGACATCAAGGTACTATAAATATGAATAGTAGCGTTCGTAAAATTTTAAGAAGTGTGGAGCACCATGACGCTTTCCGTGCAGTCAACACGGGCTCCCGTCAGCGCCCCGCCCCGCCAGTCGTGGTACATCTAATTGGGCGGGTGCCGCAGTGGCGTTCTCCTCTAGAACATAAGATGAGCCGCCATTGTGCAAAGCTGTTTCTCAGGTACTTAGCACCGCCCCCTTTTGGCTGTGTGGCGTGACCAAGACGTTAACCGAGGGGATAAAAAAGAATAGGGCTGTGTGAGATGACTTACTTACTGCATTATACAGATTATTTTTGCACCACCAGATAGTTGGAAGACCTATTTACTAAAATCAGGTTTAGCAAAGGTTTTTTGTTTTCCGGTTTTACTAAATTTATGGTCATATCGGCTGCACCTGTGAGTAATGAAAAGTAATTACATTTTATTCTTCTTGGATTTCTTCATTTTATGACTTTTTCGTTACAGAGCGTTATCTTGCCCCTATTTCAGGTTGTCTGTGCGAAATTGTCACAAATCCAGCCTTCGCGTTATTCCGATGAGACAGATGTTTCCCCTCATAGCCACCTGGCACCTAGTGCAGTAACCCACGAGCGTACATCCTTCCGTGACCCTTGGGCAAATAACGTATCAGAATACTTTGTCAGCATTTTTCTGCGCTGCGTACAAGGGCATTCGAACGTTATATATTTCCCTTTGCAGAGTGGTGTGAGGTGAAGGCGCAGCAGCAGGACCTCGGTGGTGTTCCGCGCCGCCAGCTTTGCGTCAGAAGGCACGGAGAGGCCTCATTTCCACACTCTGCTGCTTCTGTAGCTGCTGCTGCGTGCATCAAAACGGTTCATGATTTTTCTCCCCCCCCCCCCCTCACCCTTCTCTTCCACACTTCTCCCGTACCGCCGCCCAGGAAACGCTTTCCTCCGCCCTCCCCAAATATTATTTCACTGCGAGAAGGAAAAGCCTCACCTCCTCGCGTGTTTTATGGTCCGCGGGGCTGCGACGGTAAACTTGGCAATCTTGTTCTTCATGGCACTCTCTCCTTGAACATTTGCGAATCCGACCCATCCTCACACGCACATGCACCGTGCCCGGCCTGGGCCCCCTCCAGCGCACAATCACTCCCCTTAGGTAAGCCTCTCTATGCCTCCTTTCATCTGGCGCGGGGGTGGCCCCAATACCCGACCGGCCCGGCGTGGGCGGGTTGTCTGGAGATTGGATCGGAATCGCATACAGCGACTCGATTGTGTGTTTGTTGTGTGGGACCATGAGACGATAGCGCGTAGTGCTTCACGGCCTCCGGGGCCCGCCCGCCCCCAGGCGCTATAAACCCTATATCCCACCCACCAAAAATGTATAAACGAGCAGAATAGTAAAGTAGTTGGCCATTCACTGTTAAAAATATATCTGCACATGTACAACATACTTTGTAATGTGCCATTTAAAAAACGAGTCGTACATGTACCGGGTGTAACTGTGCATGGGCAGCAGTGTTGCGGGTTTGCCTACTCTTTACACCCGTAAAGGGTCATGGACCCTGTGGCCAAATTGAGTATGCAATCCCGCAACACTGCTGCGTATTCACAGGTACACCCGGTACAACCTCCCACTCACGCTCGATATTCGGTTCCAAGTTGATACGCAGGGCTTAAAAATTTCACAATTTCAAGTTGTAATTATACGACCAATTCAATGAAATTTTCCTGTACCCGGTACGACAATTTTTCACAGTGTTGTTGCTTCAGCTGTGCACGGACGGCTTGCAGCTTACTACTGAGGGTACTGTGATTCCGATGCCGATTCCGTTTTCATGGATTGAGGAACGTTAGTCTTGCCAATGTTCTGCTTGGATGGGTATGATTGGGGGGGGGGGGCAACGCGTGCTTTACACGACAGCTCCGCCTCAGCGCCACCTTGGTGTTTCTTCGCCCGACACTTTTCGCCCTCAGGCTCATTTGCTGAGTGGTTCTCCCTCCGGGCCGAGCCGGGCTGGAGCTGGGGTGCTGTCGGCGAGATAGAGTCCAGGAACCAGAGTCTACTCTGTTGCTCCAGGTGCCTGGCGCCCTCTGTGCTTGTCCTGCCCGATCCGAGTTTCTATGCCAAAGTAAAAATCTGTTGAAAGTCTCCGATTTAGGGGGAGGAGAAGTAAAAATGTGCAAGAGTTGCGATTAGGGGAAAAACGGTTATAACGACCCCCCCCCCCCCCCCCGCTCAGCGTCTTAGCTCTGCAAATCTAACTGTACAACAACTTGACAGTTTAAAATGCAAAACTAAAAATTCTACAGTTTAAACTGCGAAACTGAAAAGTTCTACAGTTCAAACTGAAATGTGCAGTTTAAACTGTTGAACTACACAGTTTTAACTGTAGAACTTTTTAGTTTCGCAGTTTAAACTGAAAGACTTTTAGTTTTGCAGTTTTAACTGTGAATTTGTTCTACTGTTAGATTAGCAGAGAGGCTCATGTCTGGGACTAGACTCGAGTCACTAGAGCCCGATTGCCAAAAACAATAATCCCGGAATTGCAATTCCGGACTTGAGCCCGGAATACTTCGGGCTTATTTTTGACGGATTGCACCAAAGACATCAAAGACATGAGCCCGAGACGCTGAGCGGGGGTCACAACTTTTGCAATCCGGGCTGATGTCCGGGCTCAGGTCCTCCGGCTCAACCTCCAGTCATTATAACAGAAAAAAAACCCTACGTGTCAACGTTTTGGTAACCAGTATTGATGGCCTTTAGAGAGACGTGGCAACAAATCGAACAACAGCAGTACTACCAGTACTGCCCCCTCCCGTCTAGCCATCGTCGCGCAGAACATGACTGATAAAAAGTTATGCGAATTGCGCCAGAGGTTTGGGAAACGCATGTAGTACAATCGTAGAGGTTCGATGTAATTCAAAATTAATTAAACTAACCGGTGTACACCCCCCACCACCTGCGCGCAGAAACATGTCTGATTGAATGTGTCACATACAGCGACACACAGTGACTGTGAGCAGTATATTTTTAAACTTATATACGGCATTGCTCGTAGTGTTTCATTTTCAAGTGAGTGACGTTAGATTTTTGAATGCTGCCTTTAACTATAGCAGTGAACTTTTGCTTCCGGGAGAAAGTTGAGTCTATGCTTTAATTCTTCAACACTTTCGAAGGTGTGCAATTTAATATCAGTCGTGACATTAAAATTGTTTTCACTAGTTTATTCGATGCCAACCTTAAAAGATAGCAGTCAATGTATCAGCTGTAGCTACTTTTCGTGGGGACAATTAATTTAGAATGCGAATATGTGACATGTGCTTTTCTTTTGTCCGCCAGGCGTTGAAGTTGACGATGCCGAGCTGGCCATGGCACCCGCCCTCCGCTCCGTGCCGCACGCCGTGCCGCACGACGCCGTACCGCTGGAGGGTCAACCGCCAGCCCACTGGTGAGTCGCTCCGCTCCTTCTGTCTGCTGCTCAGCGCTAATCCATGCAGGCCACGACGTGACAACCACCGACAGCATTGAAAAGTTTGCGTTAAAGTTAGAGATTGCTACAGAAGAATCTGACGTTTGTCAGCCATACATATCAAAATTGGCTCGCTTTTTTACTGTAAAATATGCCTGGACCATCGAACACTTGATGTCTCCCCACACTAACTGGAAAAGTACTTTTTCATACATGTCATATGTGGTGATATGAGCGTACGGATTTATGCACGAAATCAGACAAATGTGTATAAGTTTATGCATAAATAAACACAAAAATATACATTTTTATTTGATGCACAAAATTTAACCTATTTCTATATGAATAAGTACATAACTAAGCACGTTTTCGTACATAAATCCGTACGCACGAATCACTCCATACGACATGTACAAAAAAGTACATTCCCGTTAGTGTGTATTCTTTTTGTACCGCCATGTAATCAATCCGTAACTTTTCGTCGCTGTGGTCGATTTTCGTTCTACATTTGAGTGGAGTACAAATGTTGGCAAATAACAAGTGGAAAACTGATCTACACTTCGAATAGCATAGCACTGTTGAAATTCCAGAGTACACGATGGTGTGAGAGACGTGGTCGTATGTTTCCATCCTCATGTCACACACTGCAAAATTCTTGCAAAGTATTTTCAAGCATTGTAAGGATGTTTGCATTGCAACCTATGTTCTTTGCATTGCAAACTATTTTCTTCGTAATTTGCGAAGAAGCGGTTTGCAAGGTTACGAACTAATTCTTTGCAGCGTTACGAACGATTTTCTTCGTAAGGTGCGAAGAATTAGTTCGCAATGCGAATGATTTAGTTCGCAATGCAAAGCATTTTACAACGCTTGAAAATTCTTTGCAATACAAAGAATAGTTCGTCGCAAGCTTTTTACAGTGCACACTCTGTGTTAAAAAGCGAGACATTTCAATTATAGGAGCGATTGATTGCGATAGGCTCACATGCCACTTACAGCTTCTTCTTTCTTTGTTGCCTGTGGCAGCAGTGCCCTAGTGGGCGAGGAGGCTCAGCAGGAGGCTCTCGAGGTCATGGGCAGCAGTGGCAGCCGCCCCTCGGCCCCGGGCAAGCCGGGCCTGCTTGGGCGGCGCACCCAGTCCTCGGGGTCCCTGTGCACGGGCGCGCGCGCCGGCGACAAGCTAGGTCGGCTGCTGGCGCCCTGCGGCCGCCACCGACACCACCGCCACTGCCACAACAGCAACGGCACGGAGGACCCTCGGCATCACAGGTGAGCAACAGCGAGCACCGGACACCCACATGTGTAAATCGAGGGGGAAATCATTTGGGTTCGTAGCGTATCGGCTATTTGGTGGTATTTCTCCTGCCATTTCGGTTATTTCTCTTGCCATTTCGGTCATTTCTCGCCTATTTCGGATTATTTCAGAGTATTTGGCGTTATTTTTGAGTATTGCAGGGGTATTTTGCAACTGTTTCACCGACTATTTCGCGTCTATTTCGCGCTATTTCGCCTTTATTTCGCCTGTATTTCGGACCATTTGGGGGGAAGGTACGAACTATTTTGCAAGTGATCTTCCCCTCGGTGTGAATATAGCACGATTGTAGGAGTGTGAACGACATTCTTATATACATGGAGCCAAGAGACCGTCTCTTGATGGAGCACGGTAAAAACAATGTCTGATTAATTGAGTGTAAAGGACAAACTTTCAGGAACTGCCTTGGTTCAAGGAAAAATTCAGATTTCAAGGAATTCTCCACAAACCATTCCAAACCAGTTCTCCTTAATGGAAGCTCCTCAAAGTTTTCCCAGTTTTCCCCTCTTCTCAAAAAAAAAATTACACTAAGCTTCCTGGTAGCACGATTGTTCTCTAAGAATGGTCGCTGAACGTTCAGGGAGCCTACATAACGTTCTTGGAATACTATTGGAAGGTTTTGTGCTCCATAAGTTATTTGGCTTGACGGGACCATACTTCCTGCCAATCCCTCTGCTCAGAAATATTTCCTTCACACTAAATAATTGAAACAAAGCACATCATCTGCCTCCACGGAACAGTTTTGTTGTTTGCTTCAGTACTGTTCTTTTAATAAAATATTTATACGAGAAAAACAAAGGTAGAACTTAGTGTAAATATTTTTTTAAGGAAAGTACTGTTGCGTAGTAAATTGCGTTTATATGGTAGGAATTTGCTGTTGATTCCTGCCATTCTTTTCCCAGTGTAGACGCGTGAGCATTACCTGTGTTGTTCCTTCAGGTACAAGCTGTGCGGCTCGCTGCCAAACCGTTTGGACGCGGCGCAGCAGGACTTGGACGTGTGCGACAACAACAACATGACCCCTGCCTCCCCCGCTGCGTCCGAGAAGGACCTACAGGACCTCGGGTACGCGTCCGAACGCTCGCCGGACGACGAGAAGCACTTCCCAGGGGACATGCTGGGTGAGTTTGGAGGGCCTTAAATAAGTTTGACAAAGGCGGAACGAGAGGGGGTGGGTGGCGGAGAGGCTTGAGGATGGCGGATTGTCAATAACTGCGGATACCGGCGGACACTCGTGGCATGCTATGTTTTATTGTTTCTTCAATCTCGCTTTGATTAATTTCTAGAAAACAGCCATTCGCTGACATTTTCTTTTTGCACGTAATGGGTTTTTGTGGGGGGGGGGGCGTTCAGCTAGCATCGGCTATACTCACTGTTTCCTCTCTGATGGGGCCGCAGATCGGGGAGTGAGGGGGGGCAGAGCGGAGACCAGTTATCACTCCTCCCCTCACCCCGCCTTTCGTCTGGGCCCCTCGGGCAGGGGAGGGGACTCCCAAACCCCATCGTCCGTCGTTTCGAATTGTTTTATCTCTTTCTGTGTCGTGGGGGTGTAGCGATTGTAGTGTAGACATTTCGTCTGTGTGTGCGTGTTCGCCTCGCGTCCCTGTGCGCCCAGCGGGCTACCCCTCCCGCTCGCACTCGGGCGGCCTAGACCTGCTCCCGCTTGCACAGAGCGCGTGCGTGTATTGGTCTCCAGAGACGCTCCTTTCGGTAGGCCCGCCCTGGCCTGCCGAGGGGACACGCCTCGCTGCACAAGTTTGTGGATGGGTTTGGGGTCTGGCCAACACGTTAAGTAGGGCGCTTCGGGGGCTGCCCCGCCCGGCGTGGCCCGTCTGGCTCAAAGCTCAGTGTTTTCAGCCGAAGATATACTTCCGACCGCACGCTGCACATACAATGCTTCCGCACACCACCGCGACCCAAGACGCGAAACAGAAAGACACACAGAAGAGTGTGACCGTGACCAGTTTGTCATGCATAAGAAAGTGTTGGCAACCATCTTGTCATTCACTGGGAAAGCGTATTCGTTCGTATACTTGTCGGATACAAAAAAAGTGTGTGTCCTCTGGTTTTCACACATACTGTTTGGTCATGACTGGCATGAAAGTGCCGATAATTTTATAGATGTTCTTAGTTCGTTTTTATACTAGAAATCCGAATATACCACTCTGATTTTTCCGCTGCGTGTAGAAATTTTGATATTTCGAGATTGAGCGCAAAAAAAATGTGCTTTTAGCCTGTTTTGAGTTGACCCGTGATGGTGACTGAAGCACGATTTTGTGTAAGGAATGTTGTTCAATATTTTACAAAGAATCCGAATGTGTCATAAATTTTTTTCTATCGTTTTTTGCATTTTTTCATGGGGTTGGAAGCCCTATGGAACGACCCCGGACCGTCGAATGGTTGTCATATTTGAAATCAGTTGGTCCGATTTAGTCAAAAAATGTCTTAAAATATTGTCCCCTCTCTTTTCGGGTTTGGTGTCCCAGTGTGGCGTGAATGTCTGAGGTAGTGTCAACTGAACACAAAATAAAAACCTTGCGAACGACTGTGGCTGCTTTATGATCGCCAACAAATTCCGAACGTTCTTTGAACTGCGAATAAAATCATTTTCAATTGGGAAGAAATTTGTTGGTAGGCTGACAAAGCAGCCAAATCCTGTGCAATCATTCTAAGGAATAATTAGATTAGTGCAAGTGCAAGTGCAAAGTGATCCTGGCATCTTCGTTTGACGGAAGGGCCGTGGCCAGCTAGTTTCAAACGTATGCAGATGCAGGTGAGAGGGTCGAAACTTCTCCGCACTGAAGAAGTGAGCTGCGATGACGCAGCCCCGCCCCAGGCACATGCTCTACAACGCGCCGGACGCGGGGCGAGCAATGATTAATAGAACCTCCTGGGAATCTGCGACAGATCCGAAGTTGGAAAAGGGGAGGGG
>NW_026267170.1:1747281-1766567 GCF_000697945.3 Frankliniella occidentalis | reverse complement strand
GAAAGGAGAGGGAAAAGGTGGTGCGGGGCGGGACGGGGCTCGACGTACTCGCCCGATCCTGATCCCTCTGAGGAGACTGCCTCCTAATCGTGTTTAGAGACAAATTGCGTTTCGGAACAATTACACACTAACTGCAAAAGTACACTCTAAAAAATATTTGTGGGAAAAATCCCACAAATGTATATGAAGTTATTTACATATACATGTGTGGGATTTTTCCTACACTGCTGTGTAGGAAACATCCTATATGCGTGCAGTAGATGTCCTTGACAGGAGTGGGATTTTTCCTATACGAGTGTGTGGGGAAAAATCCCATACGAGTGCAGCAGATTTTCTTGACAGGTGTAGGGTTTTTGCGATTCGCATTTTTAAAAATGAAAATGATATTTTGAGGACTGTGGACTCGGATCCTACACAGCAAACATTTTTCCGTGAAGTCCCCTGGTCGATTTGGGAAAGCACTTCTCAGTGTGCTTTTCCCGCCTCATTTCTTTAGGTTATGTAGGAACTTTTAAGGGAAAAAACGGGTTTACTTTACCACTTCAGAAATTGTCTAATAAATTATTTAAACTATCTCAATCGAAAACAGTAGCAGACTAATAGTATTTAATTCAAAATTGTCGATTTTTGTTCCCTTCGTCACGATGTCCGATTGACGATTATCTCAGATAACTAAAGAAATATAGATTTTATGTCGGGTTTACTCTAAAAACGGCTACGAAACTCGAGCAGCACTTCTCTGACATATATTTCACGACCAACAACTTTCTGACTTTAAAATACTTTATTAGTATAATCAGTTCAGTCGTGGTTTTGTCACGCGCGAAATAGGGTTAGTTTAACGGACTTCAAAACGAAGAAAATCATATTTACCTTGTCACCTTCTTACCACCAGGTTCCTACTAATTTCTTATACGACGGCAAGCACTCACTACACGCTGCACGCTGCACCTTGTGAGAAATTTGAGATAACAGCAACGGTTATCCGAATTTTGACAAACCTGGTGACACTTTTTAAAGTGTTCGTTTCTCTTCTATTGGTGATTTGGGTGCTCGATATAGTAGTAATGCGATGTATCATAGATTTATTTAACGTAAAACATGGGTGTTTTTACCAGGATCAATAAATTACGAGCGATGATAACGAAAACAGACAGTAAAGCGGGGTCGGGGACAGCGCATTTTGCGTCTGCTAGGGGAGTTTAAGATATATTTAATGGTGATAAAATGGGTTTGCAATCAATTAAATGGCCTTGCCAAGTTTCAGACACGCTATATTTTGGTAATAATGTGTTCGTTTTAGCTACGGTAACGATTGGGAGAAATACAACTGAGTTGTATTCTCGGACACCGACATGCATCTTATTTGTGAAATCACCCATATTTCTCTTAAGAAGCACTCTTCACACAACATGATTCCTTTGTGACCACTGCAGGACAACGAGACTGCCGAATAATTGTACCTTAGCAGCAGGACTGATGTGTCCACGAATCATGAACTGTGATTTTCTTATTGCGTTGTTGTAAATTTTCAAGATAAAAATAGCAAAATTCCCACACTTGTATGGGAAAAATTCTTCCTAAACACTTGTAGGCATTTTGCTACAAAAGTGTGGGATTTTTTACACACGTATCGGTTTTTCCCTATAAACTATTTCGTGTGTACACATGTGTAGGAAATTTCGCGTCGCACATGCGTATGAGATTTTTCCTACACACTTGTACAGCAAAAAAAAAAACAACATTTTTTACAGTGTACATTTTCATACATGTCATACACTATAAAAACCATATATGTTTGATTTGTGTGTACGGATTTATGTACGAAATCATGCATTAATGTTTATAATTTTATGCATAAATAACCACAAACATAAGCATTTTTAGTCGATTAGTTGATGCACAAAATTTAACATATTTCTGTAGGAATAAGTACACAACCATGCACGTTTTCGTACAGAAATTGGTACGCGCGTAACACTCTATACGACGTTGTTCAAAAAAGTACTTCCCCGTTAGTGTGTAGAAACAATTCGCCTCTGATGCAAACGTCGTGCACGATATCTGAGAGCCGCTTGCTTTTTATTAGATTTAAAATTATCTGTGCTAATATATCGCAAATGCCTTTACCTCTTCAAAAAAGGACGGACTGAGGTAATTTCTGAATAAGAAGAACAGGGGTAATGTCATCTGCTCCCGCTCCCGGACCATCAAAAAGCCTCATCCAACCTTTCTTGGGCCGGCTACGAGGGGGACTGACGTTTTATGATGGTCTGTGAGAAGAATATAAACCTTCACTCTAAACAGGAAATAAGGACAATCACCGCTTTTTAGTCATCTTCACGACTAGTAGGACAACAATGTTGAACTGCTACATAGTTTAGTTTTGAATATATTTAATGTTTCTGGGTATTAATCACACAGGAGCGGCCTAGCGATCACAGAGCTTTCAATCGGAACTGGGCACAGAGATGTTTTATTTTTCTTCTTCTTTACAGTATCAGTGTTACAACATACAAAACTAACTTTCATAAAGTTTGGTTTACACTTTTAACCTCAACAAGTTACATACACAAAACTACTAAAGTGGTGGGGCAAAATCCAAATCAGACAAAAGAAAACATTTAAAAAAAAATACACCCAATACTCTTAAGAGTTGTCCACTGTTTCAAAAGTTAAGTACTTCTCTATTGCTCTTAAGGACTTAATAGCTTTGTTTGCGTTATCAGAGCAATATTTGGTGTGGTCTGAATCTATATTATACCAACCTAAACCTGACTTGTAGTGGATCAGGATAAATTCAAGTCGTTTAGCTTGATAAAAATAGCTAATTCTATTGTCTTGATTTTGACTGATTTTGGCAAGGATTCTATAATTAGAAGAAAGGTGTTTGTGAAGTTTTGATCGTAGAAAGGTTGTGTAGAGGTCTGTCCGTTTTGCACATAAAGCTAAATGTTCGCGCAACATTTGTGTAGCTCTCTCGATATAGACTGTTTTGTTTAATAAACTCCCAAGAAGCGCTTTGTGGTGTGCTATGTTTTTCCAAACCTTTTCAACATTTAAATACCTCCAAAATTCTGTATCCGCCATAAGCGCCTTGTACTTCTTCGACCCATCGGCTCTATTTAGGAAGGTAAGGCAATCTGTTGGGGGTGGTTCATCGCTCATTGCAATGGTGCGCCACAGAACACGCCATATTTCTTTCTCATAGGTGAGGGCCTCCTTAACAAATTCTACTCCTCCATGTTCGCATTTCCTTAATTTAAGAGCAGTGTGCGCAGACCTTGACAAAGCTAGCATGTAATTTCTCGTAGTGTTTCCTTGGCCTTGAAATGAATCTCGAATATTTTTGAGTATGCTTCTAGCCTGCTGAAATTTTTTTTTACCTTCGCAGTCCTGACGTTGTTTGAACTGTGCGCATTTACACAATTGTTCCCCTCTAGCGTTGTAAAGCTTGGCTTTTAACAAGTTAAGGCCAATAATGATATTATTGTCACCAAACAAAATCCTTTCTGTGCTCGTCTCATCGGTCAAAGTTCCTTCTTTAAGGTATTCTCCGCTATGTACAGCGTTGCGAGAATGTGAAATATTTAGCACCTCGTCTCCGCCGTAGAAAGGATAACTTGGGCAGGAGGTGCGTCTAATTGCTTTACCCGGTGAATCCGTTGTGAGTAAGCTAGTTCGTGCAAGGCGTATCTGTGCTAGAGACCATGTCACTTCATTGATTAATGTTTCTGCGTGGTCTAACTTCTGTGCATACAGTTTTTCAAGAACTGCTTCGTTGGCTAGAGACGCAATTCTCAGCTCTATGTTACTTACTTCCAATTTTCTTGTAATTTCTAGTCTTTTTATGCATTTTTCAAGGTCTCCGTTAAGAGTAATTTCTGTCAGCACAAATTGAGCTTTCTCCTTGCCTACATCTTCTTTCACTATGATATCGAACATAATCTGTGTCACTCTGTCATTAAGTAGGCTAATTAAAGATCCTACATATGAAATGTCAGCAGAGCCCTGCAGTATAGTTTTTAACAAAACATTAAGGGAATTGTGGTCAAAGACATGCAGGTCACCCGTCTTGGCCAAAATAGCGGCCAAGAAAGGAGCCATAAAATCAATGCGAGGTAACTCTCTTGCCAGGCGGTTTATCCGAAAAGGATTTTGGAGGACACAATGTGTGACACCTGCATCATTTTGTTTGACTTCTATGTCAACCAAATATAACACAAATGCTGGGTCTTCTAACGCCGATGAAACCGTTTCGTATTTTAGTTGGTATGCCCGTTCTACTTCGTTTAAAATTTTAAGTATGTTCAAAACAATAGCAGACTTGTTGACCTCGACTAATTTTCCTTGACCCCATTCCACCTGCTTTGTTTGTTGATTGTTCAGTATCAACTTTAATCTTTCTTCAATGAGTATTCTCGTCTGTGGGCTTATGTCATTCTGTCCTATGTGTCTGTTAAAAGAATCTTTATCATTCATGAAGTACTCAAACAAAACAATAACATATCGTGTTGATATGTGATTTTTACCGAAAATGGAAAGATGCAAGAGTCCATTTACTTCGTTTTTTATTTCCTCTTCCAGTGTAATGTTTGCTGAATTGTTAATACTGGTAAAACTGGATAGTACTGCTAATTGCGCTGCCAGTTCGCTTAAACCAAGTTTCTCCATGTAATCAGAACATAATGACTTGTCAAGACGGCGTTTCTCTTCCGTATCTCCTGAAATTTTTTGCACAGCCCACCATTTTTCAAATATCTCTCTCTTTTGAAGACTACTTAACTCCGGCAGAGAATGCACTATATCTTCATCTTTATGGTCACTGCAGTCTAAAATTGGAGCCAGACAGTTGACGTACGTGCTAACTATTTTAGATATTTCCTTTTCGATCCAAGCCGAATCGTAAGCATCAGAAAGGTGTCCAGTCCCTTTAGAAGTGTATAAGCGAAGGTTTGCATAATGTTTTCCAGTTTTCTCAATGACAGAAGATAAATCCGTTCGAAGATCAAGGAAGTCTTCGTCATTCCTAAAACACTTGAGAACCTCAGACATGTTTAGTGCCAGTTCATATCTGTACATATCAATAACTGCGGATGGTATATTCTGACTTACTTGAGTGGCAGTGAGGTTTTGAAAATCATGCATAATACTATTTCTCAACTGACTCAATCGACCTCCAAGTGGGCTTTTCTCTTCGGTTAGTCTGGGGAAGACATTCACGAGCAAATCGAATACGACTTTCTGAAGGCGAGAAGGTTCTTCGCTCAATTTATCTACATTCTCACAAAACTTACGGATTGAATCAGAAATTTCTGTTGGTGTTGTGTATCTTTCAGCCGAGCCAAATTGCACTGCATTTTGTTTCAAAACTTTGAACACATTTTGGCTTTCTTGCTGCAGTATTCTGTGATTCGCCTGGCCTGGCCTGATTTGAAGATTCTTCTCTACGGTTTCAGCAAAGTCACTCATTGCACTTAAAAATTGCTCCATTTTCATTTTTAGCTTATCCTCGATGAAACTTCTAAACGTGTCAAGGGAAATTTGGAAGAGTCCAGATTTTTTCAAAATGTGTTGCCGCAGCGTTGCAAAGGTAGACAATACATCAACCACATTCTTCTGTCTAAAAACAGCATTGTAAACTCTTTTGAAGTACGCCTTTTTACAACGTTTTAATAGATCTGTTTGGTCCTTTGGCATTGGGATAGTAGCACAGTAGGTATCCTGTACCGCAAAAGTTTCTATGGAATATAGAATTGCATTTGCTGTTTTGAAGGACATACCCTTTTGCGCCCCGCGAAGAAAGTCTGTGCATTTCTTAGCTTTTTTGGTTGTCCTTTTTACTTCGTTTAGGACATTTGCAAAAAAAACTCTCCACTCAATATGGCTAAATTTGAATGATGACACTAGATCGTGCAATTGACCTGTGTTCAAATTCTTTGATTTATTTTTATCTCTGATCCAATCAGAGACAATGATGGCCTTTGCAATAGCCGAGGTTATAGGGTCATCTTTGTCGTCACTTAAAAACTCGATAAACTTATCTCGTCCCCCCTCGACTTGGTCTTTATTATTGTCAACTGTGGTCCAGGATGTAAGGAGTGTCGTTTGACTGTCAGTAACGCTCAGACGTATGAACTTCTTCTTGTCTAAACTCATATAAAATATTACATAGAGTCTAACGTCAACTTCGGTTGAAATACAAGGGGCCCAGAGAAATTTTAACAACATATCAATCTCACTCATATATTTGTAATCGTATCTGCAATGAAGTGTCGCATCAAATAAGTCAAACTCCTGCTTCTCTCCCATATGGTCATGTTGACCTCCAATATTTTGCTGCAGTTTTGTGTTATCTGCAAATAGTTGACCGGCGTCGTCGTATAGTGTTGTAATAATTTGTTGCATGGAATCATAATTTTTTGATTGGAAGGCTATGTCAAGCGCCGTCTCACAATTGTTGTTCTCAGCACTCCTGTTTGCGCCTCGGTCTAAAAGCTGGGTAATGACTTCTTGAGAGCGCTTCTCAGCATTTGCCGCATAGTGTAGACATGTGTTTCCATCCGAGTCCTTATAGTGTAAATCCGCGCCATCCTCTCCCACCAAACGGATCACCTCATCTTTGTTGCCAGCCGATGACGCCACCAGTAGCTTGAAGTTCAGGACTCTCCGCTTAAATGGGGGGCTTCTGGTTTCCTCATGGTACAGCGCCATATTATGAAATCCTGCAAAAGAATTCATCTGGTGAGGGGACAATGCTCAGCACCGAATGAGTGCCCACTTTTGACGTTTCTTTGTCCTGCATTTGCCGTTACCAAACGACAAACTTGAAACAAAGCTACTCCACGGGAGATTGGCCTCTTTGTTTTTGGCGCGCAGGACATTTGCCTTTATTTCTAGGACCCACGGACCCACCGAACTGTGGTAACCAGGTGCAAACGGTCTTGGTTGGTAATAACTGGTAATCCACACACTCGTGAGGGTCCTTTCAAAGGACAAATTTGTTGATTGAGACATGCGTTTTTGTTCACATCTTGCCCAAATGCAAACGCTCGTGTTTAATATAGTGAATTTGCCCCCCCCCCCCCTTTCCATGGACAAAAATATAATTTGTCCCAATATAGAATGCAAATTTGTAACTTGGAATAAGATGAGTAAAAAATCAATAACTACCAAAAATGTACACAAAAATGCGTCTTTCTCGGACAAAAAATGGCCATTTAGATTCAAAACGCACGCGAATCACGCATGCCTAGTATTCATTAGTAATCTTTGCAATTTGGTAATCTAGTGTACACATTTTTAAGTAGGCACCTCTCGGTACACTCTGTACAGTAGGCGCTCGCTTTAGTCCAACCTGGGGTTCGGAATGGGTGAGTGGGGTGAGCTACTGGGCTGAGCGGGGACAGAGTAGGCCTAATATATTGCAATGTAATATAGGTAATACAGGTAATACGAGTAATATCAATGTATTAGAAGTATTACCTTGTATTACATATAATACAAGGTAACACAAGGTAATAATACACAGTAATACAGATAATAGAGCGACTGAACCTATTTCGGATCAGATTTTTGTATTCCTGCCCCATACCAAAGCACACAGGTTTCAAAACAATCGCGTAGGAAGGCACCAAAAGGTTAGATCTTCCTTAACAAGAAGCAATTTTTGTGGTGTCCGTAACTGCACTCGTTTCGGAGTTATGGGAGTTTGAGTATAGACGTGATTTTGATCCGAAATAGGGACATATGAACCTATTTCGGATCAGCTTTGGATAAAGATGGTGATTTTGCCATTTTGTAGTCTGACAGTAGTCGGCTCTAGATGCAATCAAGATTTTGGTCCACAATCCACGGGGTCTTTGAATTATTGCCTGATCCGAAATAAGCATGTGCACCTGATTCGGATCAAATGAAACTATTAATTAAGAAACCGACCAGCAACAGACTCGGCAGTAGTTTTTAAGTAGAATAAGTGAAAAAGATGAGTACACGTCTTATTTTTGACCAGCTGGAATGCCTATTGCGAGAGATCGAGATAATGTAAGGGTATTTTTGACTAAATCTACATAAAATGCAGTGAAACTGGCAAATACGGTCCTCTGGACTGTCCAGGATGACCAAGTACGGATCCTAAAGCAACCCTTTCAAATATTCCGTGACAAAACTAAGTAATGGTGAGCACCAAAACAGTTCCGACCATCATTAAATCGAAGCTGCTCGCAAAACTTGACCTAATAAGTTGTTACTTTTGACCTCTACCCGCGTTTTATCCTGGCATGATATTAGATCGAATCCACGTTTGAAACGTGTTCTCTAGGCCTTGAACTAAAGATAGATACCTGGGTTCACGCGAAATTATGCGTACATACCAAGTAATGTCAATTTGATTAAACCACAACATTCTCCCACCTCCTAAACAATGAATGTTTATGTTCAACTCGGCCGCGCGGGCAGCATGGGCCGCAATAGGGCATAGCGATGGTATTTTCTGGTAGAAAACGAAAACCTTTTCACCAAAAAAATTAAAACCCATACATTTTAGCGAGGGAGCGTGTGTAGGTCTCATTGATCCGAATTAGGGGCTGATCCGAAATAGGTTCAGTCGCTCTACAGAGTTAATACTTGATATTACAGGGTAATACATGGAATTCACTTGATACTTGGTAATATCAGGTAATATTGGTAAAACAGCTGCCGGGGACACCAGTTGTTCACCCCTCGCGGTTGCTACATGCAGCGTCTTCCCCCACTCCTTTACCACTCTATGGCGCGCTCGCTCACACTGCCGCCCGGCCGGCCGGCGCCGGAAAGAGCACAAAATTTAGCGTCCCTTGGTAAGTAAGGAATTTTTTTAACCCCATTCCGGTTGCCGAAAGATGTGAGGCAAACGAATGGCGTCTATTTTAGTTTGAGGTAAGGATACTTTTTAATCTATTTCATACATTCATAGACGGTTAAAATAAGGAACAATACGTAACAGACGCCAAATTTTGTGCTCTTTCCGGCGCCGTTGTCCGTTTTGCGATCTGAGATCTATTTCAGGAGGAATGTGCTGAAATGTGACAGAATGTCCGCCGCCGGAGCACTATTTTCAGGCTCTAATATAATTCTTCCTTGTCATATTTGGATCAGTGCTCTGAAGACACATTCGTATTTGGGTATCTAAACTTCCTGCAAGTTTCAACCTGATCCGCGAAAGTAGTGCAATCTCGTAGACATAGTTCATGTGGTCTGACCCAGGATACACGACTAGTCATCTAGATCCCCGGAATCTTTCAGGACCAGTTCAGTAAAAGTTGCCCTGGCTTTTGGTTCGTCGCTGTCGCTATAGGGTAAGGTGCCCTATTGTGGCCACTGCCCCATTTATAGCCACTTTTCTCGATTTCCAGCCAATCTGGCCAAACTACTTCACATCGTTGTCTACATTACAAGAAAAAGGGGTGGCCATCATTGGGCAGGCCCATTCTTAAGGTGGCCATCATAGGGCATCTCACCCTACCCTACATAGTTACTGAAAACTTTAAATTCGTTTTTCTCTGAATGCATTTTTACAAACGGTGTGCAACCTCCAGGCCGTAGTTTTGGAGCTATCGACTTAGTATTTGGCCTGAATGTTGTCCATTCATGTGCCCAGGATCTGACAAGGGCGATTGTTTATAACTCAATTGCAAGGTGCACAAACCAGGGAAAAAGTACCCCAATTTTAACCCATTTTTTTGTACTCATTTTTTGGGAAATATTTTCAAGTATTTCGGAGTGGAATTCCAAAAAATCCTCCCGTCAGATCCTAGATACATGTTTTAAGAGAATCTAGCAATCATTTTCACTGTTACAGACCCAACGGTTCAGGCACAATCGTGCACACCGCAAAGACCTACATCAGCTCCATTTTGTTTGTGGAGGGGTCCGCACCGCTCAGTAGCCAAATAGTGGGGCCATCTTTACTTTATATATACGCGCAGTACTAAACCTCTGAGTCGCCCCATTTTTTTTTTCTAAATAAATTTTCCCCCAAACCCTTGTATTTTACAGGTCTACCCCCTTAAACAGGCTCTTCGATTTCATTTTCGATTGGACCATCGGAGTCTTCGCCAAATTACGGTTCGAACGAGCATAGACAGATATGATAGGGTTCTGATCTCGATCAACACTCTTACAAGAACGCTGATAAAAGTCCTTTACTTTCACGAGTTAGCGAACTATGAGTCAAAGCCCCATCATATTTATATTCCGCTGTTAACAGTGCACTGTAGTATGTCCACATGCTGTCAATCAGGTCGAAATGCAGTCAAAATCCGACGTCCAAAGTGTGTCCGAACTAGGGAAGGAAATAAGACGTTTTTTTACCAAGAAAAAAACGGGGGAAAAACAACAAAAAGTTAGGGGAAAACGATTTTTGGTATATTACAACTAAATGAAGCATATAAATAGTTAAAAGAGCATTCTTATCCAAAACGTAGGTGTTTAATTGCAATTCATCCGTTTGCACAGCCTCGATAAGCTTGTTCGCTTGCATAAGGTGTGCTAAACGGTCTGCATGATGAAACATCATCATGAAACATGATGAACATCATCTTAAAAAGTTAGACAGTTAGATAGGGAAAAAAATAGAGATCAAAAAGCATTTAGTATTACCAGAATGAGAAATAAATCTCCTAACACAATCAGCGGTTAGTAGCTGATTATTTGCTCAGATTGTCAAATAACCTAACTTAGCTCCTGAGGGATTAGCCCATATAAGTTAGGGATGCTATGTTGCATAAAAAAATCGGAAAGCCCACATTATTCAATGTGGCCTAAAAAGGCTTCACGTGCGGATATCGGGCCTCAAATTAGAATTTGTTTTGTTTTGCAAAGATATTACTAGAATATCGTCAGCATATTATGCTACGACTTTCATTTCAAATTTCGTTGCTCTTAGAAAAACAGGGAGCATAGTGATCTAGATATTTACCGCACCAGTAAAATGGGCTTCGCTATCGCTCTGCCAAAAATATTTCGCTTGAAAAGTGCAACCGACCGACGGCGTACTACATCCGTGCCATAATTGACCCTGATGTCGTCTAGCCGTTCACAATGCAGAATATCTCAATAGCGAGGGTTTTACTCACAGTAAAATACTAAGTTGCATGACTAGAGGCGAGGTGTACCCTTCTCCTGGATGGTGCTGACTTCCCCGTGAACTGACGCGCGGCACATTTATAAGTTCTGGTCGCTCTCCCCGCCGGACCTGGTTTGATTACATCCACGGCGTCCATACAGATAACCTGTGGTGTTGATAGCCACACCCCGGCTCGGGCTATAGTTGCGCAGGGCGTACACTGACAAACTAAGTTTGCAACTGCAAGTTGAATACCTACAAATGTGCAACTGCAAATTAATACTTGCAAGCGTTGTGCGTCTACGTTTGCTACTTTCTAGTTTGCAAATCCTCGGTTGAGCACTTCCTACAAGTGTTCCAGCAAAAAATAGTATTCAATATTATTCAATTGATATTCACTAGTATTCACGTAATCGTAATATTTACGTAATATCCACAAGTTGTGGACCCCTCCGGCTCTCTTACTGTTACGGTATTTCAACCACTAAAATTGTAGAGGTATTTAGGTAGGGGTAGGTGCGATTGCGACATCTTGTTAGAGTGGAGGCAAATAGGATTACGGTTCAGCATCACGGCACGTCAAAGGGTTGGTGTCGACAGGGGAGGGCGGCTGGCGGTCACTATCGCGCGCCACGGATCGGTTGTATTTCACGGCGGAACGGCCCATTAGGTTGGGGCGAGCCTCCTCTCGTGATGAATCGCTCTCCTCGCGCAGCGCCGCGGACCGCGGATGAAATATGAAGCACTGCTCACTTAAATAATAACAAAAGTAAAATTCCAGCTCACGTTTTTTCATATATATTATTATTTTTCGCCGGTGTTTGTCCAAGTCCAGGCCAGATTTCCAGCCAATCTGGCCAAACTACTTCACATCGTTGTCTACATTACAAGAAAAAGGGGTGGCCATCATTGGGCAGGCCCATTCTTAAGGTGGCCATCATAGGGCATCTCACCCTACCCTACATAGTTACTGCCGGCCGCCGCGGCTAGCTGAATTAAAGTCTGCGTGGCGGACTCGGCGCCGCGCATACCGTGGAGCTGCGGGCCGCGGGCCGGTCGAGGTCCCGGGGGATGGAGTGAGTGGCTGTGGAGATCATGCGGGGGTCGTGACGCCTGTATACTGCTTGCTTGCAGGTGCGTGCGAGTCGGTGTCGCTGCAGCGAGGCTCGCGCGGCCTGGGGCTGTCCGTGTGCGGCGGCGTGGACTGCGCGCCCGACGGGCTGGTGCGCATCAAGCGCCTGTTCCCGCACCAGCCCGCCTGGCAGAGCGGTCGCCTGCGGCCGGGCGACGTCCTCCTGGCCGTCAACGGGGAGCCGCTCAGCGGGCTCACAAACCACGTTAGTAACACTTTCACATTACTACTCAAAAATAAATAGTTTATAAATAGTTTTATGAAAGGTTTGAGACCTCTCTGGCAGTGTGAAATATAAAATTCGTCTGGCGCTGAGTGAACGTTCTGTCTGGTGTTGCAGGAGGCCCTGGAGGTGCTGCGGACCGCCTCGGACCACGTGGTGTTGACGGTGGCCCGGCCGGCCCGGCCGCCGTCCTGGGCGCCGCCCCAACAGCGGGAGCACGCGCCGCCGCAGTACCTGCAGCTGCCGACCGCCGAGCAGCGCCTCGCGCGCCAAGACTCTTGTGGGGTGAGTTGTTTAGGCAGGGGGGCGAGGACTTTCTCTGCAGTGGGTGAAGAGAGAGAGAGAGCGGCGTGTGGAGCTGTGCGAACTAGTCGATCCGTCTTGGAAAATTTGGCAACTTGTCGGTAAAGAGAAAGAAAAGCCCACCGTGCACTCGGGTCACGTGCTGCCGTGCGGCGCGGAAGGCGCGCCCAAGTCCTGCTCAGCCTGTCAGCCTAGAGGAAGGCAGGCCTGCGTGACCGCGGTGCGTGGCGGGTCTGCCTACGCTGCGGGCGTCCACAGCCTAGAGGAAGGCAGGCCTGCGTGACCGCGGTGCGTGGCGGGTCTGCCTACGCTGCTGGCTTTACGTCCCTTTTTGAACTACGGCCTGTGTTTACCAAACGGTTTTCCGTGCTTGCGCGGCTGCCGCAACACCAGACTGCGCAACTCCCAACCTAGGATGATTGTTTTCTTTCCATGATCAACCATGCAATGAAACAAGCATGCTCCCCTCCCTCGTACTAATAATGTGACTTTTTCTCTCTCTATTCCTTCGGCCAGGAGCTGGAAGTGTCGTTAAGCAAGGTGCAGGGCAGCCTGGGCTTCACGCTGCGCAAGGAGGACTCGAGCGCGCTGGGCCACTACGTGCGCGCCCTGGTGCGTGAGCCGGCGCTCTCGGACGGGCGCATCCGGCCCGGGGACAAGATAGTGGCGGTAAGGACTGGATATAAAATAACAACATAGAATGTAACAATATTTTATTTTTATTTTTTTTAAAGCCTACAGTCAAGTTATCACGGGTCGAAGACCACTTTTACAAAAATGATGTCACTCAAGTATTCCTTTTTCTTTCTGCTCGTTTGTGACTAACCCTTTCTTCTCGTTTCTGCCTCAGGTGAACGGCATGGACATCAGCCACATGACGCACGAGGAGGCAGTGCTCTTCTTGCGACAGGCGGGCGACACGGTGCACCTTCGGTTGTACCGCGACGTGGGGCAGACCCCGGTGTCGGCGCTCTCGCCCACCGAGGCGCGACCCAAGACGCTGAGGTAAGACAACTCCGGGCCGGGCCTACCCCTCGCCGTCAGGGCGCAGGGGGTAGCGCCGGACGGAAGATCATAGAGCGACCTCGCGCGTCGTTTCACATATTTTACAGCTCCCACGCGAAAGCTCTGCTGCTTCAATTGCTAGAAGTGTGTGGGCAAAGTCAGTACAAATATAACGCGCCTTCTAGTGATTGTCGTGGTAGATAAATGATCGGTACTCGTCTAGATAAGAAATGGCCCGGGCGCCGAAAACTGGAGCCTGTCACCTGGCATTCGCTTTTGGTGGCCTGCAGGTCACATTTGGGCTAGGTCTGGGCAAGTGCGGGGCTACGTTTGGGCCTACTGCTTGGAACGGGGCAAATGAGACAGTGGTGTATTATTAATTTTGCTGATATCGTGATTGGTTTTCCTTGCCTCATCCATCTAGCAGACACCTTAACGTCACTTGTGTATATTTAATTTTTAGTCTAGTCTACGTGTCTCAAGGTATGTAAAACTTGTTTTCTTTAGGAAGGAGGCCCTGGACATGCTGAGCGACCTGGCTGTGCGCCGGCTGGCCCCGCGGCCGGGCGAGTCCTCCACCCTGGGCAGGCCGCGCAAGGTGGCGGACCGGCCGCAGCCCGACAGGACCGACAGGGCGCACGCGTCCTCGCAGCCCTCGCTGCAGCAGCAGCAGCAGCAGCAGCAGCAGCAGCGCCAGCACCAGCGCTCGCGAACGCAGTCATTTGGGGAGCGGCTGTCGCACCGCTCTCAGGGTGAGTGAGCGGCCGCCACTGTTCAAGAGGTGCCCTTTTGTCATTCAAAGAGAGTCATTTAAGGCCTATATAAGGCCTACAAACTCCTTTCTCCTCTCTGGTTATACTGCACCGCACGCCGCCCAGGCGGCGCCTAGTCACCGAGAAAAATAGAACACTTTAGCATGGCTATCTAAGGGACAGCCATAAAATGACAGATGAGAAAACAATCTCTCAGTGAACAAAGAAGTAAAATTTAATTCGCACAACTTTCTCAAGACTACCGTCAACCGTCGTTTTATCGAGGGGGCCACCACTTCAGGAGGGCGATCGGAGAGCTCCCTGAGAACGCTCCACTTCCGGTCTCCCACTACCCCCCTCACCCCGTTTAAGTCGATTTAGAAGGCGTTTCCGGTTGTTTTCAGGGAGCTCTTCGATCGCCCTCCAGTCTGGGATGTACACAGGATTACGCGGTTACATGGATTACACATGAACTTTGAGGGATTACACGTACACGTGCAAATTCATGAATTTTGTTAAATTTCTGGCTCCAAAACCAATTAATTTGGACGATAAGGTGAAATTTGGTGATAATGTTTTAAAATTTTGTCAAGCATTCACGGAATACATGAGGATTATAGGGATTACACTCTCGTCTGTACACAGGATTACGCGAGTGGTGGCCCCCTCGCGTTTAATAGTTGTTCCTGAGGTAACCATATAATAATTGCTTGCAGCTTTCTCTGGGTGGGTAACTCCACCCCCTTGCATGCGGTTCGGAAAGGGGTCTATAAGCCACTCCGTACTTAATTTTAACCCTGAATATGCCTACGCTTGAACCGGCCCCCGTGGAGAAACGGACGTTTGAAACGGCATTAAAATGATGCCGTTTTAAAATGTCATTTTTCACTGGGCGATATCCAAACTGGACCCTGAACCTGTCTCTTATGCCGAACCCCTCTCTCCGCAGAACTGATCTCATCTAGTCATACAAGCAGGGAGCAGAGTCCCCTCGTGGACCTGGCAGACTCCACCGTGTCCAGCTCGTCCCTCAGCTCGCTGGCCTCGGTGGTGGAGCGGCCGCCGGGGCTCCGCGGCGTCGTGGTCGGGGGCGTCAGGCGGCCCGACTTCCTGGAGCTCAGCGAGCGGGGAGGACCCGGCGCGGCCGCCCCGGGCTGGCACCTGCAGCGGCTGACGCTCACCACTCCCCCCGCCAAGGAGTCTTGGGTGAGTAGAGTTACCAGAGCAGAGCAAGGGTCTCAGACACGCGGCTCGCGGGTCACTCTGGCCTGGTGCGAGAGAGACGAAGCTTCTGTAGTGTGCGTGAGTGCGACCGAGAGGTCCGCTGTGCGGCCCGCGCGTCGTCTGCTCTTCCCTTCACTAGAGATCACGATGAGGGTGGTAGAGACGGTAGGGTGCGGAAGGGGGTGCCTCGGGTCTCTTGCCCAGACGTCTCACGTTTTCTTCATTTGTCTCTTTTGAATTTTCCAGGCCGACGACGGTAAGTCGAGCGACTTTGCGAGTCTGCCGTGTAACAGTCCAGACGAGCGGGTCCGGCCGGGGAACAACTTCAGCCACCGGAACCGGAACCCGGCCTTCCAGTCGGCGCACCCCACGTGCCGCAGCCACAGCCCCGGCCGCGCGCTGGGGACCCTCGGACACGCGCAGGCCTCGCACGGCGCGGAGGGGCGGGACACGCGCGGCGTCAGGGCCGAGGTGGCGCTGCAGGTGAGAACACTCTAAACCTTTATTTTACTTGGAAATTTGCCTACTCACTTCTAAAGTTATGAGCTGTTTCATATTATCAAGAAATGATGAAGTATTACTAAGCCTTTTCCGGGTATTACTTAAAGCTTTCCTATCTTAATTATACGGGGTGGTCCACATACCCCTTCCTTTATTTTGCTTATACTGTACCGCATGCAGGCGTGCGGGCGGGCTTGCCTACTGTCGCTCACCATGGGCGCCTTATGGCTCCGTATGAGTATGCAACCCGTCCGCACGCCTGCATCCGGTACAGTATAAGCAAAATAAAGGAAGGGGTCTGTGGACCACCCTGTAGTTCAAGGAAAACTTTTGGAATATGTACCACAAGGTTCAGTAATACTAAAGAATTTCTTGATAATATACAACAACACAAAACTTTGCGCCGCCACATGAAGGCGACGCGACAACAGAGATGAGCAATTCTGAAATGATCGCAGGAATCTACGCCAGGCGGCGTGACGGAGGGCCGAACCGGCCTGCTCAAGTGGAAAGGGGTGGTTTTTACGCCTGAGGATGACGACAGTGACACGGAGTCGAGCTCTGCACAGGACGACACGATCAGCCAAAGCACTCTGGAAGACAGCAACGGACAGGTCAGCCCTTTCACTAAATTACGGGAGAATGTGGGGTCTTCTTTAATCTTTAAGTACTTCGACCTCTCTACAAATCTCAGAACTTCACTTTATTATTTATGTTTTTAATGTGTTTTCACCCATGTACCGGGTGATTCAGAGAAGACGCAGGTGCGGGCGGGTTTGCCTATCCTCGACTCGGCGGTCGCAAGGGTCCAGGTCTAGGGAGAGGTGAGGAGGGGACCCGTGCGCCCGCCGAGTCGAGGATAGGCAAACCCGCCCGCACCTGCGTCTTCTCTGAATCACCCGGTACGTACAGGGTGTTTTCTTGCTTGTACTGTAATACCGCGTGCAGGCGTGCGGCGGTACGGTGTTCCAAGGTTACAATTAGAGCATGTTTGAGCTCGACTTGCACATGGTTCCCCGAACTCTGATTTGAACCGAACGTGGCTTGTTTGTCTCCTTGCAAACAAGCCACTTTCGGTTTTAATGTGAGATGGGCAAGCCGAGCTCGAACTCTTATTTTGGAACACTCGCAGCGGTGACGGATGAAGGGTTGGCAAATCCGCCCGCTCACGTCTGCATGCAGGACAGTTTAAGCAAAATAAAGGAAGAACGGACCTGTATGTTTATTTTACCAAGTCCTTTGCAAATACAAATTTACAGTGATTTTGATGTTTTGAATGGAAATGTTGTTGTTTTAATATAGGTCTTTACTGTGGAGCTGAACCGTGGTTGGAATTCTCGTCTTGGGTTCAGTCTACAAAGCAGTGGCGATTATTCTGTCATTAGTGCTATCTACAGTGACAGTGTGGCTGCCAAAAATGGGAAGCTAAAAATCGGTGACCGAATTATAATGGTAAGAATAAAGCTTAGAAATATTGATATTCTTCTTATTGATAGAATAAAAAATATTAGCACAAATGTGACACATTTCTTTGATGCCACTGAAAATGTTCCTTTTTTTTCAGGTAAACGATGAAAGTGTGGAAGGAATGGCAACAGCCAACGTTATAGACCTATTCAGAAAAATACGAGGGTCAATTGCAATAACTGTGTGGCGAGAGATTAAGGTGTAGAAATCATAAATGTAGCTGTGGAGTGGACCAGTCTTCTCTATCCCCTTTGCATTCCAAGTGCTTGAGCCAAAGATATTCACAGCACACTGCCATTAAAGATGTAAGCTGGTACATATTTTATCACTAATCAAAACAAATAATCGAGTCCAGAATTCTTGATGTCATTTTTAGGGAAATAACATCAGGAGATAGTCATTATCCAAAGAGATAGCACTAAAACTGATTAAAAGTAGTAAGATACTAGAAGAAAAGCATCTGCAGTAGTGTCATCAAAGACTTTTATGGATGTTTATGTCAATTTAAAACTTGTTAGGCTGGCATTCGCTGCAGTTATCAAAACCTTGTAAATGCTGCAATTTTATTTAAAGAAAAGAGTCTGCTGACAATTATTCAATGAGGAAAACTAGTACCAATGGTACCTTATTTTTAATGTAGTATTAAAAAAAACTTTACCATGAAATTTGATCACAATAAAGCAAATTTAATAAAGTTAGCATGTGTGCGCCTTGTTTTCAGTACGCCTTTCAAAATACTCCTTGACCCCTGACCAAAGTTAAAAGTTAAGTGGCGTGTGTGGTGTATGTAGTAGTAAAAGTACACATTAGGGGCTGTCAAAATAAGATACGGTTTGGCCGACCGACAGACCGACCGACCTACCGTCAACCTCGGAACGACCAGGACGACTGAAATATCGTGTTTGGGGGTTTTCTCGCACGCTGAGTCCAAATCTGGTAGTGCTGATGTCGTCCGGGCCCCCGGGGACGCCATTGAGGACCTCACGAGCACGCCGATGACACTTCCACGACAAATACGATTCGGCTCCAATCGTCGTGTACCTGGGCTCGTGCATATTTCTTAATAGTCGCCAAATATAATTAGTATTAATAGCAAATCGCCCATAATAGTTTATAATTATCCTGATCATTTCACTATTGTCACATGGCCAAGGTGGATTAAGGACGGTGGCGGCACTGCGCTCCCAAGCGCTCACCAGAAGCGGGCTAGTCCGCGAGCGCAGCGTTGCCTACTGCCCAGGGTGAGGGGCCGGCCGGCGCGCGTTTGAAAGCTCTTTTCATTCCCTACAATCGCCTCGCTTTCAACTCCCATCCAAAATGAACAGGAAAGGCGCCAGGAGCGAAAAACCGCAGCCGCGTCGCGATTTGGGCTTTTGCCGTGAAATGTATATTGATGCTGTCGCTGACTGGGTCGTGCTATCGAGCTGGGCGAGGGCTCACTCGATGGGTTAAGACGTGCTCTTTAACCGATATCCTTACATCGACTCCCGAAAAGTCAAAGGAAAGCCCGCGAGGGCCGAAAAACCGTCCTTAATCCACCTTGCACATGGCACTTCCCTGGCGTTGCCGCCTGGA
>NW_026267170.1:1742671-1742884 GCF_000697945.3 Frankliniella occidentalis | reverse complement strand
AAAATTGATGGGTCCGGATTAAGACGGAAAAGTAGTCAAATCGACAGAGGGGAGCCAGGGGACCACAAAACTACTTTTGGTTTCGCCAGAAACCACCCCTGCCCAGAGAAACGTGAGTTTTCAGGGTGGTCTTTTGAATCTGGCGGTCAGCGTACGATGGGCTGCCTACCTCGCAGGCGAACCGGTCCAAAAACAGGCGTATCTCACTTAAAA
>NW_026267170.1:1741758-1742003 GCF_000697945.3 Frankliniella occidentalis | reverse complement strand
CGACAGGGGTGAACCAGGGAACCACAAAACTACTTTTGTTTCTGCAAGAAACCACCCCTGTCCAGACACACTTGAGTTTTAAGAGGAGGTCTTTAGAATCTGGCGGGCAGCGTACGATGGGCTGCCTACCTCGCAGGAGAACCAGTCCAAGAAAAACAGGCGTGACTCACTTGAAATGGACCGGCAGCGCGAAATTTCGACGGAGAGATTGAAATGGGGTGCTGTCGGACCAATCCCAACCATTT
>NW_026267170.1:1739208-1739830 GCF_000697945.3 Frankliniella occidentalis | reverse complement strand
GGCAGACTCCCTTTTCACATGCTCTGTCTAAATATCATGGTGCTGACCCACTACAGCAGAGTTCTTAGCCAGTGCGCCTTTGGTAGCCTACTCGCTCTTAGTTAGAGAGACCAGCTCTTATAAAACTCAAGTTTCTGTGGACAGGGGTGGTTTCTGACAGAAACAAAGGTAGTTTTGTGGTGCCTGGTTCACTCCTGTCGAAACTCCTCCATCGAAATCCGGACCCATCAATTTATAGCATTTGTAAATTTTGCCAAAAATGAGAAATTTGAAAATCGCTGGAAATGGTTGGGATTGGTTTGACAGCACCTTCTTACTAACTCTCCGTCGAAATTTCACCTCGCAGACCCATTTAAGCGAGTTCCGCCCGTTTTTCTTGTACCGGCTAGGCTGCTAGGTAGGCAGCCCGTTGTACGCTGCCCGCCAGATTCAAAAGACAATCCCTCAAAACTCAAGTGTCTCTGGACAGGGGTGGTTTCTGGCGGAACCAAAAGTAGTTTTGTGGTTCCCTGGTTCACCCCCGTCGGTTCGACTACTTTTCCGTCGAAATCCGGACCCACCCATTTTTGCTAAAAATGGGAAGGCTATAGCCTTTGTAAATTTGGCCAAAAATGAAAAAAAT
>NW_026267170.1:1725177-1734853 GCF_000697945.3 Frankliniella occidentalis | reverse complement strand
GTGTACCCATTCACACCTTTTCAACAAAGCTGACAGTGAGCCAAGTTATTTAGATCACGGGCATCATTTACTCGGCCTCAAAAAATAACTTACAACTTAATTGTGCGTGGAAATAACATTGAGCCACAGGAGAACACTAACCTCCTACAACAATAACCGGAATGGAACAATTCAATATTCCGGGCCGGAAACAATCAAGCACTATACCTTGCGATTAATATCGAAAAGCGGCGATGTCCACTCTTAAATTCTGGTTAAAATCCTATGATCATCAATTATATGAGTAGGTATTATCGGTATTTGGCAGAAACGCCGATGTGACACCGATTTTCATTGTTTGTTTACATTTCCATGAAGGCGTGGGAAATGCGGGGTGGCGGGGTGGGGAGGAGGAGAGGGGTATGATTCTTTCCTGGGGTAGGCAACCCCGCCTCGCTTGTGATCCTTTGGGGATGCTTCCTGTCCCTTGCATCGTTGTGTGGCTCCAGACGGCAACGCCAGGGAAGTGCCATGTGACAATAGTGAAATGATCAGGATAAAAAACTATGATGGGCGATTTGCTAGACGTTTGGTTTGGAGCCGAATCGTATTTGTCGTGGGAGTGTCATCGGCGTGCTCGGGAGGTCCCCAATGACGTCCCCGGGGGCCCGGACGACATCGGCTCTACCAGATTTGGACTCAGCGTGCGAGAAAACCCCGAACACGATATTTCAGTCGTCCTGGTCGTTCCGAGGTTGACGGTCGGTCGGTAGGTCGGCCAAACCGTATCTTACTTTGACAGCCCCTTTGTCAGAACCCACCAGAACACCATTCCAGTAGCCTAACACGGTCTCTTGAGTGTTGCTGTTCAATGTAATTATTGCATTTCAAGGAACTCCAGGCACGTAGGCAACCCATTCTACACGTCTATCATGACATCAACCTAAAAACTATGTGATCGGTGCTCTAATTATTCACTTGAAGTCATTGTGTACCCTGCATCCTAAAATCTCTCACCTTTTTAATTCTGGCTTAGCTCTGACAAATTAAGAAAAATAACTCATCACATCATGACCTCAGTATGCTTAGGTCAAAAACTGGAAATGATCTCAGTGACTCAAGTTCAAAATGAAAACTACTTTACCCAGCCTAAGCACATTATATTTCACCTGCCAACTAAAGACAAGGATTGAAGATACTATTCAACTGTGTCTTTGTTTATTAGATTTCGTTATGATACAAATTTTGTTAGTGCAATATGAGATACATTCCATCATGCAGTGCTCCAATAAACTCCCTACCAAAGCTTACAATAACAATGTAGCTAAACATTTGTTAAAAAATATAGATATTCATATACAAATAAAATGATTAACATACAAATAGAAAACATGATAAATTTCTCAACAATTCAATGTAAATTTAATATACTCTGTATCTAATGTAAGTGGCATTAATTTCAGAATTGGCATCCACTGCAGTAAACAGCAGTGATACAAAAAATAATACAACATCTTGGTACATTACTCCTCCTTTCCACTAGTTCAAAAAGTTGTTATTGAAGGTACATGAGGATACACACAGACATAATACTGCAAGTGTTTTGAGTTAAAAATACTGAAAATACTCCAAAATTTTGTAAAGGAGATATGTTAATACAACAGTTTAGTATCCTTTATGAATTTCTTAAAACTATGGAAAATGGCAAGAAAGCACAATGACTAAAGAATGTTTTGAGTGTCATTTGACCCAAGAGATATGGCGTCACAGTAACCCACTAGCAACATAATTTTGGATCCCCAAGGTCCAAAATCCTAGCAACTTACAATTCATACCATGGCATAAGACAAGCCAATGTTGGACCTGAGAAACAAGTTTTTCAATTCCACAATTGCCTGAACCAACGAACAATGGACCACAGGTAATCAAAAATTTGGCATCTAGAAACAAACTGTGACACCGATTGAAGACATTTGGAACAGAAAGACTTGTCTAAGGTTTTCGGCACAAATAAAAACAGAATAACATCAACTAATGACCACAAGAGTACTACATAGTACTACATAGTTCAATAAAAAAAAAAACATTTTTCATTGTAATTTTCACAGCAATAAATCTTTCAATGAGACAAGTTTATTATCGCTGTTTGGTGATTGAGAGAAAACCAGTAATAGGTGCAAAATAAAATCATAACAAAAGAAGAGAGATCTTGATACAAAGTATTACAAATCACAAATATGCAATAACTGTAGCAACGCTACCATCACAAGTTAACAACTTAATTATTTCCTGATTTTTGTTTTGTTTAAATTTGGCAGCACAGAAGAATTTTTTAAGATAAGGATCATAATTATGGGATAAGGTAGGGCAAGAACATGTGTCCTACACACATTATCATTCCTCTATAATTAAAAAAATAGCAACAAACTCTTTCCATTATTTGAGAAAGGGGTTGAACTTTCTGCTGAAAGCTCATTTCACAACCGAACTTCCAGAAGATATATGTAACCAGGTGTTTCAGCCATACTTGCATGACAATTTAGCCAGTTCACAAAAAGTAAGTCATAAAATTCCGAGCCTCAGTGAAGAACAGAAGTATTTAGCCAAAATGTGAAATCTCTCATATGCACAACAACATTCTCTTAATCTTAATTCATTGTAATTATATTGGGTAACAAAACAAATCTTTAAAAAGTAAGAATATTGTCATCAAGTATCTTACAAAATGGAATTCAAAAAATGCAAATAAAATATGATTAAAATACTTAACAAATTTGGAATACATAGTTAAAGAGATTTCATTAGCATTCATTTTACACAGTAACAGATGGGGGAACCCAACCACCAAATGCCTTTTCCAATTCCACAGCCATTGCAATGGTTAGGTGATCATTACCATATGTTCCAACAGCCTGAATTCCTATAGGAAGACCCTCTGAACCAAGGCCGAGAGGAATGTGCGTTGCTGGAAATCCCATTATATTAAATATACCAGCATAAGCAAAGTTAAACGGCTTGATAAGAGGTTCATTGTGAAATGGCGCAGGTGTTGGATGAGTCGGGTACAAGAAAACACCATCATCTCCAAGCATATCCTGGAAAAATTATGGATTTAAAAAAGCTGCACATTTTGTACCTTGCCAGTTTGTGCTATAACGATAGTAGTACACTACCATGAACTTACAGTAAGCTGCATTTGTAGTTGTTTGCTTTGTTCCACAAGGTACTGATGCTTAGGACTCCCATACTTCACACCAAAGCCTTCCATTACAACGGTAAAAAGCGCAATTAATGTGTGGTGGGACATACAAAGGAGCCATTTTAAAAGTTCCCATGCAATGTTAAGGTTTCCCTGCAGGAGAGAAACAAAAGAATAAGTGGGTACAGTACTTTCTAATAATATTCAAAATCTTTGAAAATTTCAACTTGCTTCATTATTGGACAGTTCTTGGGCAAAACGAGAACCGGATCTGCTCTTCATTCTTGCCAGCCAAATTGGACCAGACATGCTAAGGGGTTTCAATGACACCTGATGGCAAGATAGATAAGTTAGTTTCTTCACAATAAGACAATAGTGTGTTTCAATTTATAGAGATTATATTTTAAAATGGAATAACCTTTTGAGCCTTAATCCCATGAGCTTTTTCCAAATAGGTGATTACGTTTCGTAGAGAAGCTTTTATGTCAGGATCAACTGGACTTATAAATGAAGATCCTCCGTCATCTTCTGCATAAAATACTTTTACTTTTTTCATGTCAACCTAGAACATAGTAAATGGTTAACAACAAGATGCATTAATAATAATTAAAAAAAAAAATATTTAAAAAAAAGCAAAATTACCGGGGAATCCAATTTAAGTTTAGATGCATTTTTATCAGCAACAACTCTCAAAATTGGTAAAAGATCAGAAGCATAGCGTCCCATGGGCCCCAATCCGAGGAAAGAAGCATGGTCCTCATCACTTGGACTGGGAAACTGACCTTCATTAGATACAATGACTGAAAACATACAACAGTAGGATAATTATCGTTAACACAGCTCCTGGATTTATATACAACAAAATCAAGAAAAACTCACATTTCGATGGCTTGTGACCAAAGATGCCATTGAAAAAACAAGGCATACGAATGGAACCACCTATGTCAGAGCCAATTCCAATGGGAGAAGCACCAGCAGCTAAGACAGCTCCCTAATCAAGAAATATTTTCAAAATTATTATGGAAGCTAATTTTTAAAACAAATACTAAACCTTCATATTTCGGTCAGACCTCTCCTCCAGATGAACCACCAACGATTCGGCTCGCATTATAAGGATTTCGGGATCTTCCATGGACATAATTATGACTCTCCCACCACATAGCAAGCTCTGAAACGTTGGTAACACCAAGAAGAATGGCACCCGCCTTTTTCATACAAGCAACAGCGTCAGCATCTCTTGTGCCTTTAATTGCACGTCTCTTGTAAAGTCCAGCAGAAAAACTCAACCCTAGGATTGAAAAAAAAAGTAATTCGTGAAAAAATGTGCTAAGCCGTAATTCATAATATGGACTCAGGAAATAATTAATTAAAGTTACTTCATTGGGTGTTTCTCACCTTCAGATTGTAGACATTCCTTTGTGGTGAATGGAACACCAAGAAATGGTTTTTCTTTTGCAAGAACAGTCTCTGACTTCTGACCAGATGCAATAAGTTCATCAGCTGATTTTGCCTCTTCTAAAGCAGCAGCAAACCGATTATCAACCATTGAGTTAATAATCGGATTCACTTCTTTGATTCTTGCAATGAATGATTCAACAACTTCAACACTTGAAACCTAGACAAATCGGAAAATATTAATTCTCCTAAAATTGAATACAAAACAGAAGGTATTTCAATGCCAAGTACCTACCTTTTTGGTTCGAATTTTAAAAGCTAATGACGAAGCAGACTCTAATAGAAGAATGTTATTAATTGGTGGGACTTTTTCATTTGAGCCATAATAAATTATACTGAAGAGAAGACGAGCAGCCAGCTCTACAATTCTATGAAAGATCCGAGCCGCTACTTTCTTGAAGCGGCGGGGAGTTTCATTGGCTGATTCAGACATTGTTCAGCTCAGCCTTTGCAATAACTAGAAGATAATCAAAAAGGTTGGAACACATTAGAACAACATGAGAGATGCTTGACACCTGTTGGATAAACAAGTGAAAGTACACGGAAATGCTGATGGAGGTGTCAAATGGAATCGTGGACAGTAGTCTCTATGCGTTCACACATCAGTGCTAAACAACTAGGTAAACAAACCCACTGACAGATTTCATGACAAAGGGTGTTGGTTAGCAGTAATCACACGCCTAGTAACATCATGATAAAGGTAATATAAGTAAAGTAAAACTTAATACCAATAAATATTTGTCTTTAAGTAGAAAACTGCCTGGAGGAAGCATTGTAATCTATGTTGGAATATAAAATTCCCGAGGACATAGACATAAACGAGGTGGTATAAGAGGCCAAATAAGTGCCACGGGTCTATTCCGTTTTCGGTGACACGAAGGAGGGTGCTCACCCGGTATTCACCAAATGAGGATAGCTACCTACCGGCACAGCAAAACCTAACCTCAAACGTGACACTGCTTTCTTCCAGGTATCGTTAAAGCAATCGACAATTCATTGACAATGTTACTTATGAACTAAAACTAAACCAGTATCGAACAAAACAGGCTGACATAAGCGGCCTGGTACGTTTGCCATCACAGAATTGCATTTCTAGACAAAGACTGGTGATCATTCTGAGTGTTGTTTTTTTGGGTAATTAGTTTTAAGGGTTAACCAAAGGCGCTAATAAATAAAGTTACTTACCTTTCCGAGAGATATACGTTAAAGCGAGTTTGGTTGGACACATAAGCATTACATGTCTCGAGGAAAAGCAGAGGAAGCACACGATCGGATGGATTATTTGTTCAGGGTCAATGCCGGACCGAGGACCGAGGTGAATGAGAATAAGAAAGATGGGGCGGTGGAAGCGGGGAGTGGGGTGCGGGCGGAGAGGGAAGTACGGAGTGGGACAGAGGGGGGAGGGGGCGGCTAGTAACAGATTAAGGTGGAAGGGGAAGCCACAGTCGAGAACCAGTAGTGACGCAAACGAAACAGAAATCACCACTCCAATCTAGCACCTGGTTTGATAAACACTGCTGGACTTGTCGCTTTACGTCGTCATCGTCTAGCGTCCCATGCACGTTTTCGTGGAAAACTACTCCCCATGCTGCACTCCCCCTGCTGCGCCATCTCATTGCCTTTAACGTATGTCTTAATTCATGGGGGCAGCTCGCTTGACAAAATAACGTTTCCCCTAACAGAGTGATTCATCGTTCCGCATCATTTCGAGTTGTCACATTAATTTCATGGCGATCATGCACAAAATACATACGTGTAACAACAATAATCAGGTTCAATTTAGTTCCCTCCTGCTCCCGTTGTGCGGGCCAGACACAGACATCGAGTGCGGGTCGGTCAAAGGACAAGTCCAGGAGGCCAGGGTTGAGAGGGGGGGGGGATATTGAACCCCTTTCTTATCGCCGTCCATCATGACACGAAGCCCTCCATCGATCGAAGAGAGTTCTGCATGCCAACGCTCTTTTCGACACGCGAGAATAAAAACCGCTCACCTCTAGCGACCGTTTAGAAAACCGCTTACCTCTGGCGACCGTCTGGAAAACCGCTTACCTCTGGCGACCGTCTGGAAAACCGCTTAAATGACTTTTTAACACATTTTGTGATATTGGTATCAAAATGATCCCGGAAAGACGCTGATTCTATTGATATCAATATCTCAAAATGTGTAAAAAAGTCATTTAAGCGGTTTTCCAGACGGTCGCCAGAGGTGAGCGGTTTTCCAGACGGTCGCCAGAGGTAAGCGGTTTTCTAAACGGTCGCTAGAGGTGAGCGGTTTTCATTCTCGCGTGTCGTTTTATCTTGATCGGCACTACTCAGAAAAAAATGGAGTGTACGCATTTTCTTGAAAGCGATTAGTTCAGACCGCTCGGTCCCACCTGAAAGACGAGAAGCTGCCCAGTTAAGACTCGCACCTGCGTGCGTGACTCACACTTCATTTACCGTGACGGTGATTCGACATTGAAGTCGATGGAATTCTCACCTCACTCACCTCTGTCGAAGGATGTGTGGGAAATTGGCCAGGAAATAAAAATGCAATGAAAGACGGCACACTTTTTAAAATGTATTACTCGTGATGAGTAGAGTGACTAGATTGTCAGACATACAAAGTAGATCAGTTCCAGTAAAGGCACTAATCCATTAATACAAAATAAAATAAGTACTAACATTTCTAACAAGGAGTGACTTAAGCTAAGTCTTGTACAGCAAGCCCAAAATTAGGAAAGCATTGAGGTACAAGTGATGGACCCCTTTTTTGGAACCATTTTAGGAGTTTCAAATATTATTTACATGTTTTCTGTACAAGTTTAGCAGACTGCGCATGTTTTACAAGTTTATCTATCACATAATTAAATCTAGAATCACAAAACTATGAAATATCACGAAATAAAATTTGTAACTGATAGTCTGCCGTAATCGGACAGCGGATGTCAAAGTAACGAGTTTCTTTCAGTTTCTTTTCGCTTATATAAAAACACAGTCAACACTAAAACGTCACGAGGGCATCATTTGACGTCCTGGACGTCATTAGGCCAAAACGTAGGCTGAAAACGCATCACTTGGACGCCAACATGATGGCAATATGACAATGGCATATTATTCATAGTTGGACATTATTGAATAATTTTCCGAACTGACGCTTTTTTTGAAAGAAAACTAGCTCAGGTCTACGCAAAACCGCGCGCTTCGTAGGTGGCAATATTGGTCCCATGATACACCTGAGGGTGGGCTAACAGTAATGTGAATTAATTAATAACCCAAGAGCCAGAGATTTGTCAAAACGACACCAAAGTGGTGTGATTGTCAAAATTTAGTCATCTTACCTGCCTCAAATGATATCAAAATGATGTCAAATGATGCGGCATTGACATCAGTTTATGGAAATCCGCGTGTTTCAGACAATGATGTCACTTTGAGGTAATTTGGACAAATCTGAATCTATTGGGGGCATCAAAAACGCAAGAACTAAAGTCTCGAACTCAAACTAAAGGACTCATGGTAACTTTCAAACAAAAAGAAAGCACAAAAAAATTCTTCAAGTAAAATTGTGGGGCCTTCAAACATAATTCAATTTGAATTGTAGAAGGCTAATTCGTGTCCCTCAACATTTTTTGTCGACTTCTTGTGTAGTCAGTCGTGCCTATATCTACAGTGAGGGTGTCTCGGTCTCGAGTTGGTTGGGTAGAAGCGCCGTGGTAGGTGGAACGGCTGTGGTGGTAGTGATGGTTGCGGTGGAAGTGGTGGTTGCAGCGGTTGTCGTTGCAGCGCTCTGTAAGCTCCTGTTGTTGTTGTTGTTGTTATTAGAATTGTTGTTGTTGGACCCGGTGGTCGGGACAAACTGCAGGATAATAACTGTCACAAGGATGACCAAGATGACAGCCAGGATGGCGTACAGGATTATCCGTTTCTAAAAAATGAAAGCGAAAGCGTATCGATCAAAACAGGCGAAAACACCAAGACTAAATTCACGTATTTTGTGAACTACTTGCTGCATGGACCCTTACCTTCTTAAACTTGCTCTGGTACTTGATAGCTTTCTTGGCCACCACGTTGGCTGTCTCCACGTGGTCGCGGGTCTGCTGCACCTGCCGCTCGATGTTGTTGATCATGTCGCCCTGCCGCTCCACCAGCAGCGACATCTCCACGAACATGTCGCGCAGGTCCCGGATGGAGCGCTCCAGCTTGATGATCTCCTGGTGGCGCGCCGTCACGTCCTCCAGCGCCTGCCTGGCTTCCAGCGTCTCCGTGATGATCTGCGACAAGTCGGAGACAAGGGCCATCGCGTCACGAGCCAGTCGAAGGGAACACGTCGATACCTCGTGAGCCTGTGGGCGTCGTTTACTTACGTCGCCGTTGAAAATGGAGCCGAAGTTGCCCGTCTCCATCAGGTTCTCCAGCTTCTCATCGCTCACCTCCACCTTAGCTGCACAAAAAAGCGAGCGTTAGGCGCGGGCCCTCTCAGAGCTACCTCGCCAGAGAGGCGGGGTGAGGCGGGCACCGCCGAGGCCGCGGACCTGTAAGGTACCTTACCTATGCAAATGACCCTCTTGATGCGCTCCTCGCACTTGTTCTTGTAGTCCTCCTGCTCGGCGTTGAACTCGGTGAGGGCCTCGACCAGCAGGTGCAGGCAGGTGGAGTGCTGCGTCCGCCGTATTCTCTGCGCGGCCGAGCTGCCACCCGCCGTGCTGTCCGCCTCCAGGCCCCGTTCCAGAGCTGCGGATAGACATGGGGTGAACGGGATCATTTGGTTAAAGCTCTCCAGGAATAGACCATCGAAGGCGCCCCTTCCCTTACCTTTCAGTATGTGGGTGACCTTCTTCACTGCCGATTTAACATCCGCTGACCGCCTTTCCAGCTCCTCTTTGATGCCTGCAACGTCAAACGTCAGAGTTGTGATTAGCAGACTACGTTGTAGATAAGGGATCGTCCAGAAAGTATACGTCCGTTTTTCACAGGTTCATTCGGCAAATTATGAGAGCTCGGCGCCTGCGAGACTCCGGGTAGGCCACCCCGCAGTACGCTCATGCACTGCAGTCGAGATGTTGC
>NW_026267170.1:1721435-1724537 GCF_000697945.3 Frankliniella occidentalis | reverse complement strand
CGCTCCGTTCCGTGAGGTGCGATACCTACTCTGGTCGGGCCTTGGAGACGACAGCACCTGGCTGTGGAGGCGACGCATCTCCTTGACGTGGTCCTTGACGCCCCGGGTGAGCTCGCGCGCCTCCTCCACCTAGAGCAATAACGGGGCAGTTCAGTCAAATGCCCTTGTATTGTCAGCCGGGGCGATTAAAATGTGTTTAAGCTCTTTATTTTGCAGTGTCACACTTGGTGCAGTTCAAGGGCGCTCACCTGCTTGAAGAAGGCGTCCATGGCGTCAGACTCTTCGTCCACACTGAAGGCCGGGTTGACGCCGGGCTCGGCGCGCGGCCCCAGGGTGCCCATGTTGACGGCATGGCTCTGGAGTCCAGGCGGGAGGGTGTTGAGCCGCTGCTCCTCGTAGGAACTCGACACCTGGAAGGGGCAGAGACACAGGCGACGTTATTACATGGAAGGGCAAGAGTGAGAGGGCGAAACGTGGGCGGCGAATATAGTCGAAACGGAGCGAGCGCGTGATGCGTGATGCTGCACCGGGGGCTGGCCCCCGAGGACGGAGGACACCCCATTACCACCACAACACACACAGCAGAGAGATCCGGTTGCATCAGAGCGACACGCGGCGGAGCAGTGCACGGCACGGCGGGGCGGGGCACAGAGCGCGCAGCATCCCCATCATAACCCATCCTCCAGCACGGCACGGGCGTGCGAGCGTGCGTGACGGCGAGCGCTCCCACTCATTGAGCAGCAGGTCGCTGCTCGTCGTGCTCGGCTGGCCCTGTGCGCTGGCCGGCGGCTCCACCGGAGCCGAGGGGTACAACAACATCATCATCTCGCCGATGATATAATTTGGCCTCGCGGGTCGACTGCATATTACGAGTGGAACGCAACTCCCGAAACCGCGGCCCGAGCGCGAGCGGAGCGCGAGCGGAGCGCGAGAGGGTGCCCGACCTGCTGACGGGCGGGACGACGCGGGGTCCTTTTGTTTACCACGAGGTTCGAGGCCAATTTGCGGTTATGCCCATGAAATCTATAGGAGGGAACAGCTCTGAGGAATAAGTACGCTGCCTGCGCCTGCCTCGCTCGCGTCGCGTGCAGAGGCAGCGGCGGCGGCGGAGCTCGTCACGGCCTGGCCCGACACGGACACGGAGGATTTGTGTCAAGTTCGCGTCGTCGCGGCGACGGCGGCGTCTATCGCGCGGCAAAGTGGCCGCCGGCTGACGCGCGCAGTCAGACCTGTAAGGTGTAAGGTCGCGCTTTATCACTTGACTTGGCGCGGCGCGGCGTGGCGTGGCGCACCACGGTCCGTCCGGCCGAGCGCCTCGGAGCGCCTGGCGAGGTGGTGGGGCGGCAGGCCCGTCGAGCGCGGGTGTCGCGCGGGACTGCCTACCCGCCAGGCGCTCTGGGGGTCTGCCGGGCACACTCTAAACAGACTTAAGAAAGAAGAGAGAAGGAGAGTCCGCCGACCCACTCTCCTCCAGCGGCGATGCGATGCGCGGCCAGTGGCATTTTCCTTTCCAGGCGGAGCAAACGCGCGTCAGCGCAGAGAGACGCGTCGCAAGGACCGGCTTCCTATCCATATCGGAAGGCGGCTTGGAGCATCGGCGCTCAGCGGTGCCTCACTACTTCATGCGCCTCAACGCCGCTCCACCGCGCTGCAGCAAGCCGCGCCACGCCGCGCCGCGACCCTGGGCCAGGCCAGTAAGCCCGCCCGCAGGCAGGTAAAGCGGTGAAGCACCGCGCGACCAAATGCCCACCCATGCACATCCGACCGACGCCGCCGTGGAAGGTAACTCGAGAGCACTAAAATGAAAACTTATAACTGTCCTGCCCGCCATGGGGTTGGAGCCAATGGAGCCTCTGCTGGAGCCTCGACTGAGGCCTCACCTGGAACTAGAACCTCGCCTAGAGCCTCTGCTGCAGCCTCAGCTAGAGCCTCAGCTGGGTCCTTGGCTGGAGCCTGGCCTAGAGCCCCTCCTGGAGCCCCTGCTGGAGCCTCACGTAGAGCCTCTGCTGGAGCGTCGCCTGGATCCTTGGCTGGAGCCTGGCCTAGAGCCACTCCTGGAGCCTCTGCTGGCCTCGGCCTGAGTCTCTGCTTGAGCCTCCGCTTGAGCCTCCGCTTGAGCCTCTGCTTAAGCCCGTGCTGAAGCCTCGGATTCGCCTGCACATGGGCCGGCGAAAGAGGATGTCGGCCGTCATTGCTATGCACGCTTTTAACGCCGCTCACAATCAGAGCTTTACGGGGCGAGCGCGTCGTTGCCTCGGCCGTTGCGGTCCACGCCGCTGCAGGCGGGAGACAAAGAGGTAGAGCAGGGTCAACGGACGCATGGGGGTCACGAGGGAGGGGAGGAGGGGCGAGGAGGGGCTCCGCGGCGGCAGCGGCCCGGAGCTGGCGGCCGCGGCGGCGGCTCGGAGACCCTCGAAGCGCGAAAACGTTTCCGCAGCTGGCGGTCCCCTCCGGTCCCCTCCCCTCCCCAGCTCCCTCCAGCCCCTCCACCTCCGCTGCTGCTTCACCCCGAGGCGGGAGGGAAGGACTGGGAAGAAAACAAGCGCTCCAATGTGATGCCAGCCAAGCTCCGAACCGTGCCGTTATATAAGGACGTTCAAGATTGTTCACCCGCCAAATGACTAGGAAATAAGCACCGGAGCGCGACGGCGCCGTGCGGCGCCGAGTTGCGCAGAGGCAAGGCGGGTATACGACAGGAACACAGACTAAACAGCAATAGAAGCAGAAAAACAAAATGTGATTGTGTGTGTGTGTATTTAAAAGAAAGTAAAACTGTGCATTCAGAGTACTATTTCGGATTATCTTCTGAAAAGGAACGGAACCGAAAATCAGAATTGAGTGTGACGCTTATGACACTCAATATGACACTCAATGCTCTACAGTAACGTTACATTATTTTCAGTGTTGAATGTATTAAATGTGTCATTGCTGAAAAAGTGACGCTTGAAAGTGGTTTGGAATAAAGTGCGGCGGAGAGCCACCGGTCGGGGGAGAGGGGAGGTGGGGGCACTACCGTAAACTGTAAGCGGCCAAAGCAGGCAGTCGTTTGGATGGGCTCCGGCCGCCGGCCTGGCCGCAGGGCGTACCGCACAGGCGGGGCGG
>NW_026267170.1:1720223-1721325 GCF_000697945.3 Frankliniella occidentalis | reverse complement strand
TGACATACCTACGGCAGCCAGGACAACAGGGGTGGCTAATGGGTGTACTTGTCAATAATCAATGACCAACACGATAAAAAAGGATCGCTCTCACAAGACCGTTGCGGTCCAGTGCCGCTGGGCCGCCTGGCCGCCCGGCCCGCAGCCTCTCTGCGCAGCTGCAGCTGTGCCGTGCCTTGCCGTTGCTCTGCCCTACGTTTCTTCGCTGCTAATTCGACTGTTAAAAAGTGTCGTTAAGCGTGATGAGTTGAGCTGAGAGAGGCTGTGAGAGGGGAAGAGGGGTGGGGGAGGGGGGGGGGGCGTCTCGTATACAGATAATACTCATGCCGAGGGCCGCGCTGCTTTGCGATGCTGAGCGGCGCGCAACGGTACAACTGCAGCCGCTGCAAGCGCGACGCTACGCGTGTAGGCCGCTAGATACAGACATCGCCCAACCCGGCCTGGGCCGGGCCGGTGGAGGAGCTCGGAGGTTCCATTTACCGGCTCGGGTTACTTTTTCGGTCCCCCACCCTCCCCTTGCCCCGTGACCTTGCTCGGCCCATGCCTCGGCGTGCTGTTGACCCGCGCCCCTCCCGGCCCAGGTCGGCCTGAACTCGCTGCAACAGGAAAGCAGCGCCCAGGCGAGGGGCGGGCGCGGGACGGGGCGGGGCGCCGAGGCAACAGGTCCTGCTGGTGGCGTGCCTCCAGGCGTGCCGGGCCGGTGTGAACAGGCAGGTCGCCAATAACCGCCCCTCCCTCCCCGGCCGCCGAGGGGCTTCCTGATGGCGGCCCGTCTGCCCGTGTATCGTGTCTGGTCGGCCCGGCTCCGCCCGGCCCAGCCATTCATACTTCCGGAACGACTTTGACACGCCGAGGAGCCCGGCGATCAGAGGCTGCCCAGACCCAGGCGCCGCCGCCGCTGCTGCCGCTGCTGCTGCCGCCTGCAGAACAATGAGTCGGCTCGTGCTGCTCGCGCCACGCCTCGTGGCAATTTGGCAGCAGAATGCACGATTGCTTGCTCGACTGGGTTTCCGTTCCAGCGGGCTGCTCCAGCTGCTCCTCCTGGCTCACGACTCCAGCGGCCCCCGGCGCGTACTGCGCGCTGATCACAATGAGTCCGTCC
>NW_026267170.1:1714354-1715178 GCF_000697945.3 Frankliniella occidentalis | reverse complement strand
GGGCGAGCAGACAAAGCCAAGAGCAAACAGACAACAACACTGTGAGATGACCGGCAAATGCGTGAGGTTCGCAATTTGCAAGTCGGCTAAAAAAATCACAGACAAAAAAAAAGCCTCTACTTTTGTGGAGGTATTACCGCGTACCGCGTGCATGCATGTGGGAGTGTTGCCTGGCTGTAAACCGCCAACCGTCACAGACGATAGCCAAGCCACGCCCGCAGCGGGGCTTCATGAGGTATACATTAATTTAAGTGCTACGAAAGTCGGCGGGGGTTGTTCTAACACATTGCAAGAACAAAGGTGCTAATAAGGGATCATCCCCAAAGTACGTCCGTGATTTGCTGTTCCAAAACTGCCAAGTTCATCCTGTGCTAGCACTCGGAGCGCCTGGTGGGTAGGCAACTTCTCGTATGTCGTGCATGTATGTTCTGCGGGCTGGCCTACCTTGAGCCTAGCAGGCGCTCATTTCCCTTTTTCGCTGAACGAATCTTAGAAAACTCGGACGTACTTTCTGGATGGTCCCTAAAGTCGTGCTTTTGAAAGGGTGCTGAAGAAATGTTTAATTTAGTGCATTATAAAGGCACGAAAGAGCCCTAGTGGTGCTTAAAATTAGTGTCATTTTGAGTGCCTTTTAAAGGTTGGGCAGCAGGGCAGGGACAAAGCCTCGTAATGCGTCGTGAGGGATTTCAGGTTGGATGGGCCCCGGGTTAACACGTTGAGTCCCAGGGGGGGGGGGGGGGGTCTTCTTTTGCATGCTATTGTGACCATACGTTGGGACTCGACGTGTTACTTCTCTGTTCGGAGGATTCAGTAGGTTGGTCACG
>NW_026267170.1:1708309-1713494 GCF_000697945.3 Frankliniella occidentalis | reverse complement strand
CCCCCCCCCCACTCCTCACCTGGCTCTCACGTACGGCAATGCCCTTGTAGCGGTCAGACGTCAGGCGGACCAGAAGAGCAGCGGCAGAGCAGCAGGGACAACAGCGGAAGCGACGCACCGACAAGCAGCAGCGGCAGCAGCCTCAGCACACGCCGCTTCCAATCAGTAGAGGGAGGAGGAAAAGTTCCCTTGAGGCGGCAGTGATTGGCCACCCTGCTTGCCGCCCTACGCCATCACACGAGCCTGCGGCTGCACCGAGATGCCTCCGCTGCGCGCTGCGCTGCCTGCAGCTGCCTGCGGCCGGCTGCGTCGTGGCCTCGTTGGTGCGCACCGCCACCAGACCAGACCCCTGGGCGGGCTGCAGCCCGGCTGCCCCACCGCATCACTTGCTCGCATTATGTCAGCGGCATCTCGTAGACCTCGAGTGGTTCGCATGCCTCATGCCTGCAACTACCCCCCCCCCCCCTCCTCCTATCTCTTTTCCCTTCACGCGTTGGATCTGCCAATTCAAGGTGTAACAGGATCAAGCGCCTAACCGAAAGAAAAAAACACTTTGTGCTACAACAACCGTGTTGAACGGTTGCACACTTTGTAGCAGTGCATCAAAAAGGGCAGGCTGTTGCGGGCTTCTTCTTTTGGCGCCTATGCTTTAACATGGGAGGAGGAGGAAGTAGCCCGCAACAGCCTGCCCTTTTGGATGCACTGCTTTGTAGTTGAGAACTTGATTTATCAGCGACGCTGAAGGATGACGGCGGCGTGTGGGAACTGGGCGCGCTCAACGCGCGAGTGAAAACAAATGAAAGTACTCGCCGTGTTTGGCCTTGAGCGGCGAAGCAGGGGGAAGGGGGGGGGGCACCTGACTGCGGCGGGGCGCGGCCGAATGACTGCTGCTCAGTCTCTCGCGGGAGTTATCATGATAGTGCCTCTCCAGGCGCGGGCGATCGCGCGGAGAACGTATTCTGCCTGTTCCAGTCAATCGAAGAGATGGATGTGTTCTCCGGCGCTGCTGCCGCTCTGCTCTGGAGGCCCTGGAGCTGGCTCTGGGTGCTCTGGGGTGCTACCGCCGCATGCTGGACCCCTGCCGGAGCCAGCGCTCCCTTCCCTTACTTGGACTGGCCTTGGACGCGCCCCGTGTCCGCGTCTCTCACCAAATCGCCCGGAACGGAACGCAACGGAGCGGCCAGCAGAGGATCTCGCCTGGCGGACGCGAAGCGGGAGAGCGAGGCGAGTGGAGGCGCGGGGGAGCGGAGGAGGAGGAGGAGGAGGCGACAGAGAGGTACCATTGGCGAGGTCGGCGCACACAGCAGCATCGCTGCACAGCGCTGCGCTCTGCCCATTTCCGGCCCTCGACGGGCTGAGCCGGCGGGGCGGCAGCAGCAGCCTGGGGCCCAGCGTCACAAAACATGTCAAAGGAGTCCTTTATGACGGGGATCACGGATGCCACTGGCGCTGCTGGCCGCTTGGCGCCGCGCTCGGCAGGCAACCGGAAGCTGCCTGCTGCTGCTTTGCTGCTGCTGCCCGTCCCCACTGATGCGCGACACGCGACGGTACGCCCCGCCCCGCCCCGCCCCGCGCCGCCAGGACACGCTCCACGGCTCCACTGCGCGGGGCGTATCGAACGCGATGGCTCGCGGTCCGCGGGTTCTCCTGCCCAGCTCGTCCCTCCCGCCCGCCCGCCCGCTGAGCGCTGCGATGCCTGGCTGCAGCTGGCTGGGCTGCGCTGGACTGCTGCGCTGGGCTCCGTCAACTCTTTGGCCTAATCTCGTTATTTCGCGCTCTGGCGGGTTGCGCGGCCGGTAATGTGAGCTGCCGCACCCGGCCGGGCTCAGGAGGTCGTGCGCCGAGCTGTTGGCGGTGAGGCTGGCGGGCGCGGGGCGGGCGGCTGGTAACGAAACCACCACCGCCGCCGCCGCCGCCACCACCACGACCAGCACCAGCACCTCGATCGCCTTTTTCATCAGCTCAGTTTCCACACCTTCTTCTTTCCTCGCCAGATTGCGGCTTCCTCGACCCTGTTCATCAGCCGACGCTCTTCTGGCTTCCACGCCCGCAATGAGCTCACGGCACGACACCGACGAGCAAAAGCGAGAAAAAGCGAGCAAAAGCGAGCAAAAGCGAGCAAAAGCGAGCAAAAGCGAGCAAAAGCGAGCAAAAGCGAGCAAAAGCGAGCAAAAGCAAAAGCGAGCAAAAGCGAGCAAAAGCGAGCAAAAGCGAGCAAAAGCGAGCAAAAGCGAGCAAAAGCGAGCAAAAGCGAGCAAAAGCTGGCCTGGGTAAGAAAAACCGACGCGAACACTGCACTCGGATCTTGAACCGACGGCTGGGCTTACGGCCCACAGCCCAGCTGACAGACGACAGGGACGCCCCCTGCCCTGCCGATGGTGTCGGGTGGACGGGGTGCATGACCGGCGCCCAAGCCGGCGCCGGCCGCCAGGAGCAGGGAGGACGGCGAGGAGGATGAGGAACAAGAAGAGGAGAAGGATTACACGGCAGTGGCCGGGGCGGAACATATTAGCGATGCAGCCGGCGCCGGGGCGCGGCACGGAGCGGCGTGCTGCTGCAAGCGCAGGGGCAGGCAGGCTACCGTCTGCCCAGCCCAGAGCCCAGCCCAGGGCTGCACCCGCCGCTTCACACTTTCACGCGCACGGACAGGGAGAGGGTATGGATCCCTGGGCGTAGTAAGGTGTGGCAGGGCGGGGTGCAGCGGGGTGGCCCGGGGCGGGCGTGGCGTCGCGTAGCGGGCGCGTAGCGCGGTGCATACTCCCTCGTGCCGGCCGTTACCTAATGTCCAGCCAAGCGCTTGCCCAGAAGCAGTGTGGCATAAATAAAGTGGTGGCAGAAAACTCTTCGAAATGATAAGACTTGCACCAAAACAAAGCTTTCAACGTAAACATTTTTGTTCAACGCTCGAAATGTTCGAGCGCGTGTTTAGCTAGCAGCAATCCCGCGGTAGTGGAATGGGGCTCAGTTCAGTTAGGAGGTGGAAGTGAGGTGTGGAGTGAGTATTAGGAGGAAAGATCTGGAGGTAAAATCCTACCATACGAGACACCGTCACAGCAGGCGCCGCTAAGCGCAGTTTGTACAGTTGACAGCGGATTGCCTTCTTCATATGTAGTATATAGTGATTCTAGCGCAAATTGCCTACCTTTCAGGCGGCTCACCAGAGACGACAGGAAAGGGGGAGGGCGACCCCCAGCCTCCTTAAGCCGCCTGAGTTGGACATACTTTTATTTGGTGCTCCAACAGGGAACTGCCGTGGGAGTGACGCCCCCTGGCCGGGCCGGGCCGGGGCCGGGCGCAGGCTGAGCGGGGCTGAGCGAGCGCTGCAGCGAGGTGCACGGCCGCACTCGACCTCGGGCCGGGCGGTACCTCTACTCTGGTCGCGAGGAGAGGTCGGCGCCCGTCCTTGTGTGGCGCCCCACCCGACCCCGCCTCGCCCCGCCCCGCCGGGCCAACGGCTCTGGCGCGGCACGGGGACCAGGCCAGCGACGACTAAGCAGTTATCGTTCAATGATAAGAACAAAATAACCGCCCCGTGTGAAGGGAGCGCGCTGCTTGCCGGCCCGGGCGCCGGAGCCGCGCAGCGGTCTAGGCAGCCGGTGAACTAAAAGAAGCAGAGCGCCACGCTAACGGCAGGGCCGGGGTGCATGTTGTAGAGCCCCGTCGTGCAACGCGGACCGGCTGCCAACTCCCCGTGCTGCAACGAGCCTTTAGTACTCGCCTGGATTGCTTTTCTGCCCCGTCCGACACACACACACACGAAGCACCACGCCCACCGCCCACCGCTCGCCTTCGGGAACGCGCCGCTCTCGAGAAGCGCAGCAAACGAGACAGCCCGGCAGAGCAGGGCAGGGGCTAAGTGAATTGGCTGTTTGTGTTTTATAAACCGATGTGCGGTTGTTTTGATTGTTTCGGCGAGCGTGTGGTTGTGTCTGGGGTCTGGGGCTGGTTGATGGTGGTCGAGCGCCTGCCAGCTGTGAGGTGGGCAACCGGGGCACAGCCTCGTGGCGCGATTGCCTACGCAGCAGGCTGACTGTGAGACCAGGCTATGACGCGCAGCTCTCACATCTCTTCCTTCAGCTGCTTGCTGCTCAGCACGTACTCGCAGCGCAAGTAGGTACTTGCAACCAGTCGACACAAAGTGAACACGACTTTCATACGTGCCTGTCTCCGCGGCAATCCAAACAAGAGAGCCAATAAATAATAATAATACAGGCGACAGGCAGGGCGAGGTGCCTCGGCCGCGCGGCCCGTACGCCGTACCCACCCGTGCATCGTACCCGCACGTCCGCGCGGGACGTGACGGCGAATACGTCACGCGGGCCGGCGCGCTGATGCCACGCTACGCCCTGCACGATATGGTGGCGTCCCCATACACACACACACACACACACACACATACACACATACACACTCACACATGGCACGACACACGAACAGGATACGCGGGGGGAAAACAGGGTCAGGGTGAGGAAAATATAATGATGAAAAATGATCCTCTAACCCGTGCAGCGGCAGCAGCAGCGGTGCAGCGCGCACGACATGGGCCGTGCAGTGCAGCCTGGCGCTCTCACTCTACTCGGGGAGCATAGCGCCGGGCCTCAGCAGCCGAGCCCGCCGGCCGGCCAGTCATAAGGACTACTAACTCGAGTCCGCCGGCCCCGGCCCGGGCTGCAACTTGGACTCGTTTCAACAAATCGCAGCAGCAGCAGAGAGCGAGCGGACAAGAATTATTGTGGGGCTCCGCGCAGAAAATTGGCAGGCAGCGGAAACAGCGCCGCGTGCGTGAGAACGTGTCCGCGGCGCAGCGCCGATAGAAGCTCGGCTGCACACCGGGGCGGGGGGCTCGGGGGCGGCATATGGCAGCGCCTCGCGCCCGTTCGAATTCGCAGTGAGGACTATCATCGTCGGTTGAAGTGCAGTGCCGGTGCCGGCTATGGAGGATCTGCGTGGATCTGCGAGTACGAAATAATTCTTTCGTTGAATGACATGTTGTCGCTTCAGCAGGTAGTATATAGCTTGCTCTGGAAATGAACGAGTGGACTTCTTCCATCACAAAAATGGGGAAGCCGATGTGTGCTATTTCTGTGCATATTACATGCGTCACACGAGCTTTCAAGTTCGAGTTCCTGTCGGTGACTGGACGCGTGGACGGGATACGCGCTTTTCATCTTTTCGAGTAGTGAAT
>NW_026267170.1:1685746-1707484 GCF_000697945.3 Frankliniella occidentalis | reverse complement strand
GGGGGGGGGGGTAGCGGCAGCCGCTTCAAAGCTGACAACTGGGCGGAGGCGCGGGGCGTGCGGAGGGGAGGGACGGCATTTGAACGGACATGGCGATTTCTCTGTCCGAACGCAGCAAAAGTCGTGGCGGCACGTGGCCCGTGCCTCTCTGAGCGAACGCGCTCGCGAGCTCGGCGCATCACAATCACAGCGGGGCACTGTCAGCTGCTGCAGCCTCTCGCTGCTCTGCTGAACGCGTCACGCGGGCGCGGATGAGCACCATCGTCGCGGCGGCGAGATTCGCAGCCAAGCGTCATGTTCGGCGGAGCAAGGTGGGGAGGGAGTGCCACCGCCTCTCGCCGACGCGACGCGTCAGCCGCAGAGGCGCGCGCGGCCTGCTCGACCTTTCCCCTCGCGGACCCGACCCACTGGGCCACCGCCACGCCGCCGCCGGGATAAGTATGAGGCTCGCGGGAATGTTTTGAAGGCAACAAGTGTGTGTGTGTGTGTGCGTGTGTGTGGGGGGGGGGGGCATCCCGGCGCATCCCGGCCGCCACGTACCTCATCATCGCCCGGGCCCCGCCCGCCCCACTCGCCCGCCGCTCTCCGCCCGTCTTTGTCACTCTCTCGGCCGCGACCACCAGAAGAACGCTGGCTGGGACAATATGAGTCGGCCGCTGAAAACTAGCGCACGAGCTATCGGGCCAGGCCCGGCTGGCAGTAGTGAGGTTGCGGTTGCATAACCCGCTCTCAGAAAGGCTTGCTCGGACAGATAATGCGCTCCTGCTGTGACGAGCAGTCGTCCGCTTTCCTCGGCAGTGAGGGAAATGCAGGTTTTTGTTTGCGGCTGTGGGAAACCTCTGGAGTGGGGGGTGAAGTAGCGGCGAAGGGAGCTTATGGCCCTTGTAGCGTAGCCCGCAGGCGACACTCGCGCGCAGCGCGTGCGGTGGGTGAAAAGGTGAGCTGTTGCCAACCCTTTCGTCGTGCCTCGGCCATTCACTGGCTGTCCGCTCCGCCCCGCCCTTCGCCGTCCCCCCGTTCGCGTTCGGCCAACAAAAGGCTTTTGTACGTCCCGAAGATAATTTTCGCTCGCCGCCGCCATAGCCGTGAGCTTACCGCACATCGCCATATTGTTTCCCCGGCAGTACTCGTTGCTTCACCGCGGCGGGGCGGGGCAGCCCTCTCTAGGCTAGGCAGCCCCAACGGGCCGGACCGGACCTGGCCCTGGCCGGCCCGGCCGGACACACCGCCGGGCAGGCGTCGCCGGGCCCATCCGCCGCGCCATGTCGCGCTGAGCTCAGCTGGGCGCGCTGCCCGTGTTTACAATCAAACGCTTCAGCCCCGACGGCTGCCAGCCAGCCCCGCCCCGCCCCGTACGCTTACCCCGTCCAGCGCATCGGCGGCCGCGCTGAAGCCAAACCTCATCGCGACATCATCCGATCGCGCGAGTCAAACGCGGCGAGGGCAGGTGAGGGTGGGCGGGGGGGGGGGGGGTCTCCATCGTAAGATGGCAGGAGGAATTTCAGATCCAAACTGCTCCCTTTGAAGTTCGTTAATATCGTCCAGAACGACGCGCGTTTTTTCTTCTCGGATTTATTCGGCTTAAATTGCGGGAGCTTAGCGCCTGCGAGAGTCAGGGTAGGCCACCCCGCTGTACACGTATGCACTGTACGCAAGATATTGCCTACCCATCAGGCGCTCGAGAGCTTGCACAGGATGAACATGGCAGTATCGTACAGGCAAATGACGGACGGACGCCCGCGCACTCTGTCAGTCAGAGGAGCGTAGGGCCTTCTCGATGTGTCCTGTCGCATCTCCCAGCGACAGAGTGCGCGTGCGTCAAGAGTGTTGTCCGCCAAATTCTCAATTGCGTTCCGATTAGATCGGAATGCGAGAAGGAATGGTAAAGGAGAGAATCTGGCCTAGTTGGAACGGAACGCTTGAGAATTAGTACTGACTCCAAGGTGACACCCTAGTGCAAGTGAAGACGAGGCGGGAGAGAGTTGTAGTAGAGCGGTGCACTCGTTATTGTTGAAAGGGTCAGTCGAAATGCCGAGGCCCCTTCCCTTCCCCCGGCCCAACCGGACGCTCTCCTGGTCCGTCGCCCCGCCTCGCCCGGTCTCGTCTGACCGGGACCGGTCAGCGGGTACCCGCGGGGAGAGGGGGGTGGAGGCGTACTCGGTCTGACCCCGTCCGAGCGCAGGCCCATCGGGATCCGGCCCATCCTCCCGCCGCACCACGCCGGCCCAGCCTCCCCCTCACCTGCCCCCCCCCCCTTTTCCCTTTTCCCCTGTCCTGCCTTGGTGTTCATTGGAAAGCTCAACTTACCGCCTGCAGGGCTTTCAAGCGGTCCCTGGGCATTTCGCTGACGCTGCTGCCGGCCTGGTCGCTTCGCCGGCGGCGGTCCTGGCGACGAGTGGTGGTGTGTGGTGTGGAGAGCTCGGCGGCGGCGGGCCTCGAGGTGGGCCTCGCTGCAGAGGACGGTGGACGCGGGGGCGGGGGCGAGGGTGCATGCGTATCCAGGCATGTCTTGGCACTCGCTCACGCGCGCATCACTGGCTACTCACTGCACTGCTTGAGGGGGGCGGGGGTCGGGCCGGGGATCCAAATATGGGTGGTGGAAAAGACGCGGTTCGGGAGGAGGAGGGTGCTGCTGGGTGCCGGCTCGCAAGGCCAAGGGCTACTCGACCCGAGTGGTCCAGCGTTGTGTCACGCGCGTGCGAGCTCGCGAGGCTGCAGCGGGCGAGCAGGCGGCACGGACGGACGGACCTAGGTGTTGCTCCGTGCGCCCGCCAAGCAAGACTGACGGGCCGGGCCGGCGGTGGCGGCCTGGCGCTGCGAGCGGGCGCGAGCCGCGGGCTCGTCCGGACTGAAGCGAGCAGCACCCGCCGCAGCCAGCGGACGGGCTGCAACAGCATGGCCGTCAAGGAAAATTAAATGGAAATTTCTTCAGTATTATTCATCTTAAGTTTAATAACATTCACCAACTTTTAGTAGGATTACAATTTGTTACAATTAATTCGTTCTCTACCTTACATTGACCACTATGATCAGTCGTTAAAAGACAATTCTGCAAATAAATAATTTGTAAAGTAGTGTACCTTAAATGATCACAGACCACAAAAAAGAAGATTACGATACAAAGATAGATAAAAACTGATTTTGACATGTACACTTATGCGCCCATGTTTCTTAAGATACTGCCATAAAATCTCTAACTTTGAGCAATTACTGTAGTTATGATTCCATGATATGTATAGGTGCTATGTTCTACACCTTGTTAATTACAAGCTTGCATGCACAAACATGTAAAATCTGAGAACCTTGATAAAAGACAATTAGAATATGTGAGAGCATGCAGCAGGCAGCAGCCAAAATCTATCTTTTTGATCTTAGGCTTTTGGACCTAAGCCTCCACATCATATTTCTTAAGGAACTCCTTTAAATCCACAACTCTTGATTTCACTTCAGGTGTGTTATCTTTTGACAGTTGAACAAGTGTCCCCGAAAAAGCAGATGAAACTCTAGTAAGCAGATCCTTATGTCCACAATCTGAAAAAAATTTAAAGATAGTACAGTTTATAATGTGCAAAATGAACGAGTTTAGTCTCAGGGGGAATCACAAACACAGTTTATTGTGTCTACACATGTTGCCACAAAGGACTCAACATGTTAAAAGGACAAAATTTACATAGGAACATGTAACACATAAAATATGATCACTCACTTTCCAGTTTCTTGGCTAGAGTTAACAATATATTTAATGATTCCTTCCGAATGCGCATGTTTCGAGTAATTCCTGAAAAGAAACCAAAATCTCAATTTATTTATTTTTTATAGTTGTGATAAAAATAAAATATGAAGAAGTTCAAGAAAATACCCAAGGAAAAGTGAAGGGCTTTCTCAAGTTCATCCAAAATTTTAGAAAGCTCTTCTGAGACAAGCATATTTTTTGATGCTGGAGATGATGAATCTAATATGCACAGACGGTCAACAAAGCTGGAGAGAGCACCAACAATAGCACCCTGAACAGGTCGAGTACTATCTTTTAAACACGTTATGCTTGCTTGAAGCACTTCCCACTGATATTCAGCTAAAATGTAGAAAATGTTAAATGAAACAGTTGGAAAATATAACAAATCGGTCTTACAGAATTTAAATTTTTTGAACTCCTACCTTGAGTCTTGGGTACTGCAGGCCAAGCTTTACCTAATGCCTCAAATGAAACCTCCCGGAATTGCATCCATTGCTCTCGTTTAGCAGAATTTTCTGCAGCAGTGTCTGCATCTGTGCATCCTTCATTTTCTTCATTCTCTTCTTCCTTCAGCTGAATTAACACAATTATATGACACAAGAAAGTTAACAAAGTATGGTAGGTATATTAGAATTATTTGATTCCTAAGGATATTTTAAAAACATACTTCCTGGAAATATTCCTTGACAATTGAGAAAAACTCACTGAAGCGATCAACTTCAAGAGAATGGAGTATTGTAGCTAGTGCTGGGAGAGCAAGCAATTTGTATTCTGGTTGTTCTTTTTTACTCTCCCTCAACACAGCATTGACAATAGATTCTGTGATTTGGGCACTTTCGGACTTCATGAGTTGTTCCCTTTAGAGAAAGCAATGTTTCAGTGAAGTAATAAGTAGAAGAGTAATTTAAGGAATTTGTTTTGAAAACCTACTTGCAGTTAGTGGCAACAGAAGCCAAAGCTTGTAAAATACTTTCTTTTCCTTTCCATGTACGACCAGACAAGCCCAACAAAAGAATCTCAATCAATTCTGATCTCTGGTTAGCTTGTAAAGTAGCACCCATCTTGTTTGCTAGAGTACCAATTGCATTAGCAGCCTTAAAAGAAAAACAAAAAAAGGTTTTGAACAGGTATACTGAAAATTTTAAGAAGAGACCACTTTAACTGCTACTTACTTGTTCTTTAACTGTCCAAGACTGGGACTGCAAAGATTCTTTAAGAAGGGAGCACACTGGCCCCATGTGCATTCTCAATGCACTTTCAGTTCCTGGGGTAGCTTCTGACCAAACATCTTCCCACACTTCAATAAATGCAGTAGTTTCTACAACAAATATATTCCAAATTGCAGTATTCTTTAAAGACAGTGTTAACTAATGTCGTAACTTCAAAGTACTGTAGTACTATACCTGGTGTCTTTTTCATATGCATAGCAAAGAAGGTCAGAGGCACAACTTGGTCCATATAATTAATTAGAATATCCTGATTATGTGTCCCAATTGCTCGATATGTTAGGCCAATAGCGGAACGAACATTATCGTCTAGGTAAAATACAACAGTGGTTTTCATAAATTTTGATTCATGTGAATTTAAGAACATGAAGCTATTGATAACTGAGTAATATTCTCACCTTCCTTCTGGAAATACCATTCTTGAAGTTTGTTGAAGAGTTTCTCTAGACTTGATTCTTTAGCTGAACTAACAATGTGGCCAATTGCTGTGGCATAGCATTTACGCACTGTGCTATTTCGGTCCAACAAACCATTTATTAACACACCAAGTAACTTTCCTGTGGTTTGAAAAAGAAGTAGTAAAGTTCACATTTTAATTACAATTTTAGGTATTTCAATTCAATTGACAGTACGACACATACCAGCATACGGTTGAAGTTCAGTTTTCATAGGCCTTGATAGAAGAACAATTAAGTGTGTTGTTGCAACACGTGTTCCCAAACCAATAGAAGTCCTTAACATTTCAGCCACTTTGGGAATTAACTGCTCCAAAATTTCCGCATCAACATATTGAAGGCACTGCAAATTGAGAGAAAAGTGTCAAAAAGTGTTAAAAATAAAGCAATAAAACATTAATAAATAGTTTAGAAAAATAAACTGCCTTACCTTGGTCATGGTTTCAGTGCTGTGTTGAGATTTGGCAACAGCAGCTCGGACAGAATCAATCATCTCTTGCTTGTCGGCATCTGCACCATAGCGTGTACTCAGATACGCTAGGTTGGCTGATTCCAGTTCTCCTGTAGCTTCTAAAAGAGCTGGTAGGAGCACTGGAAGATGTGGCTTTAGCTGTGAACCGGCCACATTGACAAGCTGAGACACGGTTTGAAGACTAAACCAAGGAAAAAACATTAACTTTCAGATAATAAAAAGAATAACAATTAATAAGGGCATTACTGATTACATATTGTGAAAACAAATTTTTATACCTGATAGCCCGAACCTCAGAGACGTTGTTGCAGATACCATTCTCAAGCAGAACTGGAAGAACAACCTTAACCATTTCCTGCCCAGCTTTGCCTTGGGTTGTATCACAGGCTCGTATACATATCTGAAAGTTTACATTTAGTAAAGAGATTAGTAAAGAGCTTAAGAAAACTAAGACTTGAAATAAAAGCAACAAAAAACCCTAAAACCAAAATTGTTGAATGAAACCAGAAACCAGTAATTAATTACCTTGCTAAGTGTGCGAGTTGTGTTTCCTGCTGCTTGCCTAGTACCATCATGGACATCATCCATCACACGGAAAAGGGCCAGCCAGAGACTTGGCAGAGACTCAATGTCATCCTGAACAATTTGTCAAAGTTAACTTTAGGATTTGATTTCTTAATGTATTATAGAACAAAAGAAAAACAATTTTAAAAAAACAACTTTTAAATACCTGAATTGAGCGTTTGCTGCTTCCCCTTATGAAATCAGATACTGCAAGGCAACATGACTGACGAACTCGCCACTGATTGTTTGTGAGGTTCTGAATTAAATCGTCCAATATTTCCTTGTGATACTTATCAACAGTTTTTGATGTCTCTGGAACCAATGAGTGCCAAATACTGGCCATTGAGTTCTGAATTTTAGGAGTTGGGTCAAACTGATATCTGTACAACCGGGGCACAATCTTCGGTAGATGTGCAGACAGTTGATCACCAGCAGATAATGCAATTGTAGAAAATCCAAATGCTGCTCCCTAAAACACCACAATACAGTAATAATAACCATGTGAAAAGGTAACCAAGTAATAGAAAGAGAGACCCAAGAATAGGATTTAGTGGGAGTGCAGTACATACCTTCTTAGAATTCCACACAGCATTATGATTTGCAAGATGCATAAACTTGTAAATAAGGTCAGGCTGATTTAGATCAGATGCAAGTGCACACAGTTCTTTATAGGTGGACAAATTTCCTCTATTAAAGAGAATATAATAAAATTAATCAAGGTAGACACTACTTACTGCAGTATAGTATGAGTTAATCTGTTTTAGAAATAAAAAATTAACAAAAAGTTAACCTACCCTCCAGGAGTTTTACCCACTTCTCCCTCAACAAATATTTGGGTATCAGCTGTGACTTGTTGAACAGACCTGCGTCCACTTAACAACGTATCAAGTAGCTCAGATACCAGTTTATCACGGTGCTCTGGTCCAGTACTCTCATATACCAGAGCAAGTCCCTTAGATGCAGCATCTTGAACAATATCTATAATGCAGATAAAAGTAAATAAAAGGTACAAGGTCATCAACTGAAATTTATACAATTAGATAGATAAATTTAACAATGATACATTTTGAAATTACCATTGTTTTCTCCGAGGAAATTCATGAATGCAGATTGAACCTCAGGCAATCGAGAAGAAATCTCTTTGGTTTTGGAGCAGTTCTTCAGCAAGGCAAGAAGCCAGAAGCAACAAGCCTTTGCAAGTAAATGAGTATTAGTAGTCAATCAATCAATCAATAGATCATACATTCAATGTGCAGTTTCTCACACTTTCAAGTGTATATACTGAAGCTTACCTGTTTCTGATTAGGGTGAGGTTCATTTACCATATCCTTTAACAACTTGTCAAAAAGCCATGTCAAATCCATTGTCTCATTCAAATCAACCTCCGGTGATTTAAATTCTGATTCTAATATGGTCCAAGGATCTCTTGCAACCGGTGAAGAGGGACCAAGTACACAACACACTAAAGCCTCTCCAACACTAAGGTGTACTTCAACATCTCTACTCTGGTAGGACACATCAGAACATCATTGGTAAGCATGAAATGAAATTAACGAATTAGCTCATTGTACAAGAAACCCTGTTACTTACCTCTTTTGCCATGGCTAAGAAGCCCTCAATCACTTCCTTAGTGTGAGGGAAATTTTCACCAACACACAAGTGTCCTGCAGCTTTTACTGCCCGCTCTTTGACCTGCAATGATAAAAAAAAAGAAAAAAAAAGAAATAGTTATAATATGTTACTGCCTGTAACAGAATTTCTACAATTCATAAGATCAGTAATTTGACGTGCCTTGGCTGTCATCTTGGAGCTATTCATGATGGATTGAAGCTTTAATAAAACATCCAATTTACCGGGCTCTTTGTCATCATTTCCTTTTCCAGGGATTAGAGGAAGCTCATTACATCTTGCCAAATGGCCCAATGCTGAGCAGGCTCCTCCAACAAGAATTGGTGATGCATTGTCAAAGAGAGAGTCTTGCAGGAAAAAAATAATTAATGACGCAGGTACGCAATTTAATTAGAAAGAAACCATTTAAATATGTTCACTTACAGATTGTTAAGATGACTGTTTTATAGATGGGCCACTTGAGTATGTCAGATACACTTTTGGTGCCAGTGGAGCGAAAGATAACAATTGAATGTTCCACAGCATGAGCCATAGCTAAGAGTTGGCCATGCTGCTGCTCAAGAAGAGTCTTCTTATTCGTTGTGTCATGAACAAGTTCAGTTATACACTTATCAAAGTCACTGCCACTTTTTAGCCCATGGGCTGCAAGGATGCCAAAAATTTGAGCAGCAAGATCTCGCATTTCTTCACTTGTGTTACGCAATAAATCCTTTGAGGAAGGAAGCAAATTAAGATCATACATTGAAACAAACTTCTAAAAAGAAACATACATTTTTTAGGTCATATTACCTTAAACACAGGAAGTCTATCAACAAATTTGGGAGCCAAAACTTCAGGAACACAACCAACAACTTCTAAAAGGGCAAGTACTGCAAGGGGTCCTTGTAGAAAAAGAGAAAATAATAATAATCTAATAAGACCATGGAGTAAGAGTGGCCCTTTCTTATAAATACAGTATTCGGTATACTTCCAGGAAAAAATGAGCACAATAAATATACATACCTGTAGCAGCAGACAGCAGTTTATGTACTATCTCCAAATAATTGTTGATTGTTTCAAAATTGGATTCAACAACTTGCTTCAAGTATCGACCTATTTTTGGAGTAAATTCTGAAGGATGAGTGAGAGTTTCATTTGTTGGGAGCACAACACCTGCACTACGAGCTAGGCATAGACGTAAGTACTTCACAATCTAAGCCCAAATAAAGAAAAAAAAAAAAGATTTAAAGATTAGATTTACAGTTTGAGAACAAAATTACTGCAACAAGAAACACTTACAAAATTTAAACGTCTTTTACCTGGCTAAATGCATCAGGTGAAAATGCTGACTTGCTCCCTGACCTTGACAACTGAATTTGATCCCAAATAAACTTTACCATATCAGGGTATGCTGGTAAAACCAGTTCCTTATCCAAATCTTCCTTACTTAATTTCTTTCCACTGAATGGTTTCTCTTCAACTTTGTAAAGAGATGCAATAGCTTCTGATGACACCTCATCTTTGCTAAAAATATGAGTGGGCAGACATTAGTGAAGCATAACATATATTAAGTATACTACAGTACATCAAGTAATTTAAGTAAAACATTGTTTATGAAAAATGTAAGATACGGACCTATCTGCACTTGCCAAAAGTAGTAAGAACCTTGAGGGGGCATGATCTGGTGGGAATGCCACAGCTGCATAGCGCACTACAACAAAGCGAACCATAGGCTCAGGGTTCTCTATTTGACGGCTCAGTAGTTCTTGCATTTGTAAACGTAGTAACTCAGGAGGAAGCACAGTAGTTGCATTGTTTGAACCATCTGTTAAGACAAAAAATAATTACTGAAAATGTTACTAAACAAATACACAAGTCAAAATTAGGTTTAATATTCAATACATAATTGGCCTTAAAACTTAACACTACTTAATTTGAATGCCAAACATACCGCTCTTTGATTTAGCAGCCCCAGATGCAGAGGAGCCGTTGGTGGCAGCTTTGCACGGAGGGACATGAGCAGTATTGTTAGCAGATTCAGGGCGGAAGGCATCCACCATGGTAAGAAGAGCCTCCCGAATGTTGAGCCTCAAATCCTGGCCTTCTTCCTGCAGCCATTTGAAACTTAAAATGATACAATGTCTTCAATACATTACTCACACTGAATGTCACAGTTAAAGTAATAACAAACCTTTCCTAAAGCTTCTAGAAAATTTGTAAGAAGCAACAAGTCCTTGTTGACCAAACCAGGAAAGTAAATTGCAAGTTGCCCAATTACATTGTATGTCTGGCCCCTAAGCGACGGTTCACCCTCAGACAACAGCTTGAGAAGTCCAGAGAGCAGAACATGTGCAACATGGCTCAGAAGATTTGAGTTTACACTGCAAGCATTAAGAGAAAGAAAAGTTACAATTCAATCTCTCACAATTACTAGGCAAAATTTACAACTGGACAATGTCATTAAATCTTACTTGCGTATGATTGTGAGGCAAAAATTTAAAGCCATTCCTCTCAGTCTTGTGTTTGTGTTTTGACTAAATAGAGAATCAAAGAAAACCTGGAAAGACAGACCCATACACATATAAAAAGAGGTCTACCGTATTTAAAATTGATTGATTGATAAAACAAAATCGTCATCAAGGCACTAACCTGGATGCAGAGAGGAAAGTTTACAGCTTGTCCTTTGGCGCGAACCAAACAAGGTAATAGCTTTAACCGAAGTCTTGTTCCTGATGGAGCTCTTTTCATATCTGGTTTAACAGTACTCGGTTGATTAGGTTTTGATGCAGGAGTTCCCAAATACAGAGAGAAAAGAGGCTGCATCATTGGCACATTGGCCCAATCAAGTGATCTGAGGAAAAAATAGATATAAAGAGAGAGGTACCAAATAGTGACTGAATAGCAACATTATGAAGATAAATAATTGTTTACCCTGTGATCTTGCGTAGTTCAAAGTCTGCAGAGTTAGCTACATTAAAACGTGAATCAGCAGATGCTACAACGAGTTGACACAGTATGTCACTATCGGGATAAACTCCAGATGACAAGAACTTCACAATGCCCATCTTTGCCTAAAAATCAGAAAAAAATAAAATTAGAATAATAATCTGAGGGGGTTAAGCAATTACAAAGTTTGAATGACAGATTAGTATTGAAACTACAATTTAACTGCATACTTCTTCCAAATCCTCTGGTTTCATAGGTGCCTCCCCTATGAGTCGTTTGAGTGCATATTCACTCAAGCCAGGAGGTAAGTGTGCGGTGCATTCAGCAGAATGCTCTTCTGGTGCAGGATTTGTGGCTGAAAGAGTGGACCTAAAATTGCAAAAATATTTTGAAAAAAGCTTTTATCTTCAAATTATAAAAGAAACGTTTCAAGAACAAAAATTAAATAAATTCAGAAACTGCATCAATGTTAATTACTTGGTACTTACCCATAAGGTAGTAAGAGCATATCAAGCATAAAATCAGCAAATTGTTTAGCCAGCTGTGGTTTTTCAGCAAATCTAAACATTTTCTCCACAGCAGCTTTGTCGCTAGGAATTCGGACATTTCCTAGAACTGGCATGATCAAAAGGAACAAGCTAAACAGGGAAAGAAAAAAAAAAACTCTTATGAATTATGATAACAGATAAACCAATTTAGAACTGTGTTAAAAATTAAACACATTTTTTTAAAGAATGTATAAATTTTGGCAATAATTTTCCAACCTGTCACGGTGTTGTACTGGTTTACCATCCAAAGCAGAAAGCAATATGGGTACCAGCTCAGCCTTCTTTTCTATTGGTAGTCTAGGATATCCAAGTTTGATGTAGATGATGGTAAAATTCTTAGCACAAGAAAATAACGATTAATTAGACTATTCTAAAATTAACTTTTAACATAGTCTTGTATGAGGAAAGACTTACAATTATGAAAGCGCTGGCAGCTGGATCTTGGTATTGCACAAGGAGAGAATCAATTGGCAACTGTACCAATGGGCGGCTCTTAAGTCTTTTGTTAATGTGAACCAAAAGTTCCATGACCTGTGAATTTTTGTCTCATTCAATTCTTTGTTTTATCGTTCACTATATTTGAACAGGAGAAAAAATAGAAACTGATCTAACTAGGAGTGTTACCTTTTTTCTAACACCTTCTTGAGGGCTGGACAATTTAAGAAGAACTGCAGGTAGGAATTTGTTGATGGCATTTTGAAGTTGTTCATCAGATTCAGCTGATCCAATCCGAAGAAATACTCGCTCCAAAAGGACTGAGAAGCACCAAAAAATTAAGACAATTAAATACATAAAAACTGACCTCACTGAAAATATACAGTTGCACGGAAAATTTTAATCATTTGATAAAACAGATTCCCTAAATCTGAAATACTGAAATATCATTGTTTGATGTTATTTGTGCCAATCAACAGGTTATGTTTAATTGACACAAAACAGTTAACTTGAAATTTCAGTTACATGAAAAGGCAGGAAAAAATACACGCAGAAATGTCGATGTCTCCGTCAATAATGTTAAAGCAGATTTCAAAACATTGCGATACTATGCCGCTATCGATACTGTAGTAAGGTTATGAAGCCTGTCATCGGTGACAAACAAAAAGATTTTCACAACCCGAGATTTGTAATCAGCTATCATATAGCATGCAAGACCAGATAGAACAAATTTTGTCTAATGCTATTTCGGACAAAGAGAAAACTCACGTAATTCATCAACGTTCGCCGCCATGATTAAACACTTTCAGCAGATGCACTGCTTCGGCCGTCGGCGCTACCCGCCGCCGCTCGGGTCGGGTGATCAGCTTCGTATTTGGGATGGATCTGACGGATCAGACCCGAAGGCAGCCCAAAGAGCCCCCACCCCACCCGAAGTACCCTCACAGGCACAATATCAAATGCATCTTGATTGCAGGTGTACGACGGTTAGAGTCATCGCGAATCAGCTATGGGATTTGAAAGCCCTATTGACGGCAGTCCTCGAAGTACTTACTCCAGGTGTGCATAAAACAGAATTATAGTACTCAGATTTTTGCTTGTACCCAATTTTCTCCAAATTAAGTGAGGATCACTTGTGTTAAGTTGTGCTTTTCAGACAGGTTTGGATAATTTTGTGTGAAAATTAAATATGAGAGTGTGAAAGAGGAAAGGGTTAACAATGACACAAAATGTAGTTTTTCATTTTTTTTTATTGAAGAAAATTAAAACTAGCAGCATTTAATAGTTCCTGAAAAATAAACGCAACAATTATAATACTTTCAATATAAAAAGTAATTCACATTTAAAGGCTCACTTAGGATCGGATTACTTGGATAATACAAATTTTCAACAATACTGAATCTTAAGGTAGCATTTGCAATGAATTTTGAAGAAAAGAAGAAATTCTTGAATAATATAGCTGCTTAGCAGAAATTATTCCTACCAGCAAAAATAATTAAGTTCAACCTAGACTCTTGTAACAAACAAATTAAAATTTCAAACCAAGGGTACTATGTCCAAACTAGCCAGACTGGTACAAATGCCAGAGAAGAATGGTACTGTTAGAATGTAATAAATTACCATGGAAACATGTGGAAACGATTGTAAATGCAACTGTGCAATAAAACACTCACATTGAATACAAAAGACTTCATTCAGCTTAGATTACAGAATTTTCATTACCTATGCCAAACCGATCGTAAATGAGCCTGAAGTATTTACTCCGCATACTTACTTGGCAATGATGTTGTCCTTCTTTGCCAGACGCATGATGCAGTCATCTGATTCTCCCTGCAAACAAAGAAAAGACTCGTCAGTAATCTTGTTAAGTTTCAAAGGTATAAAGAATGTTGCCACTATTTCAACTGTTGAGAAGGGGACTGACACAAACTGGACAGTCCAGTTGGTGTTAATTTTCCTTCCATTTAGTCTAGCAATTCCATAGCATGAATTAGTCATGAAAACCAAATCAAAAAGCTTGTCATTGCTGTCAATATGACTCAAACCTCACATAAATTAAGTAAATAAATATCTCAAATGTTGAGAAGGAGACTGACCCCAACCGATTACACTGGTTGGCGTTAATTTGCCTTCCGTTTTCTATTGCAACCAAACAGCAAGAAAGGAATATTAAAATCCTCCCAAAAAAGAAAATAGTTGCTTACAAATCAGTATGGACTATAATATTTTTGAAGACATGGCAGTTCTGAAGGTGAACAGTGAATGCTTACCATTCTTCTGATGGAGCCACAGATGGCGTAGATCTTGGAGGTGTCGAGCATGATGCCAGTCATGGGATCAACATCAGCGATGTTCATCTGGATGGAAGCATGGTCCTTAGCATGGATAATCCTGTTGCTGGCGGAGCTGGAAATCAACGGAACAACCTTAGTTAGAAAGATATTAGAACAAAGGCACTGGAGGGAACCACATCTGAGGTTAGAAGTGAGAGGGTAAGAACCGCACCGGCAGGCGGCAGCCGGGTTTTGTAAGGGACACAATTTAAAGCTCAGCGTATATATCATGAAGAAGATACACTTAAGAAACGAAAAAGGACGAAATAAAGAGATTTAAAATGTCTCTTAAGAAGCCAAATGTTACTGATAAGCAAAACACGATTGACGAGGAGGTTAGGTGAGAAACATCAATATGCGTCGGCCGTCAAAAGTAGCTCCACAGATAAATTTAACACAAATCTTACCATTTCCTGGGGCAGTACAAGTCAACGAATTCTCCAGCGTCGTTTTCCATTTTGGATGGCTTTTAGATTAGCGATCTACACTGACGCCAAAGCGCAAGAGGCACAAGGTCCGGAAATGGAGTGAGAAAGAAACGTGGTCGAGTGAAGTGCTTATAGCACTCCGGACGTTATATGCAGTGAAGCGGTGCGACTAGTGCAGACGTGGTGGCTGCGAATAAGAAGTCCGCTCCCCCACCCCCCACTCTCCCCCACCGCACTGCTCCCCTGATCACGGCGATACTCCACGGAAAGTGAGACTTTATCCTTCAGAAGCCCCACAGAGCGACACTACCCCTTGTCGTGTCGTGACTCTGACATATATATAGTATATATATATGGACTGTGACATATATATAGTATATGGACTGTGAGCACTGTGACATCAGTATACTCATGCATGGACTGGACTGGGTGGATTGTTCCATGGATATCAGACTGTTCTGCTGCTGTCGCTGGCCAGTGTTTTCAGCCAATTTTTGTATGTACACATTTCTCGCTAATAATGACTTTTGCCACTTATCGCTTAGGTCGTAAGCAGAGATTTATGTCATTAATTTCAAATACACACAACATTATTTGCTCTTAGGATTTTAGAGACCGTTTCCAAAAATGAGAAAATATATATTGGACATTCCCCGAGACGACTCGATTTTCCAAGAATTTTGAATAAGCGTCATTTGAAATTACTGAAAATTTGTGAGGTATCATAGAGTACTGACAAGGCAGTTTAAATGAGCTACCTAGTGAAATACTATATAAAAGAAGGATTTAAATAAAGCAATACTGTGTTTCTTTCATTAAAAGATTGATTAATTGAGACAGCAATTTTATTTTGCACTGACAACCTATGCACTTTACATTTTTATCCTATCACTTGCTGCATTCTTAAATTGGTATTTATATAGAATAAAATATTCTCACTAGGAAACTAAAAACAAATCACATACGTAACACATTGATCACTAGATTATTTGGTAAAAAAATACACTTACATTATTTAATCAATCTAAACAATTACAGTTTTTTGATTCAAAGAAACTAGATAAGGGCTTTGTACTTAAGTGTTATTTCTTAACACATCTTCATCTCATACTAATGCCAAATAGTATTTTCTACAAGTATACAATGATAGTAATTTGTTGGCAAGAACAAAAACTGCTTTGGTAGGACATATAAATAGATCTTTTTCTTTAGTCAAATCTATATACAATACTCAAAACCAGGAACAATGAAGCACAACTACTGCGTGTCCTACATATCTAAAACACAACCATGAAAAATGGAGTTGTATATCACTGCATTATACAAAATTAATTAACTGTGTAACACTTAGAGGGCCGTGTGCCCTCCATGCAACGGTACTCGCCTCTTGAACTCACATCCCGAGATTCACGCTCTATATTCCTTACTTCTGAGGTCCTGGGCGCACACGCTCAGGTCCATCGCGCCCACGGCCGAGTCCCGCGGCAGGCTGCATGCCGGTTGTAAGGCGGGGAGGTATGCTGACGGGTACGAGGTGTAGGGGTAGCTGTGGTAGGGACCGTACCACGGATAGGGGAGGGAGGGGAGGGCGACGGGGGCGGGGTGGATGAGGTGGGTGGTAGGGTGCATTGGGCTCTCCAGCCATGAGCCCTCCAGGCGCGAGGGGCCCGCAGGCGGGGCTTCTCTGGCCTCCTCGCACCACGGCGCGAACGACCGCGACTCCCTGCGCAACGGCCGGTAGTCCGGCTCCAGTATCTTGGTGATGGACAGGAAGGGCACCGTGGGCGTGGCCGTGCAGGTCGTCGGCGCAGTGTCGGTGGGGGGTGGCGAGGAAGTCAGCGAGCAGGAGGGCGAGGCGGGCTCCGAGCCGAGGGAGGACACCCCGCTGTCGTCCAAGTACCCCGCCATCTGAGGCGGCGGCGAGGGGCTGTCCTGGGCGAGGTACTCCTTGGCCCCCATCAGCAGCTTCTTGTGCTGCTGCTTGCGCCGGCACTGCGACATACCATTCTCCCTGAAGCCCTTGGCGAACGGGTTGTTGTCGATCTTCATTTTGGTGATGGCCTCGTTCTGTGGGGGAGAGCAAAAGCAAGCAGGTTAGAGAAAACGCTTTGAGGAGCAATGTGCGCGAGCAGCACAGAATGAGTGGGCGAACAGCAAGCTGACACCTGACGTCACACGACAGGACACTCGACTGACCTGGTACGCCGTCACAGCCACGAACTCCGTTTCGGGGAAGGAGAAGGACTTCCTGGGTGCAGCGGGCAGCGCTGCCCTGTCGCTGGCACGCACCACATGGATGACCGGCACGTACTTGTGCATTGAAGTCAGAATCATCTGCGAGAAGGAAATACCGTACTGCTTATTACAATAGCACAAAAACCATATGATGTAGAGAGGGGTTTTCTCGGATTTTAGACGGTGCCCAAGGCTGTCTTTACATGGATGCTCTCGCCCCCCCCCCTTTTCTCACTCTCTACCACATATAGCACATAGCACAGCGGGAGCGGCCCTTGTTCTACATCGTGAACAGTGAAAAGAACCCCAACTAATTAAACCAGGCTAAAAAGCTGCCGAGATTTGAATCAGTGTCCTGCTGTATTTATAAAACTACTTACATTGTAATCGGTAGTGTCAGCCGTGTTGTTCGTGAGCTTGGCGCCGTGGGGGTTGGGCCGCTGGAAGTTGATGTCCCTCGCGCTCCAGGCGCTACCCTTGGCGGGCGAGTCCGGGTGGACGAAGATGCAGGACTTGCTCTGCGGCTGCACGTCCGCGTCGCCGGCGGGCACCCAGTGCCCGTTGCTGTACTTGAATCGGGTGTTGGCGGCCAGGCGCATCTCCAGGACGACGAAGTAGTACTCGTCGGCCTCCATCCCGGACACCTTGACGCGGAGCGACGGGAACATGCGCCTGCAGGCAGAACAAACAAACAGTCGGCGTTAGAGGATTGACAAAGATTCGTGAAAACTCCTTTAGTTGTATAATTATAATTATCCTCCCCAAAGGTTCGGGGTCTCATCCTCCCATCCTTGTCCAAGGTCCCAAGAGGCCGCCCCCCCCCCTTTCCCCACCTCCACCACGGCGCCAGCGCCCGGGAGCACTACGCGTCGCAGGGACCGAACTGTCAAATCACACCCTCTGCCCGGCCGCCGCCGCGCCGTCGAGACACCTCTAAGGACCCCAAGGGCTTTCGCAGACTCATGCTTTACTGCGGCGACAAAAGCGACAGGGCGACGCAACGAGCGGGCGTTCCTGCCCCGTCATGACGACACGGCCCGACCCGGCCTGCCCGGGGGAGGCCAAAGATAAAACTTTAATTTGTAACGTGGAGGAACGTCGGCGGCGGCGACGAGAAAGAGTGCGACATGGCATAGCTTTGCATAAGGGGAAAAAGAGGGACGGAATAATTGATGAAGAGACTCGGAAGCAGAGGGATTGGAGGGACTGCATGGTCGATTATGCTCGGGGGCGAAGAGGAGGAGCGGAAGGAACGCAAGCGGCGCGGCGGGGGATGCAGCGAGCGCGAGAGAGACGGCAACAACACACCACACCCACGCCGAGACACGAGGACGTCACGCCGGCGACCCCCCGAGGAGGCAGGGCAGGGCGCCGTCCGGAGCGAGGCGAGCGAGGCGCCAGGGCTCTCAGCCAGAGGCTCCAGCCAGAGGCGCCACGGCGCGGGGGAGCGGCGCAGGCGCCAGGCCAGCCTGCCCGGCCGCACCGGAGGACATCCCCGGCAGCTAATTGCAAGGTCCTGCTCTGTGTGCAAATAACACAAAGACTCGTGATGAGTGGAGCCCAATGAGTGCATGGGCCTGGCGCCTGGGGCGGAGCAGGAAGTGGCGGCGGGCCGGGGAGGGAGGGGGCGCTTTGTCGCCTCGGTGTCACCAACAAGCGAGGGGAGTGCAGCTTATCACGGCCTGCGCGGGGAGGGGAGGGGAGGGCCGCGGGCAGTGACGCGAGCGGGCGGCGAGGGCCCATCGCCAACACACGTAGAACCGCCAACTCCACGCCGCAGCACCTTACGTCAGCAGGGGCGCGACCTCGGGCACAACTGTAGCGTCACGACCACAGGGCGCATCCCCGCGCAGCCAGCCCCATAGTCCTGGTAAAAGCCTGGTTCAGCTTTTAGACCAGTGGTGTGATAGGCGACAACACTTCGTGCCCCGCCCCGCCCGGCCCGGCCCGGCCCCGAGACAAACAGCCCTGGCGTCAACCTGCCGGGCCCTGGCCGGGCCGAGCCGAGCCCCCTTGAGGCGGGCTGGGCCCCGCCAGGATCCCGCCGCCGCCAGGCTCCTTGGGGAGCCCCTCCTGGGCGGGGCAGCCCGGCGCCCCGGCCCGGGCCCGACCTGTCCCAACGCCATCAACAACATCGGTGTGGACACGATAAGAAATTTGACACTGGCGTGTCACCACCCTGACCGACATGGGACCTGCGCTGAGCCTGAGCAGGCACGAACATTCCAAGTTAATAACAGAATGCTGCCATAGAAAAAAACAAAACCTAGGAGCGACGGAGGAAAATAAAAATAATAAAAAGAGCAACAGGGCAATAAGTCTACGACCGGCGCTCCAAACAAGCAGCACGCACATTTCCTCTCGCGAGCACAATTTGCAGTCCGTTCCGACGTGGCCAATGTAACTCTTGTAGAGGCCACACCCCTGGCGCCAGGACGCCACTTCCACCGTGACATCCTCGTGTCGCCAGACGGGCGGCGGGGCGGGGGAGGGGGCGGCCGGGGGTGGTCGGGTGGTGGCGCCTGCCCCGCCGCGCCCGACACTCGTCTCGCTCGCGCGTTCAAGTCGCCGCCTCGCCCTGTGCCGCGGGCGGCGGCGCGCTCAAGGGGCGCGCGATAATGATCCGGAAGCGCACGCCACCGCCCGCGTCACGGTGGCGTGGCGCGCGAGGTGCGCTGTCGGGGCGGCACGGGGGCGCCACGCCAAACAGCTCGGGGCGCCCTGCTCAGCCGAGCCCCGCCTCGAGCCCCATACGCGCCGCGGACAAACAAATGTGGGGATCAAAAGCCAACAGGGTCGCCCCGCTCCCCTCCACCTCACCTCCACACGACCACAAAACGGGCAGAAGCAGCAGAGAACGCGATGAGTTTACATTGTGACCGACAACACTATGTGCGGGCCGGGGCCAGCCAGGCCGGGCGGCGGCGCTACCGTCCCGTAAGAGCAGTGGCGCCACCCCACCCCTGCCCCCCCCCCACCCCCTCCGCTCCGCTCCCCCGGGGCGGGCGGCGGCGGGCCAGGTTGTCAACGGGTCGCGACAGACAGCCGCCCGGTGCACTTCACGCCCCTGCCGCCAGACAGCCGTGCCCCGCCACGCCAGGGCCCCGCCGACCAGTAATGCGACATGTATACGACGGGGTGGCGCTTCAGAGGCGCACGGCGTCACGGCTGCATGCGGTTTATCATTTTTTTGTGTGTTTGCCCGTCTGCCTTGCTCCCTCATCCGCTTTTGTTGTTGACCGGAGTACTTTCACTTAGTCGAGGTTTATAAATCCACCGACCGCGCTGGTTTGACGGGTCGGGGCCTCCTCGCACCCCAGACAACTGTTCTTGATCCGAGCAGAGCTCTTAAACTTAAAGACAAATTTAATTTGTTTAGAGGTGCGAAATAGAGCAAAATTGTTAAACATTTAAGAGCAATTTACAAACTAACAAGTGATTTGGGTGCGGGTTGAGAAGGCCGTCCAGGGGCCCGACAACTCTGGACCGCACCGCGATCGTGACATGACGGGACGGACTCAAGGTCCACCCAACCGTATTATACAATGCAAGGTGTGCTATCAGGCTGCGCACAAGCTTGACACCCAACGCTACTGATAGCACCTGCACTGTCGCGACAAACAGGTGCTGCAACAAGGGCCTACAATTCGTCCAGTCAGCAGCGTACGTGAGGACGGCGTGCGGTAACTCGATAACGCGTTTATCTCGGCCTCATTGACTTTTTATAATCGTGGGAGAGTAAGCGCTGGCTTATTAACCCCTTGAGCCCACCGGCGCCGTAGCTGCTGCTGTTTGCAAACCATCACAACATTAAGCCAGTAGTGCGCCCGGCTCCCCCACCGAGCCAAGTGGCTGCAGCAATGTGTGCTCGAGCGCGCGCGTGTGTGTGTGTGTGCTTCCGTTACGACGGGAAAGACCTGTAAAACCACCAGTTTACCAGAAACATAACATCCCCGCCCGGACGGGGTGCGCCACCGCGTCGGCGAATCCAGACCTGTTCGCTCTCGCTCCCCGTGCCGCCCCCGCCCCCTCCCCCCGGAGATGGGCCGGGCCGCTCCTGGGCAAAGTGTATGTCTGCGTGTTTTTACCTACATATCTCGCTCGCCCACGAGGGAGGCCTGAAGATTGAGAGATGCACTGCACTCCGGACGCGGCCGCCGGAGGAGCCTGCCCTCGCTGGAGCCGAGCCCGGGGCGGGGCGGGGCGAGCAAACACATTGCCGACAGCAGGCGCCTGCCCCGCCCCCGCCCGCCACACGCATGGAAACAACACTACCGATGCCAAGTCAATTGCTATTATTTACAGTCCGTGTATGCATGCGCATTATGAATGTATTGCAATGAAAGACAAGCAAAACGGGAATCAAATGCACGAATCATCTCAGTGCGCAGGTTGATCGAACTCGCTTCCTTACTCCTACGACAGCGGAGTAAACAGACAACATGAAAAGGAATAATATAGGCCAAGGTGCTGGAACTAGTGAGTACGAGGGTGATGATCACTCGTCGGCACGATCACTCGTTTGCCAGACAGAGCGAACAGCGAGCATGCAGGGCGCAAGGGGAGGAAGTACGGAGGCATTTCGGAAAACCAACAACCTTGTAATGCGTCTCGGGGAGGCATAACAAGGGCTTCCCCTCTATTTGCCAAAATAAAGCCATTCTGCCGATGACGGTCCCAATTTCACGTGTGTGGCTCGGAGTGGCGGCGGGGGCCCTGGCTGCGATGGGGGCCCCGCCCCCCATCCCGCCCCCG